>NC_089036.1:12709166-13040555 GCF_034140825.1 Oryza sativa Japonica Group | reverse complement strand
CTGGACTCCCCTCTCCGGTGACCTCTCTCCCCAGGCGGCAGCGTTCAGATCAGCCCCTCAGCAGACGTGAGGCGCGAGCCATCGGCGGAGGGCTCCATGGAGGCGGCGTCCTGGCCTCCTGGGGGTCGGCGGAGTGGCCTCGGCGACGGCGTATCTTGTGCCGCTGGCACTCACCTCTCCCTCGCCATCTTCCTCCGCCACCACTGCCCCTCCTCATCGGACGACGAGCTTGATGGTGGCGGCGCAAGAGCAAGCCAGGGTCAGTCGTTCCTTACACCCCTTGCCTTTGCCCCCCACTCTCGCCAGATGGCGAGCTAGATGGTGCCGGCGCCCCTGCTCTCCTTTCCTGGCCGGCCATGAGGTGGGGTGGCAGATTGGAAGAAGGGGGCGACAACCTCGACGACGGCTGCCCACATCAGCGGTGGAGCGGATCTAGAGTGGCCACGGTGAGTTCATCGTTGCAATCTTCTCTTCCTTGCTGACTGGCGCCCACAATCCCCCCGCCGTTCTATGCTCTCTTCAGCCCCTGAACCGCCAGAACCCTCTTCTTCCTTCTTGCTGGATCCAGTGGAAGGCGAGCGTGGGAGTAGGGGCACCACGTCCCCAACGTTGGCTCGTTGCCCTATGCTTCACGCGGCTTCGATCTGACCAATTGAGTCTTCCTCAATTGGTTGTTGTAGTAATCTAGTGGAATCCTTCTTGTATTTATCGAATCTGTAGTAATCGTTTTGGTTGTAGTAATCTCTTTCGTGTTGAACATGGTATCTCCCCTCTCTGTCTTTGTTCGATCGTGATGGCGCGAGCGATAGGCGATGGACTCAAATTTTGTGCAAACTACAGCCGTACTACTGCAACCAAATTTTTTTGTCTCTTACGATGTAATATCTGATCACATGGTTTCCTGCTTTGTTTTGGTTGCAATGTGCATGCCTGATTGGTCATCTGTTTAGGAACACTCAATTCTGACATGTACCAATGTAGCACCAAAAAAAATTCAAATTTTAGTTTGCTATATGCCATGATGCTTTTATTTGATTTAAAGAAACTTTTGTTTTGATATGTGATGGATATTTTTTCTTACTTGCATTTGTTTCCATGATGCAGGGACAGTATAGCAATATTGGAACCAAGGACTATACATCTAAATTATCAGTGTGCTGAGGTTCGTGATAGTGCTCTGCTGAAGAATGTGGAGATTATTGCAAAAAGACTCACTAATGCATCCGTGATTTAAGGTACTTCTGGTAGCATTGGAGTCTATAAAATTTCCCTACACATCTTTGATTTAAAATATTTTGCTTTATGCATGTGTATAGAATTGGATCCTTTCTCAACAATAATATAAGCTTATGAACATGAAATTCTGAAAAATCATCAAGATATATCTTTCTTAATCTAAAGAGTTATGATGATCAGGTCAATTTTTTTTTCAGAATTAAGTTCGGTTGCATGGCTAAATTGGAACCTATTGTACTTGCTATGCTCCGTTGTAATGCTTTGGAATTTTTAAGAGCTCCATACGGATATCTGCTGATGTGGATTGGTATAAGTGTTGGCTATGACATTGTTTTCAGGCAATTGGCAATGTCATGCTGCATTGCGAACCTTCTTATTACCCTTTGATGGGTTGGAGGTATAGAATCGAGATGATTGCCAAAAATATTCAGGTAATTACTGCCAATAAATAAGAATAAAAGCAGAGCAGACATAAGGTAAAAAGAAAGCAGAAAGACATTCATCTAGTCGTGTTGTATTTACTTGCTAGCAGTGTGGTTTTTAGAGCATGATTAAAAATTGCAATAATTAAACGATGGTTCATCTGTCTGCACAGTTAATGTTTTTCTGCATAAAATTGCTCTTGCTGCAATTACCAATACTTTTTCTTTCTTCTAGTAATATATAAAGCCACTTAAAAAAGAGATTTTCATGTTTGGGTTTGCAACTCCTAGATTTTGTGGTGGTATGTCATGAAAATAGCCGCTGAACAACTAAAAAATATGCCTGTTGCTAACTTGCTAGTTTTATTCAATATTAATCTTATAAATCTAATGAAATTGAAATTGCATTCAGGGTTGAGTTCATTGATAACCTGGAATCGACATTGATTGGAGGTGGCTTGACATCCTAGAGGAAGAGCCTTGTGATCTATATTTTCTTGTGTGCTTCTATTATTTGTATTGCCTGTGATCATATTTGTGTATTTTGTCCTGCGAGAAAAATCTATAAAATCACGTTAGTGGGAGTGCTAGCTAAATATAGCGGAAAGAAAAGCGGGATAGAATCTGACTCGGGATAGAATCTAACTCCTGACTTGGGCTGGGCAAACAGAAGCAGAAAACGGTGTGGGCGAACCAACCTGACTCGTATGCGATATTGTTTTCTTGCGTGAACCTGGTAAACCTGGACTCTGGTTTTTCTATATTTTGTGTGTGACCTGGACTTCTGTGTTTTTTGTGCGTGAACCTGGACTACTGTGTTTTTGTGGGTGAACCTGGTGAACATGGATTCCTGTGGTTTTTTTTCTTTTGTATATAAAAAACCGGGCCCAAAAAAAATCGGACGCGGTGGGGGAAAACTGGGCCCACCAAAAAACAATCGGACAAAAAACCGGGCAAAAACCGCACGTAAAAAAACCGGAATCGGATAAAAAAACCGCGCGTGTGAAAAAAAATTGACGGACGAAAAAACCCTACTGGAAGCCTTACTTATTTTTTAATTAAAAAACCGGGCCCACTAAAAAACAATCGGACAAAAAAACTGGGCAAAAAACGCACGTAAAAAAACCGGAATCGGATAAAAAACCGTGCGTGAGAAAAATACCGCGTGTGAAAAAAAATTGACGGACGAGAAAACCCTACCGGAAGCTTTATTTTTTAGTTAGGTATAGTTAAGCTTTACTTATTTTTTAGTTAGGTATAGTTAGGTATATAGATGTAGATATAGATTTATGCACCTAAATTTTATACATCTCAAGTTTACACATCTAAAGACCAAAAGTTTATCTCTACTATTATAAAAATTGAAGATGTTTTTATTGGTACTTTGATATGTCATCTATGTATGAGTCGTTTTCTAAGTTCATTCGCTTTTGGAAATACATGAGTCATATAAGAAATCTCTTAAAAAAATACTTGCATGCTAACTTAAGATAATCGACTCCTAATTACAGCTCATGCTTTTCTATGAAAATATATATCCAAGCGAATTCTTACGGTGAAAATATCTATCTCTACTATTATAAAAATTGAAGATGTTTTTGCTGGTATTTTGATACGTCATCCGTATTTGAGTCGGTTTTAACCTCTACTACTTGAAATCCGTAATTTTCAAAAGGGAAGAAAAAAAATCAGGGGAAAAAGAAAACGCATCGTAATAAAACGGGAAAGAAAAACAGCGAAAAAAAAAGTCCGATCCGGACTAGAACGGAAAAAAAAATGGCGAGAAAAAGATGAAAAAAAACTGACCGTAAAAAAAAAGTCACGCGAAAAAAGAAACCGCGGTCTAGAAAACGATGAAGAAAAAATCCCGTAAAAATTACCGGAGAAAAAAAATCTATCTACTATTATAAAAATTAAAGATGTTTTTACTAGAATTTTGTTACATCATTCATATTCATATTTGAATCGGTTTTATCTATATATTTACCTATTTTTCGTTCGTCCTGGTTGTTCTGTCCGATTGAGTTCCTATATATTGATCAATTTTTTTTTTCAACGTCAGCGTTGAGTAGTCCGCATTAGAGGCGAGCAAAGAGCCCATCTAGCTTCTAGTTTTTTTTTTGAGAGTACCTATATTCGAAAGATTTTTATGATCGTATCACACAGATTTTTAATCTTTGAATTAAAATCCGATAGATATAATAAAAGGCAAAAAACAATTAAGAAACACCATAATAGACACTAAATTATCATATCCTCAAGAAAAAGACCAAATCCAATACAATTTAAAATTTACATGTGAAGATTCAAAAATTACAGTGTAACTTACAAAAGTTACAGTGTAAGTTTCATAAATTACACTGTAACTTACAAGAAAATGCACTGTAAATTTGAGTGAGAAAATATAAGAAAAAAAATCTTTCGAGTGAGATATAGCAAAATCGTTTTTTTAGATTGTCTATACATCATTTGACAGAAAACCTCCCTAAAAATCTTGTAAATTCTAGACCACTCGATTAATTTAAAATTCGTGCAATGAAACCAACCCTAAAAACCTCCTCATCCTCCTTTCTCCCGATACCGTGCCGCCGCTCCCTAGCGCGATCCGCAGTTTCGCACCGTGCCTCCGCCTCCGCCGCCGCCGCCGCCCCAGCATGCTGCCGCCCGGCCTCGCCGGCTGGCCGGAAGGCGTCAACTGCGCCGGTGAGGCCCCCCCCGGCCGACCTCCTCCCCCTCTCTCTCTCCCCTCTCCTCCCTCCTCTAGCCACTGGCGGAGAGATGCCCCCGCCGCCAATGCTGCCCACCGCCATCCTCCATCCCCGCGGCTTCGGCGCCACCACCGGCGCCTCGCTACCCACCGCAGGGCCGCCGCCTCCCATGGCCATCCCTCTAAGCCCGGCCACCTCCCCCTTCTTCCCCCCTCCCACCCCACCCCACCCCACCCCGGGACCCTAATTCGCCGGTGCCGGAGAAGAAGAAGCACCTAGAGCACGAATTGCGAAGCACATCCGGTGATTCAAAATTTGCAAGATTTGGGTATGCATTTTCTGTCGACAGGTGCTTAGCAATTCCCTTTTTTTTATCCTTTTTTCGCTGTTTTCTATCATGCTTTCTCTTTTTTTTCTTTCTTTCGTTTTTTTCCGCTTTTTTTGCCAGATCAATCCGATCCATCTCACGCGCTTCCCGTCACCATTGGATTTTGTGAAAAACGAAAAGAGGAGATCGATGAAAAAGGAAAGAGAAGATCGAGTGAATCAATAGCCCTTAGCCAATTTTGAGAGATCAAGAAAGATTTGGCCGGATTTTAGGGGAGGATTGGCTCGGGCATATGGGCACATCTATCGCCGAGACAAACCCTAGCGCCGCCACTCGATTCGAGACAAGCACTAGTGCCGCCACTCGATTTTGGGATAACGGAAAGAGGATTAGATCGAGTGATTCATAGCCCTCAACCAATTTTGAGAGATCAAGAAAGATTTGGCCGAATTTGATGGGACAATTTTAGGAGATCAAGAAAGATTTGGCCGGATTTTAGGGGAGGATTGGCTCAGACATACAGGTACATGACTGCCTTCTGAGGTTGAAGACGCCCCTCGATGTGTGAGCTAGCCTAAAGAGAGGCAGCTCGAGAGGAGAGAGAGGGAGAGAGAGGTAGTGGACTGAGCGGGGCTAAAAAAATAAAAAATAATTTTTATTAACTTTTTTAATTATATTATATAGCGGTCTTAATGGTTCAATTTATTGACCAGCTTCTAATAGTTGTTGTATCCCAAAAACGTTTTTCCCAGTTGCAACGCACGGGCATTTTTTTCTAATAAATCAAAAGTTTATATATCCGATTCAAATTTGAATTTGAATTCAAATATTTTTTATATTTAGTATTTCTATACATCTAAAGTTTATACACCTAAAGTTTATAGACCTAAAGTTTATAAGTCAAAAGTTTATATACCTGTTTCAAATTTGAATTTGAATTATATATGATTCAAATTTGAATTTGAATTCAAATATTTTCTATATATATTATTTCTATACATCTAAAGTTTATACACCAAGTTTAGAGACCTAAAGTTTATAAGTCAAAAGTTTATATACCCGATTCAAATTTGAATATGAATTATATCTAATTCAAATTTAAATTTGAATTCAAATATTTTCTATATATAGTATTTCTACACATATAAAGTTTATACACCTAAATTTTATAGACCCAAAGTTTATAAGTCAAAAGTTTACATACCCGATTCAAATTTGAATTTGAATTCAAATTTTTTATATATTGTATTTCTATACATAAATTTTTCTAACTTTTGTTTTTTTTTAAAAAAAATTTGTGATGTACTGTAGTAGAAAGAGAATAACAGGAGGAGGAAGGGGGAGAAGAGGGAGGAGTATAGGGGGAGGGGAGTGCGGGTGATCGCTCCGCTGGGAGCGATCACCGCGCATTAGCAGTTCCGTCTCCAATTAGTCTTAACCAGAGATACCCATGTGCTAGTACTTTAGGAGTTTTGTTGCTATTAGTATATCCAATAGTGCATATCTTGTTTTCTTCTTATAGAATTTTCTCTTAAACTAGTTATCCAATTTACAATCTGATTACACCATTACGTTCATTGCAATTAAATCTTTGCAACAAAATCTTACATGATTATATTACGATGAACAAATATTTATATTTATAAATTACTTTTATTATATACGTATGTTACTTTTATCATATATATATATATATAAGTTAAGTTACTTTTAGATTTGACTAAATTATTTATATGCATTCATAATGCTCT
This sequence comes from Oryza sativa Japonica Group, assembly GCF_034140825.1. NCBI lineage: Eukaryota > Viridiplantae > Streptophyta > Magnoliopsida > Poales > Poaceae > Oryza > Oryza sativa. Next base: position 13,034,110 of record NC_089036.1, on the reverse strand, counting down.
AAATTGATTATTTTTATTATTGTTTTTAGTTAATTCTATATTTTGTGGACTTTATAAATCTTCTCTACACTTTACTTGCGAATTTACTTCTATATGATAAAAGTAATTTACAATATATATATATATATATTAATCATGTAATCTTATTGTAAAGATTTAATTGCAACGAACACAACGGTATAATTAGATTATAAATCGGATAAGTAATTTAAGAGAAACTTCTCTAACAAAAAAAACATAGATATTGAGTATACTAGTAGCTTTTTTTTTTGAAAAGAAGGGTGTGTCTCTTTAGCACTATTCAGCTAACACTCTTCGTGTAGTTGTGTCCGTTTGTCTTGGTCCTCTGAAATTTAAATGGGCCGCAGCTCAGTCCGAGTTGTCATTTGTAGTGGGTATTTGCCTTCCTCAGCTATTGCTAATCACCTCCCTCAACCGCAAAGTATAACATATCTCCCGATCTTCAAAAATAGATGGAAATTGACTTCTTAGGTAGTTTTACATATGGTTTTGTTCTATCAACTAATCCACATGACAAAGACATAATATTACTATTCGTCCACTAAATATGACACGATTGAACCTTTAGACATGCATATCTGTATTAGTGAAATGTGAATCTCAAAACTTAACAGGGATTAACCACGTAATCAAGAAAACATGAACCGTTGAATTAGTGAGAAGACAAAACTAGGTGGAGAAACAAGAGCCATCAGATTAAAAGAAGGTGAAAAAATTACACTCCTCCGGTCAATGGAGGGAATGGAGAGAAGTCCCCGAAGCATCTACACCGCAGGTCTGAAAGGAAAAAAAGCTAATACCTCTGTCCCAAAATATAACAAATTACACTCCTCTGGTCAATGGAGGGAATGGAGAGAAGTCCCCGGAAGCATCTACACCGCAGGTCTGGGAGGGAAATAAGCTAATACCTCTGTCCCAAAATATAATAAGTTATAGACTTGGACACGGTTATTAAGAAAATAGGTAATACTAAATAATAGGATGTTGTGATTGGTTGAGAAGTGAAGGTAGGTGAAAAAATTGAGTGGTGAAGGGTTGTGATTGGTTAAGAAGAGAATGTTTGTGAAGAAGTTGTTATATTTTGGGATGGAGGGAGTAGGAAAAAAAAAGAAGATGACAGTCGTAGGTACTGCAACTCTACCAGCACTACCAGCTGCAAGTCGTCTCCTCAAATACTCCATACGAAAATATGTTGCTGTAGAAGAACGAGCTTTCATACTACTCATCAATCAAAAAAGAAAACAACAATTGGATACCACTGTATATAATTTTGACTAACTCCTAACAAAGCAAATACAACAATTTTTAAAAATGCCGAAAACCCCCTAACTTCCGTATAACCTGAAAAATGGTCCATAAAATAATAGTGTTGTAATATTTCTAATTAAGTTCATATGCGTGTGCATAATTATACCTAAAAATTCTATTATAAATTAAAATTTGAAATTGTAAACTCTATATGTTGTACTCTCTCCTTTTTAATATATGACGCCGTTAATTTTTTAAGATATTTTTAACCATTCATCTTTTTCAAAATTTTTTAATTATGATTTATTTTATTATGACTTGATTTATCGTCAAATATTTTTTAAGCATGTCTTAAATATTTTTATATTTGCAAAAAAAAAATTAAACAAGACGAATGGTCAAACGTTTGTAGAAAATCAACGGCGTTTATATATTAAAAAACGAAGGTAGTAACACTTAACAAACAATGTGCAAGGAAAAAGAGCTATATTTATTTAGCTTTGGCTGCTGAGCGTGTGTCATTTTGTTTGTATAGGGCAGTTACAGTTGCACAAACTACAATTATATTGATGGTACATTCCTCATTTCACTAATATTATTCTTATATTTTTTTTTATAAACGTAACATACAATAGGATGGTTAGAGTCGCACGAATGTGCGACTTCATAGACTAGTTTTCATTGAATTTGGCCTCCGCGGGCAATGGGGACAGGGGATGGAGGGTCATCCCCGCCCTTGTCAAACCCGATGGGTACTTGCTTTTCCTATTTGATTTCCCGTGGAGAACCAATTGAACCATCCATGTCTCCTAATGAGCGAATTATCCGCGGGGCAAGGGAATGGGGCCATTGCAATCTCACTGTCGTCGCTCCATACCACAGATCGGGTGCTCCCCATCTTTCGACTCTCCTTCACCTCGCGGCCCCGATAGGCATGCACTAGGCCTAGGCCGGCCGAGTAAAGGTTGTTTTTAGTTTGGTTGAGATTATTCTAGATCCATTAGGTTATTCACAATACACATAGATGGCATTTTTGCCCCAACTTGCTACATAAGAGATTTCCCTCCAAGTATGCAACTGCCGCACCCCTGTTAAGACCCTCGGGCCCGCATGAGGAATAGGAGGCCTTGTCAAAGCTGATAGACAAAGGAAGCAGGAGAGTGAGGAGCTCTGTAATGGCCAGAAATTTAGCCATTTTTAGACTATTTTGGGTATTAAATCCCCATCTATGAATCAAACCAGGTAACACAAAATAACAAATTAATATGTAGACCCAAACATAAATAAATCGTAAATATTTATATAAGACACTTAGTCCTCACATTAAAAAGAAAGTAGAAGCGAAAAGGTCGATCCTAGAGGGCTCTAGCTCCACTCCACATGCATGCTCAAGTGAGGTATAAGCCTTGGTCCTTTGACTCCGTACTAACATTAATGCACTTAATTTCTAAAAGAGGGAAACTATAGAAATGTTGACTACAAACCACCGTACTCAACAGGCCACACCAATAATGTAATTGTGTGAGGGATTCAAATGGAGGTGTGTGGCTCTGTTGCATAAAGGCGGTTGTAAACCTTTGCAGTTTAAATAGTAAAATGGTTAGTTGATTAAGAGAATATTAATCTCCATTGAACAAAACTACATCATGAACGAGGCAAACCAACGATCTAAACTACACAACTTCATTATGTCAACTTAATTAAAGTGTGGGACTAATTATGGTGAAATTGGTTGGTCATCCCAACCGTGGGCATAGCAATTTAAACAGATTTACTCAAATAGAGATGTACAGCTGTACCTACAAGATATCCCCAACGTATGTTTCCATACGCCTTTGTATTGTCGATGTACCTTATAGCTAGGTTGTGACATTTCCCTTCGCATATTATTCTTGATTATTCTCGCAGCGGCTGTCAAGTGGTGGGCTAGAAACCTGCAATAGAGAATATATTTATATGTGTACATTTGTCAATGTTGGAGCATCACCAAGAGCATCTTAAAATTATATCCCCAAAATTTTGATTATGGGAACCCTAAACAGAATTTAAAGTGTTAAAATTTTCTTCACTCCAAGAGATTAGGTAAAATTGGCTTCCCAAAAAGTAAAAGGTGAGCCCCTAATAAATTTCCAACAGAAATCTGTTTCCACCCCCCTCCCTCCCATGAGATAATGCTCACCCGTGTGACAGAGACCCTGACCACGCCGCCTCACCGTTGAGGGTTTGAGATTAACCCAAAAAAAGAACAATGTCAATATAAAAATCATGCTAGTTCTCTGATTCATTGACTGATTGGAGAAGATTGATCACTTCAGAAGATCCTGTATGGCTTTCCCAACTTCTGTTCATGCAAGCAACTGCCGTCAAGCTCACCTTGTAGCAATGGCAGCGTCGACGGCTTGGGATTCTTGAGGTGAACCACACAGATCTTGTGGTTGACTATGTGGCAGTCCAGCTAGTCTCTCATCGTGCTACCACGGATCATTATACACATGGTTTTTCCACACTGTCACCGCCACGTGCACTATGCACCGCTCCTTCGTTAGAGATGGCAACGGAAAATTCCCCGCATGGAAATACACCCACGTACCCACCCTCTCGAATTGTAACGGGAAAATCATTCACACCTCTAATCATATATGGAACTTCCATATTTTACATCAACATATTAGAATATATATACTAATCCACATGACAAAGGCATAATATTGTGATATATCCACTAAAGATGGAACGATAGAACCTTTAGACACACATTTTTATTGGATTTGGCCTCCACGGGGAATGGGGATGGGGGATGGAGCTGCCCTCGCCAAACCCAATGGGTACTTGCTTTTGCCAGTTTGATTCCCCATGGAGAACCAATTGCAACCATCCTCGTCCTCTAATGGGTGAATTCCCCCTCGGGGAAATGAGTAATGGCCCATCTTCCTCAAGAGTTGCCCTTTTGTTTGTACGGGTAGGTAGCTCCGTTTTCTCAATTACGTTGACATCACGGTCTAAGTCCGATCCCGAGGACTTGAGAGAATCCAGGTTGTGGAGAATGGATGGTTCGAGTGGATATAGTCCGAGGTTACTGACCAATCTATCCGAGTCATCGAGAATCGGGTCATTCGACATCTCGTCGTCCAACCTTGTATCGATGCACTGTTTGGAGAGAAAATTCAACTTTCAATCTCTCCGCCCAGGGAAGTAAAATAAAATAAAATGCGCGGCCATGCCAGTGTACTAAGTACACAAAATAAAATAGACGAAGAAAAATGCATTTATTATAATTCTCAAAAGAATTACAAAAATACAAAATCCTTGGTCAAATGCGCTCCATGGCCTATAGGCAAGGTGGATCTGAATTGGCGATTGTGTTCTCCTAATTCCCAAGGTCTCGGAAGACACCCGGTTAATTACTCTCGTGAGTTAAACTCGTGAGAAACCTCCGATTAAGCTGCGCTAGTCGTCGTCGTCGATCTTCGCTTCACGTTCTCCCATGCATGACGGTGATGGTGGTATAGATGTGTGTGGGCGTCGGCAATGGTCCACGGCCTCGTCAGTCCGTGCGCCGGTGTTGGTGACGCCGTCTCCATATAGACTCCGCCCGCCCTGCCATTCAGCCTCGTCGGTGGAGGTAAAGATGGTACTTGTAGTGGGGACTAGCATGGCATTGGTTAGGGTGAGAATAAGATGACGGTGTCGGTAGTAGTGCCAAGCTCGAGTATGTTCGTGGTAGCCATGAAGGGTCATTAGCGAAAGCACGAATGACATCGGTGGTGGCGTCGAGCTTGAGAGTATATACGCCGACGGTGGTCACGAAAAAGTCATCACTATGTGTACTGATATCGCTAGGAGCAATAGAGACACCGGTGGAGATTCCAAGCTTATGGTCACTGGCGGTTGGGGTAGCATCACCCATCTAGTCTCCACGGCACTGGTCGATCATCATCATGGTACAGAAGTTAGCCTTCTGATCGCTGCAGCACGCTCTTAGTATCAAGTGGCTGTAGGGGATGTTAGGGGCGTAGCGAAACCTGGGAGCGATGGATAACACTCCAGGTGTCGATGACCCTGCTTTATGTGTGCTGTGTGATAGGGGCAAAACCCAATTATGTTGGGAGTGCCTCTAATCATAGCGGGTATGAATTGGTTATGGAATCATGCCATCACACGTCATGGGAAAGCGTCGTTGGACGTCTCTCCTTAGTTCGAGCTCGAGCATGTCAGCAGAGGCAGCCACAGGATGCCGGTAGCGGCTTTGAGCTCAGGCACATCACTGGCGGAAGCATGTTGAGGCCAGCGGTTCGCCAAGCTCAAGCACGTTGTCGACAACAACCTCCTAAAAATGATGGTCGGCGGCATATGGGTGAGGCCGGCAACGGGGCCAAGTTCAAGCACGTCGGTGACAACAGCCACGGGAAATCGTGATGGGTGTATGGATGAGATGAGGACGATGCTGGTGACAAAGATGAGTCGTAGACCATCTCCGGTGGCAGTCCAAGGGCGCCGACAGTAGCACGGGCATGCAAATGACACCACAATAGTTGTGATAAGGATGCCAACTGCAGCGACGAGCTTGAAGTCGTCACTGGCGGCTACATCGATAGTTAGTACCAGTGAGGAAACCTTCAGAGTTGCAAAGATGGCACTGACGAGTTGCAGTTATCATCGGCAACAGCGACAAACTTGTGATTGTCACCAGATGCAATCTTGGCAATGCCAGCCATAGCTTGAGCATAGGACGGCACCAGCGATCGAGGGAGAAAACACCGTAGTTGGTGTGAAGATGATGCTAGCAGCGAAGAGGGGCTTGGAGTCATCACCAGTAGAGGCGAAAGGGACGATCCTGCAGTCGTCCACACTCCTCGTTGGACACGAAGATGTGTTGGCAGCAACCAGCAGTGTGAACAAATATGAGAGGATGACTAGCTTCATTGATAGCGACGAATCAGAAGTCGTCGTCGATGGCAGTCGGGCAGTCGACGGCGTTGTACTTGTAAGGGTTTTGCCATCGAGCGGTCGAGGCCGGCGAGCGTGACACTGTAATCGTTGGCGTGAGGGTGACTCCAGCGTGACGAGTGAAAGTGTCGTGGACGGACGGCGCGGCATCCTCGGCCTGATGAAGAGAAGGAATCATAGCCGAACTTGACGAGGGTGTGCGGTCACCAAGCCATGGCGCTCCGGTGTTCTCCTCGGGCCGCTTGACGATGAGTGTGAAGAAGATAATTGCGCCAACGAGAGCGAATGGATGTTGGCGGCGTCACGGAGAAGAGGCCGCGACCGGCAAGGTGACGACGTCCAAGCATCTCGGTGACCTCGCAGTGCCCGGTAGAAGCGCCGCCGGTGGCTCGACCGTCAAACAGATGGCGTCGGTCTTGACGGAGACTCACGGATGATGTCAACGAATCGGTTGACCCGGCAACTCCGGCGATGGCAGTGCACCCGGCGTCTTCCCTGCTGATGAACACCATCCCGACGTGCATGCACTGAAGTAGAACAGAAGAACGCATAGAAAAAAAACAACCTAGTTACCCATAGCAGTGAACCGGAGCGGCGACGTCTTGCTCCTCTCCAACGATCGTCTCCTCCTCAGGGCGCGCGCTCTTGCCGGACGCGGAGGTGTTGCAGCCAAGGTCGCCGGGCCGCCGAGTACACGTGTTCCCCGCCGGACACCGGGATGCTCCTGCCAAGATGGCGTGCATGATGGTTGCCGATGATCAGTAGACACTGATGATTGCTAATGAGTTGGTTGTGTCTCCTCTCTCTCCTTGTGCCTCTGTATTTCTCTTGTGTGTCTCTGTGTATGTCTCTCTACGGACTACTGCCAAGGTTGGGCATGGCGCAGCGCCTGGCGGCGGCGGCGTGGACTGCAGACCCTCGGCTCGTGCCTCTATCCTCTCTCTGCTGCCCCCAAATGATGAGTTTGCTTGGCCTTTTATAGCAGAGACAAGGCGGTGCTGCCTGTGAATGGCTAGCATATCATTAGCCTGATCAACCCAATTAATTACATGATTTGATCAGGCTCTTGTTCCATCCATGCACTCACATTTCCTTTGACAAAGATTATCACATTCCATTTTTGCTGTGACACGGAGGAATAAATTCCCACCATACATAAGAAATATTTCCATTCGTATGAGGCATTCCTATTTCATTTCAAATCAGCTTCCTGCATGGGAGTTAGATAGGCAAGTTTTGATTAATTGCTTCCCATTCACGAGAATATATATATTTTTTATGATCTTTCCGATCGGAAAAAAGGCTAGCCCAATAATCTCTTTCATTTTTTATTTCACTTGCAACATGCATGGAAAAATAAATACACCAATATGAAATATGGCAGTATGCTGTCGTAATCAACTGGAATTAACCACTAATTGCCATGTTTAACAGTCAAAGAATATATGCGTGCGTGAGTTCCTGGAAATACATAATAGATCGACGTGCATTTGTTCCTTTGCTTTAAGATCAGTGCTAGAATTGGGTTTCTGCACACACGTTTTTTTATCACTAAAAGAATGCACAAAATCTCGTCGAACATGCACATAGGTCTATCAGACAACGCTTGGGGGGGGGGGGGGGGGTTGAGTGGGCGGGTGGAGGTGAAGTTATCGATTCGGCTTTCTTGAGGAAAACCTTTCACTCCACCAGAGTTTGATAACTCGTCTTGTCGACGAGGGCACAGTTTGTATGGGGACACATACTGAGTATATTGATGATTGGCAATATCATATTCAGCCTTCTCCTTTTGGAAAACAGTGCATCCAGCAAGAGAGTGAGCTCCAGTTTTATTGATGTGGCACCGTTGCTTCCTGGTCTTACGAGCGGGTTTTGACGGATGTTTAGTTCTTGGCGGGAGCCGAAGGGAAGATTGAAATAGCGAAGACTAGGAAAGTGATAGACCCGACTTGGAGAAAGTGAATGCCGGCTGGGTTGTATCTCCCAACCAGAGAGCGGTCATTGAAACCTTCATCGGACAATCTGCCTCTTGAAGCAATACTCGAAATCTTGAAGCACCAAGACCTCTATGTGATGCGCCACTATCGACGGGTTAGACCCGACAACTGTATTTTAGGAGTATGGGGTACGTTGATACTCATTCTATCTACTTTTGATAGTCATATTTTATATTGGCACACAGACCAAGGATAAGTAATTCTATTTATCATCCATTTAAACATGCTACTAGTCATTTCTCGTAAACAAGCAATTCATTAATATTTACATTTTTCAATGCCCATGTAGCCAATCATGTGTGGAAGAATGGAGAGTCACGCATTAAATCCGAGAAAGTCATTAAGATGATAAGTTGTTGGATTGAAATATGACTATCAAAAATAAATTTTTCAGATTTGGAAATATTACTATCAAAAGTAGATGGAGGGAGTACTAGGGTATACGCGAAGTTGTAGTAAGGAGATTAGAGACATGGATTTTTATACTGGTTTAGGCCCCGAGGTGGGTAACAATCCTAATCCAGCTTATATATATAGCTATGGGATGTATCGCGCTGATTACAAAAGGGGAAGCAAGCTAGCTAATCTAGCGTGCTAACTAGTCTGTATCGAGACCAGTGACTTAGAGTCAGCGGCTAGGTGTAGACTTCCTCCTTATGTTTCTTCGATGTTGCTTGTGGGTATGGCTTATAATTTGAAGGCATCCTCTCCTAGGGGCGTTATATTTATATGGGCATGTGACCGCTTGTTCAAGTAAAACTAGTTCATGTGGGTATGGGGAGATAACACATCCTTCCTTACTGGGAAAGGAGTTTCCGTCTTTATTTGCAATATTCATATATCTAGGTATACCTTTGTGTGTGTGTATAAATATAAATATACAATACTAAGTATCCAGTATTTTCGGTGGTTACTGTTAGGATACGCGTAGGCTACGATAGCATAAATCAAAATTTTCTATCACGTAAACCATGAACCATGCAAGTATTTGATCATAGATCGTTACCACTCGACGTGCTGCGCAGCGGAAGAAGACACTGAGAAGTCGAAGGAATTCTCGCGAAGTAGCGTGCGTCGATGTAGAGGAAGTAGTCGATCGCACCGGCTCGACCTTCTCCTCCTCGTGCGTTCTCCTCGCCGTACTCCCACGCCGATCAGCACCGCAAACCAGCGGCGCCTCTATCGGTATCCACACGTATAGGGACGGAACGCCACGCGCAGATGTGCTAGCACCCGCGCGCGGCTAGGGTTTTGCTCGGGGAGGGAAGTGACGGCTAGGGTTTCTCACGTGATGCAATGCCTCCGCCGATCACACCCCTCACGAATATATAGGATCCATCACTCGGGCCTCCAAGGCCCATAGGACTCCTATTCGGATCCCTATCCGAATTAAGCTCATATTGGATCTCTATCCAATCCCCTTATTCCGGCCCATTAAGCGTGCGACCCTGTAGGTTCATATATACTCGGCTGTAACCCGAAAACTCCTTTTCGGTCCACACGTCAACCGCGGCCCCTAGCAGAACGTATTGACCCACCGGGCATACATAAAGATCATATCAGCTGAACCTCTAGTGTATACTTGTATGAACCCCTTTGCCTCACGATATCGATTAAGCTCAAGGCTAGATATGTGCCATCATCTAATAGCTCAATCATTCACTCGAATCTGTTGATAGATTATATAACTTGTGATTGACTCCTCAATCACCTTTGGCATGGCCATGCACTTTCATAATCTACAACATCGAGGGGCCCAGAGATATCTCTCCATAGGAGGGGCAAATCCCATCTTGATTATTCGTATCCCACTACATGTTTCATAGCATACCTAAAAACTACTTTTATAACTACCCAATTACGGAGTAGCGTTTAACAGTCCCTAAGTAAGCTACTACACATGTTAAGAACCATAATAATCTCAGGTCTAAGGATTCAACACCAACACTCAATGAGATCACTGATGACACAACACATATGGCTCTTGCAGTGTCTCATGTTGGGTCTATCCAACAACATGTTCACCAATATGTGTCCACATTATTAATTTGGTATCTCTATACCATGATCCATGAGACATGATCATCAATTAATACATGTACTAATCATATAAACATATTTGTTCCACATATGATATTTGATCAGGGATCCTTTAGAAATAGTAACAAACAACATAAAGAGTCTCATGAAAGAATCACATATTCATTAACCAATAAGGAGTTATCTATTTCAAGGAACAATATCGGATAAATATGTAAATATAGTATGTGATACAATCATCTATATGATTGCCTCTAGGGCATATCACTAACAGTTACCTGATTCATAACATTGACAGAAGCCACATTGTTTTTTTTTTAATTATAGAGATGAAGATAACGGCAGTTGTTGATATCTATAACTCACTGAATTCAGTGGATAACGTTTGGACGCTGTTTTCACTATTATGTTTTGCTTCACAGGTCATGGAAACAATAATAGAGCCTTGTTTGATTAGCAGACCAGTTCCATGAGGTCGAATAACTTGTAAACTAGTATTATCTTGTTATAGATAATCCAAAGACATGTGATCATTTAATATTAAACATGAGGTCTTTAATTTTGAAAAAAAGTTTGCAGATGACTTATAAAAAGTTTGCAGATGACTTAAAAATAATATTAATTGTAGTGCAGCTGTATACCCTCCAAACAAAAAAAAAAATCCAATTCTAGATTCACAAGTGCATGTACAGATTTATAGCGAGCATTGGGTTAGTAGTTGTTGTTGTAGTTGTAGTAACGCTACGGTTATTTTTTTTATGTAAATCAAGCAACCAAAATGTGAAATATGTTTTGTTAATGGAGTAGGATAGATTTAAGCTTCACAAAAATAAGACCTCTGCTAGGGAGCTACGGTTATTTTTTTTATGTAAATCAAGCAACCAAAATGTGAAATATGTTTTGTTAATGGAGTAGGATAGATTTAAGCTTCACAAAAATAAGACCTCTGCTAGGGATCATGCATGGGTTTTCAAGCTTCATGTAAAGTCATGAGCAGAGATCAAAATACAGTAGATCAGTATCCTTTCCATATATTTGGTCAACAATTAAGAGTCAAAATAGCATACAGGACCAAGAAGCCACAAAATTTATATCATTTGTATTTGTACATAGATAATTGAAGAAAAGCCATTCGAGAAGCCACAAAGATTTCCAACTTTTGTATTTCTAGAGAAGTAATTAAGAATAAAATCAGCCATTTGTGTACATCCCTTTTGTATTTCTAGAGAAGTAATTAAGAATAAAATCAGCCATTTGTGTACATCCCAATTTATACAGGCCATTTTGATAATATATTATCTCTAAGAGGTCATGATGTTCCCTGACTTCCTGTTATTGTTATAAATAGAACAATCAAAATGAGCTAGCATGACATCTGTATTTTATTGTGATCCTGCTATTCTGCAATGACAGAAGACAATGGGCAACCCAAACTTTGGAAGGAATATGTGAAATCATTCCCTAAGTACTTAATTACATAACAAAATGATAATATGCCAACGAAGAAGAAGAAAAGGATAAGATCTTGATACAAGCCTTTCAGGTTGAGGTGCCAGGTTAGGCTAGATTCCCTTTGATGATACATCTGCTGATGATCTTTATCCATGCAAAACAACATCCTTTTAAGATACAAATGTCAGTTTGCCAAGAATGTAATAAAACCAGCAAAATGAACCAGTGAATCAATTTAGAGCAGGTAAATAGTAGACTATAAGCCAACTATAAATATATTTTAAGGAGATAAAAAAGAAGAGAGAAGAGCAGTGGGCTATAGATTTGTACCTAGCTGCAGCACGGACTCCAAGATATTACGTGTGTATGACAGGTGGGACCAGATATTAATGGTGTAGTGTATGTTTATAGGTAACTATTATATGAATTGGCTATTAAATTGACTATAGATGATTTGGAGCTAGTAGTTGGCTATACTATTAAACTCGATGTTGTTTCAAGTATTTCTTACTTGAGTGCATATTTTGCCTATCAATTTGTTTTTAGGTTCAAACAATACAATCTGATTGTTCATACTTACATGCATATTTCATCTTTTCTAATGTGCCCGCCGCAACGCGCGGGGTTTCATCTAGTTGTATTAATGGGCATATCCCATATTGCTCAGAACAAGGGTGGATACAAGCCATAGTGCCGCCATGGAAATTACCATATAGATGGTTTTGGGTTTTAATCATAGCATGGTTTAATCATAGGTTGGGTTCAAAGGTTAAATAGCCACCCTGACATTCTTTCCAAATGTTGATTAAACAACATATTTTGTCCAAAAGCATATATTTCTTCTTGTGTTGCATGTCCTCTTTCCTAAGATGCAACCTCAGAATTCAGGCAATAATAGTTAACAGTTAACTGAACCCAGGTATACAAGCCTAGCCTTTAGCACACATTTAGCTTCCAACACTATGGTTCTTATATATGATTGGATAGGTCTTACTCAGCATTTAAGATATTGCACTCAACAAAAAAAAACATTTCCTTCTAGTTCTTATCCCCATTTACTAAATCAGATTTCTCAAAAAATATTCTTGCTCTCAAGGACAAAGTAGACCTATAGGTTTGGTTTTTCAGTTTTTCTTGTCGGACAAAACAATGCCAATTGTGACGAACTGAGGATGCAAAATGTTCACCTTCTAAGTAATGTCAACATGACACATACACCAGGATTGCACTATTATGTTAGATTAGCAGAAGATTTGTTCGAACCTGGAAAAGGCCATCCCATGAGGTTAGGTTGGCTGCCAAGTGCGAAATAACTGCTGGAGCCGGTTAGGTCAGCGCGCACAAATGTCTGGCCAGCTGCCTGCCTGCCACAGCACACATGATAGACAGTGGACATGGTGGCTCCCCATCTGGGGCGATGGTGGCACTCGCCCCCCCTGCATGAATGATCCAAATATATAAATATGTCTTAGCTAAAGGGTAGTGGCGGCCACCACATTATGTAATGGTATCATGTTTACATGTAACACACAAAAATTGATTCTACAATACAAATATTTAATGAACAAGGCCATGATACACTATCAAAGTTTCATTTAATGCAAATATCTTATTCCAAAACCAACAACATGACATCTAATCAGGAGAAAAGGAACACTGGAATAGGCATTTCCTGTCCCTAAAATCCAGCTTCACAAGTAGTATCACATACCAAACAGCAGTTCCAGGTGAGAACGGAGAGGGAAAAATATTTAGGATTTATAGGCGACCAAGCGAGAAGGTACTGGCACCCCACCTAAGAGGAGAGGTTGGCGACGGTGAAGATGGTGGCGGCGGTTACATTGTTGATCAGCACGGGCTGCGCCTCAGTCGAGCCGAGGTACCACGTGACCACCTCGGCATTGACCCGAGCCGAGGTACCACGCGACCACCTCGGCATCAACCCCAACCCCGCCGCTCCTACTGCTCCCGATTGGCATGAAGGTGGCATCCAGGTGCGGCGCCGACCTCTTACAGATTCCAAACCTGCATTACAAAATCGAGTAAACATCAAACACACAACCATAGCCCCCCCTGATTCCACATATAGAAAGGAGAAATCCTAATAATACCTTTGAGTTGGAGGTTGGGGGAGCTTGGGTGTGAGGAAGGTGGATCGCGTGCTGTCAGCGAACGACACAACGGGAGACTCCCTCTTAAATGGAATCAGGAACTTCAGTCCATGGGAACCATTAGTGTGTCCAGCTTAATGGTTCACCAAAACAAGCTTTACTAAACCATCACGAAGGTGTCAAGTGCCTCGGCACCCAACGACGCTGGACCGCGACTACGTAGCTCGTAGCTGCGCTCCAGTCCTCACCGCAAGGTTTTGCCCCTCGGCTGGTGGCTTGCGATTAGTGGAGAGAGAGATTAGGAATGACAATCTATTGGCTGCCCTTCCAACGAGACTGATTACAGGATTATATGGCCACTGGCCTAACCAATTATAGAAGGCTATCCTTAATTCTAGGGACACCAAAAGTAGCAGCAGATTTCTTCTTTCCTTTCTTCAGCCACTGGACGTCGCCGTCGCGCGCTCGGCCGCTCGGCGCATGTCACGCCTGCGCCTGTACGTGCGGCCGTACATGACATCTCCCCCTCCGTCGAAGTCCAGCTCGTCCTCGAGCTGAAACGCTGGGTACCGGGCGCGGAAGTCGTCGAGGTCTTCCCAAGTGGCCGACTCATCAGGCTCGTCGCGCCACTGGACGAGCACCTGCCGAACGCCGCGAGCCAGACGGCCACGTGTGACGCGTGCAGGTTCTGGAACCACCACCCCATGGAGAGTAGGAGGCAGCGCCGGGGTGGAAGTGGGCGGCGTGCCCACAAACTTCTTGAGCATTCCTACATGGAAGACATCATGAAGACAGGCGCCCGGCGGAAGCTGCAGCCGCACGGCCACATCGTTGATGACTTCGGTGACGCGGTAGGGCCCGACGTATCGAGGCTTCAGTTTCCCCGTAGTGGTGCGCGGCAGGGACGAGGCTGCTCGCTGGCGGAGACGAAGGAGCGCCCAGTCGTCCACCTGATAGGACACCGGCCGGTGAAGCCGGTCGTAGTGCTTCTTTTGCACTGCTTGCGCTTGCTCGAGTCAGTAGCGGACATCGGCAAGGAAGGCCTCGCGAGCTTCCATCTCCAGGGCGACAGCGGCGACGCGGGTCTCGCCAGGCTCGTAAGAGCGGATGGAGGGTGGGTCGCGGCCGTAGACCACTCGGAACGGCGTCTCGTGGAGCGAAGATTGGTATGCGGTGTTGTATATGTACTCCGCCCACGGTAGCCAGCGCAGCCACTGTCGGGGGCGATCGCCGGTGAAGCAGCGTAGGTACATGACGATGACACGATTAGCCGCCTCCGTTTGGCCATCCGTCTAGGGGTGGAATGCTGACGACATGAGTAGCTTGGTGCCCATGAGGCGCATGAGCTCGCGCCAGAACCCCGAGGTGAACACTGGGTCGCGATCGGACACGATCGACTGGGGTATTCCATGGAGGCGCACGATGTCGGTGAAGAAGGCCTGCGCCACGGACTCGGCGGTGTACGGGTGCGCCAAGGGGATGAAGTGGCAATACTTGCTGAAGCGGTCCACGACGGAGAGGATGATCATCTTGCCGTGCACCCGAGGAAGCGCCTCCACAAAGTCGAGGCCGATGTCTGCCCACACAATGGACGGAACTGGAAGGGGCTGTAGCAGGCCGGCCGGGTGGAGATGTTCCGACTTGTAGCGCTGGCAGGTCGCACACGCCTTCACAAAGTCCTGCACCAAACGATGCATGTGGGGAAAATGGAAGTCGCGGCGGAGGCGGTGGAGTGTGCGGTGGACGCCCTCGTGGCCGTCGTCATGGACCGCGGCCACGATCTCCTGTAGTAGCGGCGAGGCCGGCGGGATGTGAAGCCGCCCGTCGTAGGTGACCATGTCCGTGATCACGGCCCACGGCGCCGCGCGCGTGCCTGCACGGACCTCGTCGTGGATGGCGACCAGGCTCAGATCCGTGGCCTGGGCGTGGAGCAGCCGCTCGATGAAATTGAAACGGGGCGCGGAGATGGCCAGGAGCTCGCCCTCCTCGACGTCGCGGCGGGAGAGGGCGTCGGCGACGGTGTTCATGGCACCTGATCTGTACTCCACCGAGAAATCGAAGCCCAAGAGCTTCCCGACCCAGTGGTGTTGCGGAATCGTCGCTAGGCGCTGGTCGAGGAGGTACTTGAGGCTGTAGTGGTCCGTCTTGACGGCGAAACGGCGTCCCCATAAGTACGGCCGCCAGTGCCGCACAGCCTGGACGAGGCCGATGAGCTCGCGCTCGTACGCGGCGAGGGCGCGGTGACGAGGGGCGACGGGTCGGTTGAAGAAGGCGACCGGATGGCCCTCCTGAGTGAGCACCGCGCCGAAACCATGGGACGACGCGTCGCACTCGACGATGAAGAGCTTGGCGAAGTCCGGCATTGCGAGTACTAGGGCTGTAGTGACCGCGGTCTTGAGGGCCGCAAACGCCGCCGCCGCCGCATCATCCCAAGAGAAGCCGTCTTTCTTGAGGAGGGCAGTGAGCAGCGCGGCGACCGTGCCGTAGTTGTGGACGAACCTGCGGTAGTAGCCTGCCAAGCCGAGGAAGCCGCGCACTGCCCGAGGCGAACGGGGAGCCGGCCAGTCACGGATGGCCTGCACTTTGGACGGGTCCATGGCGACGCCCGCCGCCGATATCACGTGGCCGAGGTAGGCGACCGAGGAGGCGCCGAAGGAGCACTTAGTGTGCTTGACGAAGAGGTGGTGTCAGCGGAGCTCGGTGAGGACGGCACGAAGGTGACGGAGATGGTTCGCCCATGTCTTGCTGTAGATCAAAATGTCGTCAAAAAAGACAAGGACGAACTGGCGCAGGAAGGGGCGGAGGACGTCGTTCATGAGGGCCTGGAACGTGGCCGGGGCGTTGCAGAGTCCGAACGCCATCACCAAGAACTCATATAGGCCATCGTGGGTGCGGAACGCGGTCTTGTGGACATCCTCTGGGCGCATACGCACCTGGTGGTACCCAGACCGAAGGTCGAGCTTGGAGAAGAACCGCGCCCCGTGGAGCTCGTCGAGGAGCTCGTCGACCACGGGGATGGGAAAGCATCCTTGACGGTGAGCGCGTTCAGGGCGCGGTAGTCGACGCAGAAGCGCCAAGACCCGTCGGGCTTCTTGACGAGGAGGACCGGCGACGAGAACGGGGAGTCGCTGCGGCGGACGATGCCTTGCTCGATCATGGCGGCACATTGCCGCTCTAGCTCGTCCTTGTGGGCCGCCGGATATCTATACGGGCAGACAGCCACCGGCTGCGCGTCCGGCTTGAGGATGATGCGGTGATCGTGCGCGCGCTGGGGAGGCAGACGCGTGGGCTCGGCGAAGAGGTCCCCAGATGTCGCCAAGAGCCCATCCAGGAGGAGCTCGCTGTCGGTGGTGGCGGTGAGGGCCGGGGCGCCGGGGGTGGGCATGCCGGACCAGCAGACGGTCCGCCCTTGGTGCTGGAACGACATCCGGCGGCTGGCCAAGTCCCAGACGATGGGCCCCAGGGCGCCCAGCCAATGGGTGCCCAGCACGACGTCGAAGCCCGCCAGCGGCATCACGAAGAGGTCGGCCGGGAACAGGACGCCGTCGATGGTGAGCGGCGCGGCCTTGAGGACGCCCGCGCAGGTGACGCGCTCGCCGTTGGCGACCATGGCCGTTAGCCGGGGGCGTATGTGCAGGGGCATGCCGGAGCGCCGCGCCGCCACCTCCGAGATGAAGTTGTGCGTGCTGCCGGAGTCCAGGAGGGCGACGAGCGACGCCGGCCCAAGCGCGACCGCGATCTGCATGGTGTCGGCGGCGGGTACCCCGGCCAGGGCCTATAGGGAGAAGACAGGCGCCTCGGCGTCCTGGTCCGCGGCAGCCTCTGCGTCGTCGGCGTCGTCGAGTTCCACCCCATCGATGAAGAAGACGCGGCGGCAGACGCGGTTGTGGCCGCGCGTATACCGCTCGTCGCAGTTGTAGCAGAGGCCAAGGCGACGCCGTTCCGCCTGTTCCGCCTGGGAAAGACGTTTCACCGGGTTCCCGGCCACCGGTGCGGCCGACGCGGCGGCTCGTTCAGGGGCCGGCAGGGCGAGGCGGCGCGGAGGCGCCGGAAGAAGAGCGCGCGGAGCAGGCCGGGCGGGTGGCGGCGCCGGCGTGGACTGCTCGATCAACTCCAGTTGCCGCGCCAAGCTCATCGCGGCGGCCAGCGACTGAGGGTTGTGCACGCGGATGGCGTGGCTGAGCGGGGGCAGCAGACCGCCCGTGAAGAGCTGGACCCGCTGTGCTTCCTCCAAGGGTCCGGCGCGAGGGAGCAGCGCCTAGAAGCAGTCTTGATACTCCGTGACCGTCCCCGTGCGTCGGCAGTCGGTGAGCTCAAAGAGCGGCGCGGATCGGAGCGGGGGCCCATACCGGAGGTTGAGGAGGTCGACGAAGCGGCGCCAGCGCGGAATGCCCTCGTCCCGTTGGACTTGAATCCACCACATCTGGGCACCATCTTCCAAGTTGTACCCCGCCATCCAAACTTGCTCCTCCGCCATGATTTTCTGCTGGTGGAAGTATGACTCACAGCGATTAATGAATACGAGCGGATCGGACTTGCCATTATACTTGGGAAAATCAAGTTTCTGGAAGCGCGGAGGTGGCCGGTCGGTGTTGGTCTCCCCCATGCCCGCCCTGGGACCTGAGGACGACGACTTGTCGGCGGAGAGTGCGAGGATTGCCTTGGTGTTGGCCGCCGCGGTCGCCTGGAGGGCCTTGACGGTCTCGGCGAGCTGCGCGATGGTGGTCTTGAGGTCGTCGGTGTCGCTCATGGCGGCAGCGCAGGAAGCGGATGAAGACGAGGTAGGGGATGTTGGCACGGCGGGCGGTGTAGGGGAGGTGGTGCGGGAAGGAGAGGATCGCCGGGATCGTGATACCAGGTTGTCAAGTGCCTCGGCACCCAACGACGCCGGACCGCGACTACGTAGCTCGTAGCTGCGCTCCAGTCCTCACCGCGAGGTTTTGCCCCTCGGCTGGTGGCTTGCGATTAGTGGAGAGAGAGATTAGGAATGACAATCTATTGGCTGCCCTTCCAACGAGACTGATTACAGGATTATATGGCCACTGGCCTAACCAATTATAGAAGGCTATCCTTAATTCTAGGGACACCAAAAGTAGCAGCAGATTTCTTCTTTCCTTTCTTCAGCCACTGGACGTCGCCGTCACGCGCTCGGCCGCTCGGCGCATGTCACGCCTGCGCCTGTACGTGCGGCCGTACATGACAAAGGTGTAAAATAAATTATTCATACTCCATCTACCAAAAGCAATGGATGGCGGAAACATGAACGTTTAATCAGTTCATCCATCGTTGATGACTAAATCATGTACTTGAGAGCAACAAATTATTTTATGTAATAATCAGGACAAATTATTTGGTTAATAAAATCCTAAAATACAGTCTGTTCGACAAAAGAAAGCAAGCAGACATGTATATAACACTTCCATTTTCTAGTAATCTTATTTTCCAAGGACATTTTCTGATAATCTTGAAAAATCTAAGGCTTGATAACATATTGCATA
Source organism: Oryza sativa Japonica Group (assembly GCF_034140825.1). Lineage (NCBI taxonomy): Eukaryota > Viridiplantae > Streptophyta > Magnoliopsida > Poales > Poaceae > Oryza > Oryza sativa. The sequence continues at coordinate 13,014,796 of NC_089036.1, read as the reverse complement.
TCCACAGATGATTTAACCTGCCATATTTCATTATCTTGGCCCTAGCTTATTTGTATTCCACAAATTTATAAAGTAGAAGCATATCTGTATATCTAACCTCATAGTTCGGAATATATACAAAGATAAATGCATTCTTCAGTCTTGGTGAGACAAAATGAACAGTTAAGAAGACAGTACATATGGTCAACATATAAAATCACTCACACTTTGTTGTGGCTTGGATTAATAATGTAATCTGAAATTATAGTGGAAGGTTCAAGAAAATTACAAGGACAACTGGCTTTGCATAGTATACCATAAAAGTGGCCAAAAGGAAAGCGATAACTATTTCCCCAGTCGTTAACTCATGATGGATCAGCAAGCAATATCACTGAAGTCTTATATCTTCCAACTCCTATTTTTCGGAGAAAAAAAATAGAGTGTGCAGGGAACTCATAGAGTTGATTTTGTAACATGCAAATGAGCAACATTCAGTCATCGTACATTTGTCATACAGTAAATAGAAAGAAATTAAGATTTACAGTTGAAGAAGATAACCTTGGACGAATCCTAATTCAATCAAACAAATCCAAGAATCATAATTCAGTCATAACGAAGCCAAGAACCCTAATTCCCCAGTGTACCTTGGATATGAGATTGTCGTCAGTGGAGGTGTGAGCAGCAGTTGACGGAGTAGTTGACCCCGACCCCGGCGCTCAACCTGCTTCCGGGCGGTAGGACGGTGGCGTCCAGGCATGGCGCCGATGCGGCTGTGGTGGAGGGAGGCACCAGCTGGTGGCAGCAGAGGGAACCTGCTCCCGTGCGGCAGGAAGATTAGGGTTTGGGCAGAAGGGCGTGGGAGAGGAGGCGTTGGCGCGTCGCAGGAGTGGGGAGGCAGGGAGCGAGGAGATGGAGGGGGCGCGGCTCTCCGCTGGGGCGTGGGTGCGGGACCGCGATGGGGTGGGATTGCACAGAGAAGATCGGGACCGTTTGATATGAATATGAGCCGTTAAGGTGTAAGAGTGTAAGGTTGAGAGATGAGTAAAATGAGTTGGTGAATTATAGAGTAGATTACAGAGTGAGTACTCAGTTTCAGCTAAGAGATGGAATGTTCCACCCAATTTTCAACTGTCCCAACTACTACTACTTTCCAAGGTTTGCAATTTTGGTTGCCACCAAAATTTCGGTGGTTACCGAAAATTTAAAAAATTTATGATTTCTGGGTCCGTTGTCTGAAATTATTTTAATTTTTAACATATTCTGACTGAATTTGAACAAATTTTGACTAAATTTACAAATATTTGACAAAAAACCAAAAAATTTAAGGATATTTGTGCTTGCCAGTGGGGGCTGAAATTACCGAAATTTCAAACTATGCTACTTTCTACGTTCCAGAATAAGTTAATCTAGTACTGAAGTGACATTCAATAGTATATTAAATTATTTTGAGACGAAGTATTACTGGTTAGGGGAGCATCTTTCACACGGGAACATGGACATGTCTTTTTGTTTTGGCTTTGTTAGAGCATCCCCAACAGATATGCCATCCGAATATCCATCGAGAAAATAGCGGCTAGGAGCCTAAGAGAAGAAAAACGCCCTACAGCAAATACTCCATCCCACCCTCCAAATTTAACGCATCATCTATCCGGGAGAGAAAAATGCCAAATTTGGCGTTCCTCTCCTCACGCCATCCCGCAACTGCTAGCACCTAGACCAAATTCGCGCCCCCATCCAGATCAATGCCTCGTCCACCGCCGTCGTCGCAGGTCGGCCTTGCCCCATCCGAATTGACTCCTCGCAGAGACTGGGTGGTGGTGGCGGCGGCGGGCCATTGACGGGAGGACGAGGGAGATGGACTCGCCGGGAGGAGGGTGGAGAGAGAGAGAGAGGCATACTAGAAGGACAACGTCTCCGCTTGCATCTGTGTCTGCTGGCCACCGCCTGCCTCCTCCGCGCTCGACGGCCACCGCCGCCGCTTCCCCTTCCGCTTCCACACCCACCGGCTGCCTCCCGCCGTCGGCCACTTGCGCCCGCTACTTGGGCACTCCTCCTCCCCTCCGCCCCTTGCGCCGCCCGCACCGCTCCTCCGACTGCGCCGCCACCCGTGCCGCTCCTCCGACCACGCCACCCCTCCACCTAGCTACTCCTCCGACTGCGCCGTCCCTCTGATCGGCCCTCGTCCTCCCCGTCGTCTCGGCGGTAGAGAAGAGATAAAGGTGGGGGGATTTTTTTTTAGAGTGGTGAAAGGTGAGTATAAATATGTGGTAGTTGTAAAATATTAGTAAAATATAGGATGTTGGTATATGGAGGATGCAATATGGATGATCTATTGGAGTGAAAAGTAAAATGGAGTAGGAATCTTTTTGGATGACTATCTAAATAGGAGTATGGAGGATGAAATTTAGATGAACTGCTGGGATGCTCTTAGCAATGAGCATTTGATGTCTGACTCCATCAGAAAGAAATATTTCCATGACTAGGTTACCTGATCCTGATCATGGTGTAGCTCCCGACACTTATTACTGAGCGTTTCCGACCCTGACGAGCCTCCCCAGCATGATGTTGGTAAGGTGGTAGTTGTGTTTGGTTCGGGTATAAGGTGGGATGTGTCACGTTCATTCATGTTTTTTTATGGGATGGACCTAGGTTATGTTTGATTCTATGAGTGGAACTGACCTAATTTTTTTTTCTTTGGTTTGAGGGATCTGTCCCTTGTTTGGTTGGAGGGATGTAGGTGAGTTGCCTAGATAGAGTAACCTTCTTACATTAGTTGGCGAGGCTACCTTTCATATAACATACACATTGCAAAAAAAGTATTTGGATATAAAGACCACACTATTTAAAAATAAATTACATTCATATGACTATATTTGGAAATAAAATGCAATTCATATCACATAGCCATCCCAAAAACCAAAGCAAAATACCGATAATTAGCATACATTAATCCTTATATCAATTCATACGTAGGAACTAGGAAGTGATGAAGCCACATATAATAATGATAATTAGCATACATTAATTATTGTAAATCATCTCATCAACAAATATACTTGCCCACATCACATAGTAATACTTGTTCAGATTAGTAAATTGTCTACTATGAAAAAATTGATGGAAAAAAATGCAATGTGCTTGAACAGATGCTATTTACAGTAAGGGATATTCATCTCATGCAAACGGAATCGCACAAATTTGGCACTGAAAATAAAATAACAGAGATTCTGCACAGTGCTAGAGTTTCCTTACCTTAGCTATGGAGGATGACAAGAGGATGCGAGGAGCAGTAGCAGACAAGAGAGAGGAGGGCACTGTAATAGGTTCCTACAGCCGATTTTCGCCTCTTGCCGCCACTGACGCCGCCTTTCCTTCCTGCCGCCGGCGGTGGCTTTGAAGACGAGGGGGCAGCAAAAGGAAGGATGCGAGAAAGGAGGAGAGAGAAGGGAGGATGGCACAGGCGCCACGGGCCCTGCCGCACGACACCGGCGTCACTAGCTCCTGCGCATGATGGCGCCGCCACCGCCCTCTTTTCTCTCGATCTGAATTGGAAAAACACGATACGGTGAGAAAACGCGATAGGGTTACCCTACTCCACGCGTGTACAGCACACGCGATACGCGAGAGATGAGATGGGATGGATCAGTCCGCCACTTGTTCACTGGACAAAGCCAACCCGGATATATACATAATATTCTTTTTGACCCAGCCCCTATGAAGTCCTTTAACCAAATATATTTTAAAAGTATGAAGTCATGCAAGCAGTGTTCTCAGAGTGGTGACGTGCGGCGGCAGGGCCGTGCTAGGACAGAATGCCTTCCAAACAGCATTCTGATCTGATCTGGACATTCCGGGCAACTACGTCCACGCCTAACGATTTTCTGGATCAGTGTTCTACCTATTTTCATTGTTCTGAGCAGCTGAGGGGCATTTTTTTAATAAAGGTATTCATTTGACGTTTATTTTAAATAAGATAAAACTAATTATTATAAAATTAACAATTTAAAACAACTGCAAATTATAAAATATAGATTGATATAAAATAAAATAAATTACTACTCCATCTGTCCCATAATATAAGATATTATACTTTTTATATTTTTCATAACATGATCCCGAGATCATACCTTATCCCCCACCTATCCACTTTTATACTATTTTATTCCTTACCTACTCACTTTTGTACTAATCCATGTCATTAATTATCACATTTTGTGCTTTCATTTGTTCTTTGTTCTTTTGATGCTTACTTAATTTTTTTTCAAATGATATAATCTAATATGGGACAGGGGGAGTAGAACACCGGTTTAAATATAGAGATGACAACCTACTGCTAAATCTCTATTTTCTTTGTGGTTGGTGAAAATCTATATAACTCAATACTACAAAAAGTGCCATTGGCGCATGTTGGGAAACCTTCATGTGTGCCGGATTTCCTAACCGGCACCCAGGAGGCAACACCTTTAAGGCTCTAGAAATTAAAAAAAAATCCGGTTCGATGCATCGACTCAAATCGAGCCGATACATCCAGTATCTCCTAATCACCCATGAGATCCCTATCCAAGAACACAATCATGAACAAAAATCACATAACAAAAACCATGAACACAAAAAAAAATACATGAACACAAATCATGAACAAAAGTCCTCAACAAACATCACGAAACAAAAACCATGGCCATCTACTGCTGCTACACGGTCTGAAAGGCGACGAAGAACTCGTTCGTGAAGGGCTCACCAGCCACCTTGAACTAGTGCAGCTCACCGAGCATGCTAGCGTACAGCTCCGACGCTTCGGCGTGGTGGTGGTAGCGGCGCTGGAGCACGAGGTGGAGGATGAGCTTGGAGTCATGGGCGCGGTGGAGGGACTTGTCGAGCGCGGTGATGAAGTTGAGGGTGTGGAGGGTGCCATCGAAGTAGTCCTCGATGAGGTCAAATAGGTCGGGGCTCTACCGCCGACGCTGCCCGATCCGCCGCTGACACTGGATCAGCCGCGGGAGCCCCCGCTGACGGTGTATCTGTCATGGGAATGCTGCCGATGTTGCCCCCCTCCCCCGTGCCTGCCACGGGAGCCCCCGCTAACACCTGATCCTCAACGGGAGTCGATTGCCGCCGACGCCGGATGCAGCTCCGCCCCACCGTCACCGTTGTCTCAACCGACAGAGAGGGGAGGAGAGGCTGAAGGGGTAGAGAGAGAGAGAGAGACGTGCTAGAGGTGGGGGGGGGGGCGAGTGGATAAGCTCCCTCTCGCCTCCCTTTGCACAAAAAAAATGGGGAGATCCTAGCAACTGGCTCCCATCTCGGTTTTTACGAGTGTTGTTTTTTTTAAAAAAATAGCACCGGTATCTATAGTTTCTTAAAGGTGTCGATTTTATATGTTTTGAGCCTATGGAGGTGGAAAAAGGTTTATAGATATCGGTTTTAGCACTTCCGATACCTATAGTGCGGACCTCTAAGCTCTATATACATCTTTATAGTAGTGACTTTTATATAGTTCTTGTCCTCTTCAAACTTTTGCAGGACAGTCCTAATGTCAAAATTAGTAGTATTACTACAGACCCCCTAAATGGTGCCGATTGGGAAACCCCCTTAGGTGCCGGTTTTCCCAACTAGCACCACGAAGGTGGCATTGATGAGTTCCATCATCGGTGCTGGTTGTAAACTGACACCTATAACAAATATAGGTGCCGGTAGTGGGGTTTCCAACTGGCACCTATGATGTTTCCACGAGCCAAAAAAACTAGCTCGATCCGTCGGCTCGATTGCATCGAGCAGCTCCCAATCACCCAAATCCCCCAAATACATCAACACATTTCATCCAACAACAACATTAAACAAACAACAAAATCAAAATCAAAGATCAACAACGCGTCAAATCCCCCAAATCCATCAACACATTTCATCTAACAACAACATAGAGGCATCCAACAACAACATTAAATAAACAACAACAAAATCAAAATCAGGGGGTACCTGGACACCATGGCGAAGCGAGGGGAGTTGGGGGAGGAGGTGGAAGCCTGCGCGTTGCCCACTGTGCTCGGCCTCCTCCACCACCACCGCCGGATCTGGCTGCCCCGAGTGCCGATGGCCTTCCCATGCCGCTGGCCGCCGCCCGACAGCCGCCGAGGTCCACCGCCTCCCCTCTGGCTAGATCTGGCAGAGGGGAGAGCACGGTCACTGTCCTGCCGCCTTCGCCGGGCCGCCGCTCCGTCAGGTCACCGCCCTGCCGCCTCCATCGGCCAGACTCCCACTGGCTCCCCTCCCGCCGGATTTGGCGAAGGGGAGGGCGCGACCGCGGCTGCCGCCGGCCACGAGAGAGAAGGGAGGGAGACAGAGAGAAGAGAGTGAGAGAGATGAGAGGAGACGAGAGAGTCGGGAGGAGACATCGAACCTTATCTCCTCTTGTGGTGAGGCCCGCCGGCTCGGCTCATCCGATTGCCGGCTCGGCTCGATTTATGTTTGTGTCGTTTTTTTAAAAGCCGACACCTATAATATATTAAAGATACGGTTTAGAAAACCGACACCTTAGAATAGGTGTCGGTTCTTATTTAGAACCGGTACCTATAATTGTTTAAAGGTGCCGTCTTTTGCGATTTCAACCTGCAGAAGTGGGAAAAGGCCTATTGGTGTTGGTTTTAGCACTTCCGACACCTATAGTGCCGATTTGATGTTTTGTAGTAGTGTAGAGAGTATACATCATCGCCCCAAGTTCTAAATTTTAATTCGAAGTCACAAATATACTCGTCAAAATCAGCATTCTGTGTATGACAATCGAACTAAAGCGGAAGATAGGGTTCTTGACAGCAAATCAACATCTCTCTTCACCTGAGAGGGAGAACTGGATGTCAGCGAGACAGCGACTCTCAGCGCCGATAGAGAGAAACATTTGGCGAGGAAAAAAATTAAAGATGACAGGGCAATTGGTTTGGTCCGACTCATTTCGATAATTCCATACATTTCCTCTCTGCAGGCCTGACATAGCGCGATAAACATCACACTTGTACTTTATCAAACTGCGTAAATTATTTGAGCGAATTGCAAGAGGAATGACTAAATTAAATTACATCCACCGTACAATATACAGGACAACAGCGCATTTATTTTAAAGCCATAAAAATTAAAATTCTAACATTCCCAATCTCGAAATATCTTTAAAGACAAATAATTTATATTTTAACTTTTGATTTAGGCATTTAATTTCGTATGGATTTATGTGTTCCTATCAATAACCTGCCCACATTCTTCAACGTTCCTGCATATTTCAGGAAAGCGTCCGTCTCTTATAGCTGACAATTGCTTTACCTTTGGGCCTCATGGAAAGCATGTCCTCAGTTTCGGGGAAAGGTGATTCTAATTTGAGCTCGAAATTGCTCACCAGGTGGCTCAAAATCACTTTTATCTGCTGGTAGGCGTAGCCCTCGCCCATGCATGCATGCTTCCCGGCGCCGAACGACAAGTAGGCAAGATCACGGGCGCCGGCAACGGCCTTGTCCTCCGCCCTCCCGGCGGCGAACCGGTCCGGGTCGAACACGTGAGGGTCCTTGTAGATGTTCGGGAGGAGGGTGTTGACCACCAGGGGGCTCGCCAGCAACCGCCCGGCAGGGACGCTGTACTCGCCGCCTTCCTTGTCGCGCACGGTGAAGCCCCGGCGCGCGCGCCGGAGGATCATCGGCGTGACCGGGTGGAGCCTCAACGCCTCCTTGATGCAGCGGTGCAGGACGTCCATCTGCAGCAGCACCCCGTAGTCGATGCCACCGCCGCCGCCGCCGCCATGGTGGCTGCGCTGCTGCTCCGCCGCCGCCACGAGCCGCTCCTGCTCCGCCCTGACGGCGCGCAGGTGCTCGGGGTGGGTGAGCAGGCGCAGTGCCGTCCAGACGGCGACCGTGGAGCTCGTGTGGTGGCCGGCGAAGAGCAGCGCCACTAGCAGCCCGGTGACCTCCGTGTCCGTCGTGGCACGGCCGTCCCCGTACGTCGAGTCTATCAGGTCCTGCAGCATGTCGTCCTCAACACGTCCAGACATCTTGCGCGTCTTGACGATCTGGGAGAATATCTCCCCGAGCTTCGCGCGTGCCTTGTCACGCCGGCGGTGCCCCGGCGTCGGGAGGTAAGGGAAGAACATGCTGATCAGGTGCATACCTCCCATGAGCTCGTGAAACAGTGAGGCAACCTCGTCGAACATGTTCTCCCGGACCTCCTTCCCGAGCAGGCACCGGCTCGCGATCAGCATCAGCACGTGATCCACCTCTTGCATCAGATCAACCACGCCACACTCTCCCCATTTCCCAAAATATTCCTATACAAACAAGATTAGTTTACGGAGATGATAACAGACATGATCTGAGCTTTGAATTTATAGGATCAGGTAATGGACAAAAAAAAAATGTACTTGCCTCGATCTCACAGACCATGGGAAGAACATGGCCCCTCAGTTTGGCAGGCCTCAGCATCTTGGCGAAGAAGCGATGCTGCTCGTTCCTTGTGTCCAAGTCGATGTCGTAGCCAACTTCTTTGCCAAAGATGGGCACGGTGACCTCGTACAAGCCATCGATAGCTATCTCCAACTCTGGCGCGTGGAAGAAGTGGTCGGAGCACTCCGGCCCGACGAGGAACGTCACCGCAAGCCCAAGTGACCTGAGCGTAAACACGCTGCCCAGCGCCCTGTGCTGCTCGCGGATCACGGCCTGCAGGCCCCTGCGCAGCACGGCTGGAATTATCCCAACCAGAGGAGCACCTTTCGCCTCCGGCGGAGGCCGCGGCTTGCTCGTCTTCTCTGCAGGGAGAGTTACTGATGATCTTACCACCTTCGCAGCTAGTGTAATGATGAAGACGAGGGCTATGGTGAGCCATGCGTTGGTGGAGAATATGTGATCCATGATCACAACCCAGCTGGAGCCTCTGCTTTAGTCTATACTACGCTCTAAGAAACAAAATTAACTACGGAGACGGATTTCATTCAATATAAATATATAGGGCCGTGGGGCGGAGAACATGTACTGATCCATGATCACAACCCGGCTGGAGCCTCTGCTGCCTCTGCTTTAGTCTATGCTACGCTACGGAATGAAATTAACTACAGAGAGAGACTTCATTCAATATATAGAGCGTGGGACAGTAAGTTAGCTGTCCTACTAATCTTGACAAGAATGACTCCATGTGTTGTCTATGGCTTATCATTCGATGTCGTCCCCTCTAAAGAGGCCAAACAATATTGTTAGGCGCATGTTAATATGTCTTTTAGGTAGGTTGCAAACCGTCTTGTGTCAAGCGCTCTACATCGCTAGTCTCCTTGTCACATTTCACCTATTTTGGAAAGTTTGCCATAGCTGAATGGGTTACGATTCAAGCCACCTTCAGTAAAACAAGCCTATATATCTTTTGCATACGAACTATGTTTTGATGTTCTTGTACTTGACGGAAAACTAACTTCGAGCCGAACAAAAATAAAAATTTAAAAACATGGGTTACGATTCAAGCCACCTTCAGTAAAACAAGCCTATATATCTTTTGCATACGAACTATGTTTTGGATGTACTTGTACTTGACGGAAAACTAACTTCGAGCCGAACAAAAATAAAAATTTAAGATGTTTTTGCTAGTATATATTTTGGTACATCATCTGTATTTTAGTTGGTTTTTAAGTTCATTCACTTTTGGAAATACTAATCCGTTTGTTTGAGTCGGATTTTAAGTTTTTTTGCTTTTTGAAAATACAAAAGAAGTCGTTAGAAATCTATCTATCTATTATATATTAAAAGTGCATTAAACTTCATAAAAACGCTCTCAAGCCGTCACGTGGCGCTCTACAAACGCTTTTAAGTCGCCACGTGGCACTCTAATAAATTAGAAAAAATCCTAGAAATTTTAAGAAAAAAGAAAAACATCCCTATTAGATATATCTCACAGAATTTGTACCCTTCCCTTCCCTTGCCGTACATGCCACCGTACGTAAGTGGAGTAGGTACATATGTGACGTATTCCATATACCGTCCCCTTTTCTCCTATTTTCTAACAACTCATTACAAAATAGTTTAAATTTTAAATAGATAAATAATTATGATTCTCAATTTATATACAACGTTAAATTCATTTGTACTATTTTTATTTTTAATTAGACTAGAAAAAAATACTCGTGCGTTAAAACGAGTGAAGACTATTTTAATCTTATTATTGTTATACGGTTTAGTTAAGATGAAATTTATTGTATGAAATCGCTTGGATATTTTTTTTTTGGAAAATTATGAGCTACAATTAGGAGCACTTTCTATATTTCCAAAAATCGAATAAACTTAAAAACCGACTCAAACAAGGATATGCATGTATTTTCAAAAGCGAACGGAATTAAAAACCGACTGATACACGGATGACGTATCAAAGTATTGATAAAAACATCTTTAATTTTTATAACAGCAAAGATAAATACATCAAGATCGGTATTGCATATATTTTGCCAGGTAAAGAAAAAACTGAAATACGTTTGGACATAGACCCTAGCGTGGCAGTCATTAAACAATATAAAAAAATGATAATAATTATACCATCTTAAATCATTCTATATATAAATATGTACACTAAATAGGAGTATCATCTAGGACGCAAACCATCACCTGTCACAACTTAAAAATTAAGAAATATCCTTGAAATTCTATGAGAAAGAAAAAACAAAACATCCTACCATCATTTCACACTTAAATGGCAGGCGTATTATTTTCAACCATTTGATATATCATTCTACTCTCATAAGCAGCTACATATCACATCTTAAAAATTAATAAAAATCACAGAAATTCTAAAAGCACGAAGCATCTGACCTCGATAAAATCATTATTTCAGCCATTAGATCTATATTTAAAGGCAAACTATATAAAAAACGAAGTAACATCCCATTCCCCCTCCCCCTCACCTAGATTAACAAAGCTCCATCTTTATATTCTGAAATTATAAATATATAGTAGATGAATAAAGATATCGTTGGAGTATATAAGCATATTAACAAAAATAGGGAGTTGGGAAATCGTCATTATTTAATTCAAGCTGCACGCATTAGATTTTTAACTTATGTGGTATGAAAACTATTCTACATGAACCAACATGAGTGCTAGAAAGGCCCATTAGGACACTTCCAAGGCTACACGTGACCGTCGATGGAGACAACAATTAATAAAAATTCATACGGAAAGCATAATTTTGTAGCAGCGAGAGCATGTCTAATATCATATCACGAAAAGACAACCTTGCATGAGAAATAACATATAAACTATAACTTAAATGATTATCTCAACTCTCCTTTGTACTATGTTATTTGTAGGAGTAACTTTGTCTAATGTGTCAATATTGTCGATTGCAGTAACATCCTTAACTCCTAAGATTTATTCTTAACATCCTTAACATCCACAACCCAACTGGAGCCTCTGCTTTAGTCTATGCTAAGCTACAGAACAAAATTAACTACGGAGAGGGAATTCATTCAATATATAGAGTCGTGGGACAGTGAAGTTAGCTGTCCTACGTACATACCAAACTAATCTTGACAAAAAACTGCTTTTTTATTCTATGCTACGCCACGGAACGAAATTAACTACGGAGAGGAACAAAATTAACTACGGAAAGAGAATTCATTCAATATATAGAGTCATGGGACAACGAAGTTAGAGTCATGGGACAGCGAAGTTAGCTGTCCTATGTACATACCAAACTAATCTTGACAAAAAACTGCTTTTTTATTCTATGCTACGCCACGGAACGAAATTAACTACGGAGAGGAACAAAATTAACTATGGAGAGGGAATTCATTTAATATATAGAGTCGTGGGACGAAGTTAGCTGTCCTATGTACATACCAAACTAATCTTGACAAAAAAACTGCTTTTTTAATCTATGCTACGCTACGGAACGAAATTAACTACGGAGAGGGACTTCATTCAATATATAGAGCCGTGGGACAGTGAAGTTAGCTGTCCTACATACAAAACTAATCTTGACAAAAATGACTCCATGTGTTGTGGTCTATGGCTTATCATTCGATGCCGTCCCCTCTAAAGAAGCCAAACATTCATCCTACCTAAAAAAACATTGTGGTCTATAGCTCCTAATTGTAGCTCATAATTTTCTAAAAAAAATAATGAAGCAAATTCCCACAGTAAATTTCATCCTAGCTAAACCGTATAACAATAATAGGATTAAAATAGCATTTACCTGCTGCAACGCACGTGTATTTTTCTAGTAAATAAAAAATTAGATGTTTTCAAGGTGCTTTGGCCCTTGCAAGTTTCGGCACCTATTTTTGTGAGAATGCCGGCGATTGGGCGCCCGATGCACGTGCGCATCCATCGGGTGCGCCGCGGCTTTCATCCCACCACGTGCGCGCCCATTGCAACAAACTGGCCACATATCACGTTAATGCATTATTAGAATGGATCCGTTCTTTTTTGTTCCACCAACAATGTTTCAGCTAGTGTACTTGTGATGTTTCCGTATGTATGTATCAAATGTTGTAGTGGATTTTTGATACTATTTAATAATTTCATCTTGATGGATACGTGGTTTGTTGATGTACACGGGGTTTAAGTGTTGCAATGGCTTTAAATCGTTTGTTGCATACGTTGAAACAAATTGTTTATCTAGTGATCTGACCGCGTTTCACTTTTTTTAAGAATTGAAACATTTCTCACTATTTGCTGAAATATTGTTTTTATATAGGGTGAAACAGCGCCCAATTTTTTTGAAACCTTTGTTTCATACGTTGTAGCAAAATGTTTCATGAGGTAATTTGGTTGTGTTTCAGCTTGAAACATTTTCAATCTATTTAGAGAAATATTTTCGATCTACTTGGTGCAACAGTGCCCGATTTTTGACAAAAAAAAGTCGGGCGCCCGATTTTTAGACGCTTCCCTATTTTTGCTGTTGTGTCTTCATGTAGTTTGAGACATTGGTGCTTCCAAATTGAGTATTTCTTGTTTGGATATGTTGTTTTATCATATTTGTGATGTGAACATACTCGCGAGGGGTGGCCCAATCTTCACGGCAGTAGGTTCAAGGCAAAAGGGTGCCGGCATAAACCGAACACAAGAGGGTAACTAGCTGCGAGCAGCAAGATGATAACTAGCTTTATACCTGCTACAATCCGAAGCCTCCTGGACTCCGACCCATCACATCGAGCAATCACAAAACCACGATCTGGAATAACTAGCTTCATACCTGCCAAAGTTGGATTCGACCAAGTAGTGAGGGTGAGAACGATCCGAAGCCTCTTGGACTCCGACCCGTCAAACCGAGCAATCACAGAACCACAATCCGAGACTAATCCACACAATACGGTGCAGCCGAGCTGGAAGCTGTAGAGCATGAACTAGGGGGCACCAGAGGAGCCTTCTCACATGTCTAAAAGAACTCACAAGAACAAAGGGGTAAGACACTTATGCAGTCTTCAGCAATCTTTCATACATGAGGTTTTCAGTTGAACAAAAGTTGTCAAATGGATGGAGTAGAGGGGTATTTATACTAGGAACATCCCTCCTAGTTGAGGTGTGAACATAAGAATCCACGTTATAGTGGTCAAGGCTAACATAAATGAGAATGCAAAGAGTTTTCTCGGGTTCGCGCACAACCCTTCAGTTCATGTGCGGTCTTCAGTAAAAATGGCATAACTTCTTATTGGAAAATGATATTGAGGTGGGGTTTGATGCGAGTTGTCCCTCTTTCCAACAATGTATGCCATGCACCCCGTATCTTGACTGGCTAGGTCACACAAGCCTTGGAAGTTGAGCCTTTACAGCGCAAACCATCTTCTTGTTTGCGTAAACAGCTGCTGGTTGGGCATGGGCTGATTCCTCCTCGGCGTAACCCTTGTAGTCCTCAACTTAACCCATCCTTCTTATCGTAGTGATGATGTCCTCGGGCGTGCACCTTAGCAATACAAAGGTAGAGCATTTAGGCAGTATAAAATTCTCACTAAAATTTGGGTTAAGTTGAGAAAATAGCGAGTTCACCTCTTGTTGTATTTTCCTTAGCATGGCTGCGCATAATTGTACCATGATATGCTTGATCGTTCTTACTGAGACGTAATCCATCAACTTGGTTTACGTCATCTTCATTTTCTTTATGTGATGTATGACGTACACCATCACCCTTGTTTACGCCAAGTGTAGCTGGGATGTCTTCATCAATTTGTAGTTGAAAAAAAGCAAGATAAATAAAAGAGAAAAAAGAAGGAAAGAAATGAGGCAATGAAGTTCTGAAAAGTTAATAGGCGAGCAGTTTGGATTTAAGCCCAAGGAAAAACTGTTATGTATCGGCTACCATATCCTGAAGGAATAAGTTCATCTGAGGTCCCTTAACTTGTCAACGAATTCGATTTTCGTCTTACAACCGGAAAACCAGATAGAACGGGTCCCTCAACTGTCAATACCGGTGCAATATAGGTTCCATGGCGGTTTGGACGACAGTTTTAGCTGACATGGTGCCTACGTGGCTAATTTGAGTCGCTCTTCACCTGACGTGGCATTGATGTGGCGCTTACGCGGAAATTCGATCCGGAAAAATAAAAAGCACCCATGGGACACACATGTCAGTTTCACACACACAATAATAAAAAATTGTGGGACACACATCGGCCCCACATGTCATCCTCAATCCCCTCCAATTCTTCCTTCTCTCTCCCCATCTCCCCTCTCTTCATCTCTCTCCCCTCTCCTCCCTCCTCTTGCCGGTGGAGATAAGGACGGCGTGGAGAGGTGTGGCCTCCTCCACTCCCCCCTGGGCCTACCGACGGGTGGTGGGAGAAGGGCGGTGGCTTTTGGTATTTCTTACGGTCACAAATAAAATCCGCAAGTGCACGAAATTACTGATGTAGCACTTTACTCAGGAGTATTCCAAGGTATCGATTTTCCACGGGGAACGTGTGTGTTCAGCTCTTCTTCAAGTTCATCCAAGGACACAAGGGAAAGATTGGCAAAGGGTAGAGAGGATTTTCTAGTGAGGCTCCTGAAAGCTTAATTTAATCCTATCGCAATCCTATCGCTACCAGAACACCCTCTACTCCTTACCCATACCCAGACAGGGAGGACCACAGTGATCTCGAGGGCTATCACTATCTTTACACCAACTTCTAACGAATTATGGGATACGCACCAATCACTGGTACTTAACAACCTAGACACCACGTATATGTTGGTATTTGTTAACGACATTACTAGAAATATAATTCCCAGCAATGGCACCGAAATACTTGTGGTATATTATGGTTACAGATTTCATCCGTAATCGCACGGATATACCATTATAGTATTTCACCTGAGAGTATTCCAAGGGTATCGTATACTAATAATTTATACTCCCTCCGTTTCATAATGTAAGACTTTCTAGCATTGCCCACATACATATAGATGTTAATGAAACTAGACACATGTCTAGGCAAGGGTTAAGATAATGAATAATCAATGTCTCATACGGCAAGGGTTAAGATAATGAATAGGGTAGAGTGACACACGGCAAGAGAACTATATACTCTCATAATAAATCATCTAAGCTAAGCGGTAAGAAAATAGAAAGAATCTGTTCCTACACTTCTAATATACATACACATTATACATACATCCTAATTATACGATAGCTAATACCCTCTTTCCAATGCCCTCCTGGTGCTTTGAGAAGCCACCCCTGATTGCCGAGTTTCTTACGATAATCCGTCATGACCATCCAACCGGGGGTAAATACAGAGGAGTACCCTCCCCAGGAAAGTAACTTAGGATTATATACACGCGCGGAGGAATACCTGTACTGAGTTGTCACCATTAGCGGCCCACCTCTACATATTCGCAGCATATAACCCTAAATAACGATATCCAGAAATCTAAACACCACGCTTAAATTACCAAATATTACTCTAATATCATCGTCATGACATAGAGCAGTTGTATACACGATCATTATACCCACACCATTGCATTTCCCAGATAAGCTAGCATCATAATCAATATACTTTGGATATATAATAAAGTTGGTATTCATATACTCGGAAAGTAATACATTACCAAAGTAGTATAAAGAAAAATATTCTAATAAAAGTACAAGTCTTACAAAAGAAAGCAGAGCTACTAGAGGCATAGCCGAATCCTTCCGAAGACTTCTCGGACAAAGACTCCTATTCTATTCCTATTCCACTAGCTTTAGAACACTACTAAACTAGAGAGAGAGCTTGATTCTTCTTGCTTGAAGTGTGTGTTGAAATGGAGGATGAGAGCTCCTTTTATAGCCTCCCAATGACGGTTGTGACGGTTGGAATAGTCGGAAATACCCTCCAACCGTCATTGGGAGCTAATCCACATTGTCCAGGCAAAACCCTCGATCGGATGGCGCTGAGGAGGGTTGGAACCAGGGTCCGGCCCAATCCAGCCCATTTTCGGCTGGTGGACCCCTTGACTTCCTCTTTCCACAGACTTGTGAATTTCGGGCTGTTTGGGTCATGTCAATTTAGTGTTCTCAGCCCAAGCGTCTGACTGATTGATCATCCATTTTGCTGTCGATTCTCCTCCATTTTGTGTTTATTCTCTGCAAGAGGTTAGAATCCTAGTGCTAGTGGAATATAACTTATTTTAACATAAATATGCATTGCAAGCATAACTAGTTCTCTCTTATTTTGGTTATATTGATGGTGAAACTGATCGATAACAACCGTCAACAAAACCCACCAAGCTTGAACCTTTGCTCGTCCCGAGTAAAGGACTCACAGAAAATCTAAACTTGGTTATTGATCAGGAGTTGCTACTATGCTGTATATCTCAAATGTACAGATGCAGGGTATGTGTACTCTCTCTCAAGTTAAGTAAATTTGGCACGGTGGCTTACCCTTACACCTAATTCCCACGAGAGACTGCCTTTTCTTGTCTTGAGCAGTTGAGAGACAGAACAGCAATTAGAGCACTAATCACCCTATCTTTATTCAACTTTTATTCCGAAAGTTTTCAAATGATTTTGCAAAAGAAATCTAAGTTCCTCAATTGATTCACTCGATCTCTCAAAGTGTATGAATGTGAATTCCTCACCAATTTTGCCTTTTTGACTCCTACTCTAAGGGTGATATGTGGAGCTTGGTAGGGATCAAATATGGCATACTTGCATTCTCATTTATTACTAAATCAAAAACTTGACTAAAATAGATGACTAGACATACTCAAGATCAAGATCGTGCAAAATGTATGTGATATGATGGAAATGGAATGTGGAATATAAAGAAAATGCTTCTCCTTTGTGCTTACTTTATTTTCCAAAATCCTTCTCTTATAAATATGGAGAGGGCATGGCAACACTTTTTTTCCATCATGCTCAATAGTTGAGGGAGCATATGTTTATTATTTTTTTTCATAACATGCCTTTCCCTCCTTTTTTTTCTTTTTTCAGAAAGGATTTTCTTTTCTAAGAGAAGAAAGCACATTTAAGCATGGTGAATTTATTTTGATGATGGTATAATGGATATCGAAATGGAATGGGTGGATGCTAGCTTCCAGTATAGAAGTTTAGCATGTGCATATTTGTGGGTGTATGATCTTGATCATAGAGCATGAAAAGTATCTACACAAGTCACAAAGATTTGACAAAGTTCAATGGAATTACACGCAACCAAAGTATATATGGTTTAATCAATATGAATATTTTTGGCTCTGGTAGGAATTTATATGAAATGAAGATCTTTATGAGTTTATCATTTTGGAAAATAAAACATCCGGAATTCAAGTCAAATTTAGAATAGGATCATAGCAACTCTTATTTACTATCTCAAATCTCACAACAACTTAGACTCAGATTAGCAAAGTGCAGCTCACTTCCCTCAGGTTCCCGGATAATTATTGGCTACTCTTATTCAATTTTTGAGAGAGTACTTAACCATGAACCCATATATGAGAGATATAAAACAGAGCAATAATTCATCATTTTCAACAAAGAGAACTAAGTTGTCTTACCTAGCATAATAAAATCTAACCTATCTTTTCGGTATTTTCTTTTTTTTCAAGTATTTTTATGTTGTTTTCAGTTTATAATATGCAATGAAAGATAAATGTGCATTTTGAAATAGAAATATGCAATGATACAAGTTACCTTAGTGGGGGGAGACATCTCTCCCCCCAAGCTTGACTTTCTCTCAGGGTCCTTGATAAGGATTGAACCCCTGGAAGCGGAAGTACGCTTGAAGGTCATCATGCTGTTATTGCATCAGGTTGTTGATGTTGGTGAACTGAGCATCAGCGTTCTGTTGCCATCCTTGCATTTGCACTATGTGTTCCTTGAGGCTGTGTTGGATTTCTCCCGTTTGCATATCGAGGGTATCCATCCTCCTCGTGATTTCACCCAAGTCCCAACGGGAGGAACTTGAATGCCACCAATCGGGGGATGGAGGCATACCGCTCGATCTGGGGGAATG
The DNA here is from genome assembly GCF_034140825.1 of Oryza sativa Japonica Group. Taxonomy (NCBI): domain Eukaryota; kingdom Viridiplantae; phylum Streptophyta; class Magnoliopsida; order Poales; family Poaceae; genus Oryza; species Oryza sativa. Next base: position 12,996,402 of record NC_089036.1, on the reverse strand, counting down.
AGTGTTCAAGTTCCCCTAGTGTATGTCATGAGGCGCTTGCCATCGGCTCTCACTGGCACTCTGCCAGGTCGAACCTCCGGTGCTGTGGCGTGGAGCTTGTGACCATCCGGGTGCATCCCCAGTTGGCTGCCGGTTAGCCTCGTACATCTGCACGGGTGTCGAGGATGTTGAACCTTCACGCTCGTTTCTTGCCATGTTGCGAGTGTCCCTGTATGATACACATGCACGAGATTTTTCTATGGTCTACAGGGGAATGGTTAGCTCATGGCAGTTGTTGTTGACGGCAGTTAAGTACCAAATTAACACCGTCAATACCTGCATAAGACCATAAATATAAAACATCTAACCTAGTGGTAGGGCTTATTTCTAACAATTTCCACGAATGTTGGTGTATATTCATATGCATGTGACAAACTACCAAAGTTGAGAGGGAATATACATGAAGGAGGAGAAGAATCAAACTCGTATCCAAACTTAAGGAGTTTTGGACCTAGAAACCCAATTAAACACCTCCAAATGGGCCAAACTTTAATACCAATGGATTGAGGGGCCCAAAATGAGTGTCCAGGCCGAAAACCGGAGCGAACGGAGCCGTCTCGGGTTCGATCCCTCACGGAGGCTGTTGGCCTAGGCCAAGTTCAGTTTGGTAGCAATCCGCTTCCCAATGACGGTTATGGCCGTTTTCACCGGTAGAAACCGTCATAAGTTTGGACACTTGGCAACAAAAAAGAGAAGATGCTCTTTGGATGCTTGGAGCATCTCCACACTCCCAAGGCAGTTCTCCACCTATAAATACCCCCTCTCAACCTCACTTGTAAGCATGAGCTGAATAACAAGAGGCTCTAGTGTACTTTATTGTATATTAGATTACGGAGAGAGTAAGGTAGAAGAAATCGGAGGAATTCCGGAGTTGTCGATAATCTCCTCTTACTTATGTATCTTGTTAATTACTCTGCTTTAATAGAAATATCATTCTGAGTAATTAAGATTTGCTTAGTGAGAATTACTTCTTGGTTAGTTCCTAATCAGCGTACGGGATCATTGTTCACTATAGTCTATTAATTTATAGTGATTGCGTTAGTGTTTTATTGGCACTAGAGTAGTTATTAATTGCGTAAACGCGGTGTCTAGATATCCAGTGGTTGTTGCGTATCCCACAGTACGTTTGAGAGGGGTGTAGAGGTGGTGACAGCCCTCAAGTGCACTTAAGTCCTCCCTGTCCAGGTACGTAGTAGAGCGACATCTAGGAACAGCGGGTTGCCAGTGCCTGAAGTATTGCGTTAGGATTAAAATTAAGCTTTCCCTGGACACTGTTTCACACTAGGAAATCATCTCTATCCTTGTCCCACTTTAGCTTTGTATCCTTGGGCGAACCTGATAAGGAAGTAACACCCGTTCCATGTGGAAATCGATACCTGAGAATACTCCCGGGTAAATGCTGCATCGGTATCTTCCATGCACTTGCGGATTCTATCTATGAAGTTAAGGAATACCAACAGTTGTACAAATGATATCCTGCATTAGGCAACAGGATTTCATTTGTACAACCTGGGAAAAAGAATATCAAAGACCCATCTACTCCATGCATAAGAATATGACCTTGCACTAAATAATTCTCATCAACATAGGGATGAGGAGTCGAAATATAAGCAATTTGATCATTAGAAATAACGCCAAGTCCGTTTGCTATAAGAGTAATTAGAGAAGTGCACTCAACAGGAGCAGTGAATCTTATACTCTCTAACCATTATCTTATCATACATTTAACAGGAGCATCTTTAATCTTTCTAGCCATATCAAACATGATAATCAATTCATTCTCTCTTATGGGCCTAAGATATAGGAAACAAAGTCATAGCTATCCAGTTGTGCATAAGCCTAAGTGTAGGATTATGGATGTCATTTGTTCTAGGTTTCTTGCAAATTAGAGCATCAGAAATGTCTTCCCAAAATCTGTTTTTCTCGAACCCAGAAATTCCTTTCCGAAGATCAATCTTACAGGCATCATGAAAACAAAGAAGTGTACTTAATCCTTTCTATGTAAGTTTATGTTCTTTATGGAAAAAGCGAAAGGAAATTCCATCTTCTATTTCTTTCAAAGTGCACAGAAATTGCAAAGCAAATGAGAGCCAGGCTCATCTACTACCACAAATCTTTGCCATCCAACAACTTTCCAAATGGTACGAGAATCAACATCCATATCTATCTTTTTCAGCAGCTCCGGATCATATGCCCGAGTGTGAGCAAACATCCGGTCCTTCAGCATATAGTAGGCTTGCATCTCCCGATCATCGACAAGGTCGAGGTCGGCGTCGTTCAAGAGGCGTGGTGGAACATCAGCATCTCCATTGAGACGTCGGCGGATGAATGAGCACTGGACTCGTCATGGCGATTTCCCTTGTTGAACAAGCTGGGCAATCGTCTCTTCATTCTACACAAATGAGCAAGAAAGTGGACTAACTCAGCGGGGGTTAAGGTAGCAAGATTTCTACCCGCCGGTTAGCTTCACCAAGACAACTTGTGTTTGCAACTAAAATGTTGAATTTTAGGCAAACTTGCAAAGCTTGAATGAACTTTCAGAGCAAAGTTTGGAAGGGGAGTGAAAATGAGTTGAAATGGGGTGAACTCCCCTCTCCCGGCCGGTTGGCTTAAATAGTGCGCCCACAACGGTCATAACTGACCTGTAGGGCCCACTAGCCGTTGCCTCAAAGAAAGGAGGTAGCTGACGGTTGCCTGGCCAGTTCGTCCGAACTCGGGGTTCGGCCGAACCCCTAGTGAGCCCAATCGGCCCCACTTTTGGCGATTGGAATCCAACGGTCAATGTGGTCGTGGCACAGCAAATTTTCGTTGAAAATTTTATTTTATTTTGCTCTGGAAATTTCATTTGGAAGGAATACCTCAAAATTCAGATCTAAATGCAAATTTTGGAAATTCAAACATTCATACGTGATCATTGTTCACTATACTAATAATTTATATATTACTTGTAATAATCAAAGCTAAATGGAAAGAAAACAGAAAGAATCTATTCCTACACTTCTAATATACATACACATTATACACACATCCTAGCTATATGATTACTTAGTTAATACCCTCTTCCCAATGCCCTACTGGTGCTTTGAGAAGCCACCCCTGATTGTCGATTTTCTTACGATAATTCGTCATGACCATCCAACCGGGGATAAATACGGAGGAGTACCCTCCACAGGAAAGTAACTAAGGACTATGTACACGTGCGGAGGAATACCCGTATTGAGCTGTCACCATCAGCGGCCCACCTCGACATATTCGCAGCATATAACCCCAAATAACGATATCCAGTAATCTAAACACCATGCTTAAATTACCAAATACTACTCTAATATCATCGTCATGACATAGAGCAATCATATAAACGATCATTATACCCACACCATTGCATTTCCCAGATAAGCTAGCATGATAATCAATATAGTTTGGATGTATAATAAAGTTGGTATTCATATACTCGGAAAGTAATACAATACCAGAGTGGTATAAAGAAGAATAATCTAATAAAAGTACAAGTTTTACAAAAGAGAGCAGAGCTAGTAGAGCCATACCCGAATCCTTTCGAAGACTTCTCGGACTAAGACTCCTATTCTATTCCTACTACACTAGCTCGGATCAAACATGGCATACTTGTATTCACATTTATTACTGAGTCAAAAACTTGGACTAAAATAGATGACTAGACATACTCAAGATCAAGATCGTGCAAAGTGTGTGTGTGATATATGGTGGAAATGAAATGTGGAAAATAAAGAAAATGCTTCTCCTTTGTGCTCACTCTCTTCTCCAAAATACTTCTTTTATAAATAAGGAGAGGGCATGGCTATTCTCCTTTTTTTTCATCAACATGCTCAATATTTTGAGAGAGCATAAGTTTATTACTTTCATAACCATGCCTTTCCCTCCTTCTCTTTTGTTTTTCAGAAAGGATTTTCTTTTTAGGAGAAGAAAGCATATTTTTAATCATGGATAATTTATTTTGATGATGGTATGGTGGATATAAAGATGGAATGGATAAATGCTAGCTTCTAGTGTAGAAGTTTAGCATGTGCATAATATATTGATCATAGAGCATGAAAAGTATCTACAGAAGTCACAAAGATTTGACAAAGTTTAATGGAATTACGAGCAACCAAAATGTATAGGGTTTAATCTGTATGAATATTTTTGGCTCTGGTAGGAATTTATATCCTCCCGCATCACCGTTGTGGTTTGCCGCTGTGCCGTTGCTCGGTACTTGATTTGCAAAGCCTTAGGCGCAGCCCTAAACTCGTACCGGCCTGTCGTTTGCCGTACGAGTCCCTGTCATAAACCGTGTTTAGTTTCCCGTTGTCGTTCTGAGCCACCGGTTCCGTTCGCCGGTTCGGTAGACCGTTTGGATGGTCCCGTGGCACGATAAGTTGATTCGTTGAGTCACTAACTCGTGACGCTTGCTTATCGGAGGTTTATTTCCATTGATCTTTTTATCTTTGGGCAATAATATATAATAATTGACAAAGGTTTCTTCGGTTATTAGTAATAATGCAGCTCATCTTGTAAAATTCATAACTGAATAATCCGAGCTCCGTTTTAATCCATTCAAATTGCAGTGAATCCATTAAAATGTATAGAATCCATTAAAATTGGTTTCTTTTACTATTTCAGTAGCCTTATTGCTTGTATTTCTTGTGTGCTTTATTTGTCGTTTAGATTCCGTTAGTTCTAGTGATCCAGTTTATTTCGAAGTGGTTGCCGAGGTTTAGTCAGCTCAAGAGCAAGGCAAGTCATACATACATCATTGGTCATATTGAGCCTATTTTACAAAATCCCCTGCTTTCTATCAAATTTCATTGTTTTAGAATGTCATGTGGGATGGATGCCTATTATTCTCATCCTATGGATTATCTTATGCCATTGATAGCTTGGGTTATATTTGACTAGATGATTGGTTTAGGAATGTTTAGCCATGCTTAGATCAACTAGCTCACAATGGCATTCATTATAATTTAGTCCTTAATTATATTTTGATGTACCACCATGGTTATGGTTTGATTAAACTAAAATTTGCTTCAATGGTGGGTCGTGGGTACATGCATGATTTCTGGAACTCATGCCCATGACAATTAAGGACTGGTTTTCGGGAATCCCTGGAAGATATACTCGTACTCACCACAGGACAGATGGGCTCCAGGCTGAATCTAGAGTATAACTTAACCTAGCTGACATACCGTGGTAAGGGTAGATGAGATGGTGCAGTTTGGACCTAGCTTTGGTCTCTGCTGTAGCCGGATTTACCTAGGCACGAGAGGGGACTGCCCGACTTGGCATAAGGAGGGGGTGAAACCGGAGGTGGGTATGTTCGGTTAGGCACAATTATATGACGGATTTAAGCGTGGTGTTTAGATTTCTGGATATCATTATTTTGGGTTATATGCTGCGAATATGTCGAGGTGGGCCGCTGATGGTGACAGCTCAATACGGGTTAGCTTAGCTTAGATGATTTATTATGAGAGTATATAGTTCTCTTGTTGTGTGTCACTCTACCCTATTCATTATCTTAACCCTTGCTTAGACTTTGATTATTACAAGTAATATATAAATTATTAGTATAGTTTTCTCTATTATAATCTTCCCACGGGATTAAATAAATACGATACCCTTGGAATACTCTCGGGTGAAATGCTACAATGGTATATCCGTGCGCTTACGGATGAAATCTGTAACCATAATATACCACGAGTATTTTTGCGCCATTGCTGAGGATTATATTTCTAGTAATGTCGTTAAGAAATACCAGCATTCACCTTCCCTAAGAGGGAGAAGGGAAACAACCTGATCCTGACGGCATCTGGGCTAACACCTTTCACTGTATATGTGCTGCGGATCTCTTGGAACTGTTGCAAGTGTGCACTGGCATCTTTGTTTGGCTTGCCACAGAACAGGCTAGCCTGCGCCATGGTGATAAGGCTAGACTTTAGATCGAAGTCCGTGTCTCCTAAGTTGATTTGAGGCCCAACGGGCACATTCTCAGCTGAGGGGGCAGCGAACTCGCGAAGGGTCTTCTCGGCCATTGTCTTGAAGCTCGATGACGCTGGGATGGCTGGTTTCTTTCTCAGGAGAGTTTTTTGCGGAGGAACGACTCGCAGCTTGACGCTTCGGAAGAAAACTTCTAGATTTTCTTTGAAACTTTCTGACAAGTTGAAACTAGTCATACACTACCCTGTTTTCACAACAAAAGTGAAAACAACCAAGGTTAGCCTCCAAAGGACAGTGACTATACAGATGTAAATATAAAGTATTAGCTTATAGTAATCTCTTTTATAAATCTTCCTCGGCAACAGCGCCAGAAAATGCTTGTTGATATTTCTTAACGACATTCCTAGAAATATAATTCCCAGCAATGGCGCAGAAATACTTGTGGTATATTATGGTTATAGATTTCATCCGCAAGCGCACGGATATATCATTGTAGCATTTCACCCGAGAGTATTCCAAGGGTATCGTATTTATTTAATCTCGTGGGAAGATTATCATGTGGACTAGGGTTCCCGATCTTCCGAAAGGTTCTCATAATCGACGATTTGGCGGAGTCGCGACACAAATCGATCCGGTTTCTTGAACGAACACGCTCTTGAGCCCCGCAATCGCAGTACCATGTCTCCTCTGGTTATCACCCGTGTCGAAACACGGATGACCTCACCGAGAAGGCTAATCCCTGTTTGTGAATTGAAGAACACAAACAAGAACAAGGAAGAATACAACTAAAATTGTAGATGAATGATTAAGCTCACAAGTTGGGGTCTTACAAACCGATCTAGCGGTAAAACTGTTCTTGACAGAATAATCTAAGCAAAACGCGAACCCTAAAGGTGACGGCGGGTACTGATATATAGAGTTTAGGGTCGTGCAACCAACCCTTGACGCAACCCTAATGGGTTCCAACACGACACGGCCCAAAGGCCCAAATACGGTGATGCAGCACTGGGACATATTCTGTACGTCAACTTGTTCGGTCGATTCCGGTTGACTTGGAAAGAATTTTGTAACATACCCGAATTCTAGACCGTAAGGATTTCTTGTCAAAATAGTTGGAAGTTAACTTTTCCATTTTTGAGAGCCAAAAATTTACATTTTAACCTAGGTGTGGTCAATCTAACTTGAACCTGAATAAAATTTGAGGATAAATTAAAACCTTTTTCATCTCTAACCTAGGACATAGATGCAAACATAAGTGTAGACATTTGTACTATTTTATTATGCATTTTACAAGTTGTAGTGTGGTATATGTCAACAATTTCATATATTAGATTTTAGAGACTTCTTTTGTACAAAGTGTATTACATATTGTTTTGCTAATTGAATTGAATGGTTCTATTAGCCTAACAAAACTGAATTCAAAATATTTGGAACTAATATGAATTTCCTGTGAATTTCTAAAGTTCAAGCATGTTTTATGTCATCTAGTTTATATATGAACTTTTAAAGCTATTTACTATGCTGTAAGGGCCCAGTTTTAGCTTACAACATTAAATATCATGATTCTGTGAATCTATAAAAATTGGTTTCATCTCAAAATGTGTTATATTCAATTTTATATAGATTTTATAATTGTGAGTGTTTTATTTTTCCAGATTTTAGGTACATGGGGTCCACTAGCCAGTGACTGGTATTTTGTCAGAAAGGCCGCTGGAAAACCCTGAAATCAACCCGCACTCCTCTAGCACGTGTTAATACACTTATTATTAAGTGTTCTCATTGTTTTTCTTATTTACAAATATAGGTTCTGGGCCCACATGTCATACTAAGTGCTTTTTCAGATTTAACCTTATAAGTTTTAAACTACTCCTAATAACAGTTCTTAGGCTTAATTAAGTGGGGTCCACCAGTCATAGGCTTGGGAAGGAGAGCAGCAGCAGAGGCGAGCTCACTGGCCGGCGCTACTTTTCGGCGATCCCGACGGCGAACGGCGCCTCCTCGGCCGACGCAACCAAAAGAAGAATTGTAGAGGAATTTCTTGCGAACCCGCCGAAGGTAGTTTCGTCGCCGGGGATGGACGGAATCGACGCCGGCAGCAGTGCGAGCGGCGACGGTTTTGAGGCTGCCAAAGCAATTCAAGTTATTAGCTTCATTTGACCAAAACGATGCGTGCATGTGGTATCAAGGAGTGGTGGGAAGCTCACCGAAGCTTGAGTGGCGGCTTGGACAGGTCTGAATAGAGGCGAGTATGGAGAAGACAGCCCGGCGGAGAGGATGAACTCCGGGTAGATGTCGAGTTTGTCGACGGCTCGATCTACAAATCAAACTGGCATGCATGTGGTCACACGTTGTTAGCGAGGTCTTAGGGACGCTTCCTATGCAAAAAGTCGCAGCGGGGGTGTCGAAACAAGATTTCGGCAATACTAAAAGCGGTGGCTATCAAGCTGAAAAAGTGGATGGGTTGAGACACTAGGATTTTTTATACAGGTTCAGGCCTTCTTTAACACTAGTAATATGCCCGTACTAACGCTACGGAGCTATAAAAATATTTCGATTCACGTCATTGAGCTCCCATTGAGCACAGGAGTAAGCGCCGATGGCAGGATGGATTACTCTCAATCAGTCCAATTGAGCTTTATTTCTATTCACATTATATATCAAATATATGTAAAGCAATATAAAAAATCATATTGTCAGATAAAATTAATTGAAAACCATCAACAATTATATATAAGCAGAATAGTAGTAAGAGTTGGGAACAATTGTTTTAAGAAAATGACCATTATAAACTAAAGATGATGATTAACTGAAGCTAATTGACCAAGATGAAACATGCAAAATCAGAAGTAATTTTGCTGTTCTTTCTAAGGAATAAATTCGCTTTCATCAGTCCACCGCATCAACACCAATATTATTGCAGAAATGCACCTCATTTAGTGAATCAGAGGTCTCATAAACAACATTTGTACTAATTGAGTTTCAACAGAAAATGCCAAAATGTGAAGTTATACATGCAACAATGAACAATGTATCTTCACTGAGAACAATTCTTGAACCAGCAGTTTCTTGAAACGTCAATTGAAAATTTTCTCAATCTTCTCAACATGTACAAAACAAGGCCAAGATGGCTAACAAATACAGAGTCGGTAACCTTGCCTACAACAATATGATACAAGCTTGAATTTGTAGAACTACACATAACAAATGACAACCTTATTGCCTAGTATGTGTACAAGGTGGCCTGAACCAATATTTGGGCTCAAACTTTGATGAGGTGTTTTCACCTCTCTATTCTCTTAACCTAAAACTAAACTAATCTATCTAGTAACATACCCGTGCTAACGCTACGGTCGCATTTGATATTACAAATGTTGTATATCCACGTCACTGAAAAATGCTTTTCATTGTTTCCCTAATACAAAATGTTGTACCAAAAAAAACCAGAGTCCATTTACAAATAAAATGAATCGCTGAAAACATGAGCAAATTTACCAAACTTTAGCTAAGAATCATAATATAAAAACCAAGGTAATGCTGTTTTTCATCGAACTTTATTCTTTTTGTTTGAATATACAACTCAATAATAGATCAGCATCTTTTTACTATGAGGTGGTTTGGTCCTTCAAGCACCAAGAAATAAGTATTTATGTTATGAAGCAATCTGATATATAAAGTGTCCTTCCTCCAACCATAGCACGTGCTCATGTTTTGTTCTTGCAGTCCATTTCAAGATCAGAGTAGAAATTACCTCTAGTTATCATAGCCCCCCCCCCTAATTTCACCTTAATTTGTCTTCCACTTATTTGGAAGATATACCCTCAAGATCACCCAGCGATTTCTGAATCTGAAAGGGTGTGAAAAATAAACCTTTTAATCATTGAAAAGGCAAAAGTGTATGGAGCAAAATACACTATCTGTATAGAATTTTAGGCATAGTAAAGATTTAAGGGCTATTGTCGAGACAAGATTTCGGCAATACTAAAAGGGGTGGCTATCAAGCTAGAAAAGTAGATGGGTTTAGAGACAAGGAATTTTATACAGGTTCAGGCCTTCTTAATCAAGAAGTAATACCCTACTCCTGTCCGGGGATTGATCCACCGAGTGTATTATTGATTGTATGATCTGGGTGAAAATCGTGCCCCTAGAGGCACCCGGACCCCTCCTTATATAGGGGAAGGGGTCCGTATTACAAAATACAGTCTATATCCCTAACGGAATATGTAGTTACAGATAAAATACAATCGTAACCGACTAGGATCTCAGGTATTTCCTTGACATACAAGTTTGGAATTTAACCCGAGTCCCTCTAAAGATATTCTATCTACACATGGCACCCCCCCATGCCCAGTCGGACTATACATGCCATGTAGGTATGGGGTATCCATAATCTCCACAGTAGCCCCTGAGACCTTTACAGTCCACGAAATATCCTTCTCTCAGAGCGCAAAAATGATAATCCGGGTGCTTCAATTTCTTCTGCATTGATCTCCCGAGTACCAAAATCAAAGACTGTGAAGGGCTAAAAATAAATAATCAGGTGCATCGAATAGATGCACCTAATTAGGTGTAGCCCCCGACTATGTGAATAGCTAAAGGCTAAACATATAGTCGAATTGCAAATAATATCCATCCGAGTGGTTTTACAACCGAATTACCCAAAGTACCGTACAGCTAAGCATATGCAATGTTTAATAAAACATACAGCCGACTGCTTTAGCTTTAATATACCAAGAACGAAGATATAAAGAGGCCCGAGTAAAAAATACTCTAAAGGTCTATAAATCAACACATATGACAAGAATCTGAGAAAAAACTCTCAAAAAGATCCATCAAGTGTGATATAAACATGATATCATGACAATTAATGAGTCGAAATAGCCTAGGCTATGACTCACGCCATAATCAAATCAAGCATATAGCATGCCGAGAGAATAACTGTTCAAAAACCAATCATCTCAACAAAAACCCAAACAGCCTTTGCAGCCTAAAAAAGGCTTACAAAAGTAGTATAACACCTTTCTGTCGGGTACCTTTTTATTTGCATCGTTGTAATTCCAAGGAATTATCTAACTACGTCAAAAAGGATTTTAACAGCATTGGGCCATGCTGTTGTGAGCAAAAATTGCCGAAGCAAAAATGCCTAAGTCCCTACGGATCACAACTTAGCCACGCAGATAACAGAATTGGGCTGAAGTATTGTAAAGGCCCAAGCCCATTAGCACTCCCGATACCCTAGCGAAATAAACGCCGAAGTCAGAGCGTCGTTTCGTCTTCCCCGCCGAGACTCTCGCCACTTTCCCCATTTCCTGCTACAGTGCAAAACCACTCCAGCGGAACTAGGGTTCTCCAATTCGCTCAAATCCACCTTACAAAACTCCACAGAAATCATCTGCGCATCCACCGCATCGATCCCCCATCCATTGTCAGCCATTTCCAAAGCAAATCGCATCATTCAGATCGCATCCATGGCGGAAGAGAGAGAGAGAGAGAGAGCTTTGAGAGTCAGTGGGCGCCCTCCGATGTAACGGAGGAGAACCTGAAGGAGATGGTGGCGCACGGTGTTCTTCCGGCAAAGGAGATCATTGGGTGGCGTCCAGCATGCGGCGAAGCATTCCCAACCCCTGACAGACATGAGATCGTGGTATTTTCTCATTTCTTCTATGGCGGGTTTTCTCTTCCAACCTCAAGCTTCTTCCAGGGAATTTTGGATTTCTATGGGATCAGCCTGCATCACCTAAACCCCAATTCCATAGTCCACATCGCCAATTTCATCCATGCCTGCGAAGCTTTTCTGGGGATTAGGCCGCATTTTGCTCTATTCCGCCGCATCTTCTTCCTCAAGCCCCAGCCAAACAAGAGCAAACCATGTGTTGTTGGGGGGGGCTGGCTTCCAACTTAGGGGAACCTTGAGCCAAAAATATTTTTCCATGCCTTTCAAAACCTCAAACAAGGGCTGGCATGCAAATTGGTTCTATGTACAAAACCCTGAGCCAGCGCTTCCCGGGTACTCTTGTCTTCCTCCGGTATATCGTGATACTTGGAACTCACTTCCTATGGGAGAAGAAGCTGCCCAAGCGCTTGACTTGCTGGATAGGATGCTGAAACTTAAAGAACAGGGCCTGCAAGGGGAACAAATCACTCGGCACTTTATCAAGAGCCGGCTGGCCCCAATCAAAGAAAGATCCAGAACAGCCTTCGAGTTCGACGGCAAGCATGACCCCAACCGAGAGGACCTAGAGTCTCTTGAGTTCAGAATTATGCAGGAGAGAATGTACAAAATATTCTCAAATGCCTTCGTGGTCAGCTATTCACACTTATTGCCAGTCGTGCCATACAATGCCTTCAACCCTCCTCCACCGGTACGTATTATACAACTCAGCTCCTCCCAAAGCATGCTTTTATCTTCTGTAAGGTCAACTGAAAACTTGGAATATCATGCACAGGAATTTGCTTTGATGAAATCTGATCCTCCAATTGCTCAACGACGCTCACCTCGTCGGCAAACCAGCCAAGCCAGCGGAGGGCCGAAGATCTAGTCGAACATCCAACCCAACACCTCGAAGCCGACTAACCAGCCAGATTCTCGTAAGAGGAAGTTGGTTTCAAGTGACGATGAGGGCAACGATGTGGAAAAGGCAAGCGACAAAAGTGCGACTGAGAAACAGCCAAGGCAAGCTAACCCGAAGAAGAAAACCTCCAGTCATCCTATGCCGAAAATCAGGAAATCCTCCAGGTACAAATCATTTGTTCTTGTTCCTTGTATTGCTGCTCACTCACTATTGAAATAGCACTGATAGCATAACTCAAATTTGTAGGAAGCCATCTGACATAGATCCTTCTGGAAAAGACCCTGAGCCAACTGACACAGATATGGGCCCTTCAAAAGAAACCGGGCCGACTGCAGAAGATCACCCGAGTGACAATTAACCGGCAACCGACAATGTAGAACCCAGCAACGAGCCCCCGACTGGAAACCAATCGGCCGTAGCTGGAGTCGGTGCTGATCAGGAGCCCCCGACTGGAAACCAGTCGGGTACAGAACCAAATAAAGATATCCCAGAAGTAGAAGCTCAAGCTAACAGCCCTCCCAAGACAGACACCGGTGCTAGCCCTGGAACTAGTTCTCCTGTTAGGGTGCAAGGACAGACTCGTCCTCGACCGGAAATTATCACAGGTAAACATATCCTCCGAACCTGTTTTGATCCGACAAACTTTCTTCAATTACTTCACTCATTATTCATGACTATCTAAGGTCCGATGATTGGTGATGAAGAAGAGGTTCTCCGGATACAATCGGCTGAAAATTCTCGCCCACCCATTTTAGTCAAGTGGTGGGATGACGACATGCACCCACAGGGAATTGTAATAAATAAGCAAAAGGAAGACGAGGAAGTATGCCTGCTGAAAAAGACACTCGACCAAGCTACTCGCCTCGTAAATGTGAATTTTCTTGTACACAGCTTCAACCATCCTGTCAGCCGCTTTGCTCAAATACGGATAAATTTGCATTGCAGAGAATCCATCTCAGGAACGAGGCGAAGACTGCGACTCTTGAGAAATTAGTTCCCCATCTTGGAACCCTTGAGGCCACCAGAAACCAGCTGCACGAAGCTAAGGAGCTCGCCAGGAAGACTGAGCATGATCTGAGAGACCGGATCGCCGATCTCCAAGACTCCAACTTTGAACTGAACGGTTCATCAAAAGGTAAATACAATCTTTGTCTAACTTACTTATGCTGCCATCCATGTGATATCAACCAACAAGAAGCAATACAGTGCAAGCTGCCAAGATATCCGAGCTGGAAAAGCGGATCCAAGCTCTGGAGAAAGATAAGGCCGAATTGGCAAGACAAAGGGACTCGGCTCTGAAAGATGTCGAAGGTACTGGTAACTAATACTTCAAAAACCACTCTCATCTTCATGCCTAGTCATTGATGTAGACTTATTCGTGTAGACCGCAAGATCAAATCCCAAGCTCAATTCGACGTCCTAGTTAACAAAATCAAAAAGCTTGAAGGAGCCAGAGATGAAGTCGCCAATGCCGCTACACCACTCGTCCAAGCCATGTTCTTCAATAACAATGGTCCGAGTGCATTTGATGCTTCCGAAATCTTCGACAAGCTGAGAATTGCTCCGGATACATATTTTAAGAATATCAAGGAAGCTGGAAGTATGGGAGCGAGCTTGGCGTTGGCAATGACCAAGTCCTTGTACCCGAAGATTGACATTGACGCCGTTGATGGCTTTGCAGACGGGACAAGCGAAGAAGCCGCTCTCGACCTCATCAACAATGCGCAAAAAGCTGCCGATAAGATAGCCGTTGATGTAGTTGAGAGATTCCAGGACAACAACCTCCGGCCGACTGGATCTAATAATTCTGATGATGAAAAGACTGATACTGATTGATGTTGTATTATAACAATGATGATGATGATGAATGGAGGCACAATTTGTACAATACTGATGAATTTATGCTGTGCTTGATATTTCAAACTTAGCTCCCGATTTCTTAAAAGCTTTTGTTAAACCTTATTGAGCCTAGAACCCGCAAAAGTTGTTAAAAACTTTCAGTCCTCATTGACTAAGCCAAAAAATCAAACAAGGCAATGATAAATCAAGTAAGCAAATTGAATTGATAAAAATCACACTCCATTATTATTATAGTAGCCCCCAACTGATAACTTCAAGGAAAAACTTGATGTTAGCAGTCAAAGAGGGAAATACAAAAGTAATGTCTAAGCGTAAAAACGACGAATATGTTCAATATTCCAAGAGCTGTCGATATGGGTACCGTCTTCATGCTTGAGTCGGTAAGAACCTGGCCGAGTGACTTCGGAAATTATGAACGGTCCTTCCCACAAGGGAGATAACTTGTGCCGATCCCGTGTAGTCTGAATTTTTCTCAGAACCAGGTCGCCGACTAAAAAAGCTCGTGATCTAACATTACGATTGTGATAACGGCGCATCCCTTGCAAGTACCGAGCCGACTGAATTAAGGCTGCTTCACGGGCTTCTTCCGGTCGGTTGAGGTCATCTACTCGGTCTTCTCCATAGCGCTCCTCGCTAAAGTTACGAAATCGTAGAGATTCAAATTCCACCTCACTTGGCAACATTGCTTCCGCTCCATAGACCATGAAAAACGGTGACTGGCCCGTATCTCGACTGGGAGTGGTGCGCAGGGACCAAAGTACGGACGGCAGCTGTTCTACCCACTTGCCGGCATATTGATGTAGTCGGTCGAAAACTCGCGCTTTTATTCCTTGAAGTACCATACCATTGGCACGTTCAACTTGTCCATTGCTCATGGGGTGCGCTACGGAGGCGTAACAAATTTTGATGCCGAAGTCCTCACAGAAATCTTTAAATACTCCGCCTGTCAATTGAGTGCCGTTATCAGTGATGATCCGATTGGGTACCCCGAACCGGTGCACAATGTTGATGAAGAAATCTCTAGCTTTGTCTGCCGTGATTGTAATGACCGGTTTAGCTTCGATCCACTTGGAGAATTTGTCAACGGCTACAAAGAGATGAGTATAACCACCGATAGCCTTTTTAAATGGGCCAACCATGTCGAGCCCCCAAACCGCGAACAGCCAAGACAACGGGATGGTTTGCAACTCCTGAGCCGGTAGATGAGTTTGTCGGGCAAAAAATTGACAACCCTCACATGTTCGCACAATTTTGTCGGCGTCGGACACAGCTGTGGGCCAAAAAAAACCCTGCCGATAAGCCTTGCCAACGATGGTTCGTGCAGCAGCGTGATTGCCACAGATGCCCAAATGTATGTCCTTTAGCAATTGTCTTCCCTCCTCCAAAGACACATCGTTGCAGGATTCCCGATGGACTTTTCTTGTACAGCTCGGTCTCATGAATGATATAGAGTCTGCTGCGCCTGGAGATGATCTTGGGGTAGACCTCGGCCGAGTTCGGGATACCGAACGGGGCGGAGATCTGGCCTCTTCCCGACTGGTTTGAATCCGAGTCGAGGAGAGAAATCTTGCCGAAGTCATTGGTGATGAAGTCGAGGCTGCCGAATCGGAACGCCTGCCCGGGAGGGAAGACAAAGTCGTCGATGCCGGAAATGAAACCGATCGCACTAGTCGGCGAAGAACTTGACGCTACCCCTACCTGGCGCGCCAACTGTCGAAACAAGATTTCGGCAATACTAAAAGGGGGTGGCTATCAAGCTAGAAAAGTGGATGGGTTTAGAGACAAGGAATGTTATACAGGTTCAGGCCTTCTTAATCAAGAAGTAATACCCTACTCCTGTCCGGGGATTGATCCACCGAGTGTATTATTGATCGTATGATCTGGGTGAAAATCGTGCCCCTAGAGGCACCCGGACCTCTCCTTATATAGGGGAAGCGTATTACAAAATACAGTCTATATCCCTAACGGAATATGTAGTTACAGATAAAATACAATCGTAACTGACTAGGATCTCAGGTATTTCCTTGACATACAAGTTTGGAATTTAACCCGAGTCCCTCTAAAGATATTCTATCTACACATGGCACCCCATGCCCAGTCGGACTATACATGCCATGTAGGTATGGGGTATCCATAATCTCCACAGCTATCTAAATTTTAAAACTCCCTCATAGTAAAAAGTGGCTAATCTGAATTTTGGACATAGTAAAGAATTAAGGGCTATCTGAATTAAGGGCATAGTAAAGAAGCAACGATATGCAATTTCGTAAAGAAAACATACTTAGCTTAGCATCTTTATGGAGACCTTTTAACGCATCAACTCTTGAAAGAGAAAAAAAAGACATTACTGGGAATGTTTAGTTCCAAAAATACCCTGCATTAAAAAAAAGTTCCATAAGCATCTGGCTGCAGATTCTTAACATGATTTAAACTGTGCAAAGGAGAATTGTATTAAAATTGGCAGCAACACAAATTAATACACTTCACTAATATACCAGTATCAAGTTACTTTAAATGCTCGCCGTGATACAATTCAGACTTTTTTAAACAGAAAAAACTGTGTGGAGTGCACAGTGCTTTCTCATTTTAATTTCAGATGTGAAATCTAAGAAAGACTATCACTCATTGTCAACCGCAGTTCATTAATAACAGAAAATTGAGCACAGGACCAGTTAGAATCTGTAATCTTGTACCCAAATTAAAACAGTGCCAAATAGCTAAAGTAGCTCCAAGTGTCCCAATCAATTGAGACTGCAAAACTTTTAGTAAAATGAAGGTGCATAATAAACATAACTGCCTTTTCTGTCCTCTATAATTTATAACCAGAAAATATAGTGTAAGCCACCATCACACTTAGCTAAACGGTATAGGTGAACTTCACAGCAATTTCAACAGAAATGCCCATGTGAAACATTAATGGAGCTCAGCTGGTCATCAATAGAAATTTCAGACATTAGACAGTAAAATATTTTAAGCACCTAAATCTGCGAAAATTAGGCAAACGTCCTTCTATTTCAGTTTTTTATCCTGAACTTTATTTCCGGAGAATTAGACAATGAGGCAAACTTTCATTATTTTAACCTCATCCCGATGCAAATGAAGGTACAAAATCATTCATTTGTTGAATTGTAGACTGCAGTGCTCACTTTTCATCAATATTATGCAAAGAATATCTTACTAACAGAAATGCTATCGTGAACTATTCCAAAACATGCATAAAACAAACATGGCTATAAGCCACGTCCGTTACCAAACAAAGAAGACAATATTAAGCAGAACATTTCATTTTACCTCTGATGTCTCATAGATAATCTTGTTGTGAGGCATCATCATATTTCTTGAGCACCTGGTGGCTGGTATACAGTGGCATCATCAATTTTGTCAAGAACTTGGAAAATATGGTAATGATAACACCATGCATGGTATAGCCCCTTAGGCATAACAAACGCCATTATCTGATCGAACTGGAAGATGTCGATCAAAAACCTTTTGGGACAGCAGTAGAATGCAATTCCATCATTGATCTACTCTATTTCTGTTGCTGAAAGTAAGCCAAATATGCCCAGGTCTACACAAACGAAAATTCACAATGTAAAGAACGACATGAATTTTATTCAAATGATGACCATTATTACAGATATCTTGACCGTACTCTTGTAGAGCTCCCAAAACAGATATCTTGAGTTGTGTACAGACCGGATAAAAAGATGTGAAGTATAAATATATATGTACATATATGTTTTGGAAGTAACATGTGCATCTGAAAATATGAAGCGCTAATCATCTGGGCCAATTACTCCGTCAAGTCTTGGAACATATCAAATGTTAAAATTATCAAGCGAATATATTGAGTTACTGACTAATGAGTAAAGTCGTATGCAAAGCATCAAAATGCAGAGTATATGCTATACCTATATGCCACAGGAAGAGTAGACCATTGCTTGCACCCGTAGCAAGAGCTCAAGAAGCAGCAAGTATCACTGGCACCATCTCTGGATTGGAAGTAGCAAGGAACTAAACGGCAATCCTCTTGATTGGAAGTAGTTGGTGCCTATCAACAAAGATATGCAGACTTTAGGTGAATTTAATGTTATGACTTCCAAGAACAAAGTGTGCAGATAAATGAACTTAATAGTTTAAGCACTGATTATTGATCTGCAGTTGCCATTATTTCAGGGGAAAAAGGATCCACAGAACAAATTTAAGTGGATTTAAAACTTAAGCTCTCAGGCAAGTCAAAGTGACCCAGTCATAGAGGAGCAATAGTTATCATATACATGCACATGCACCAACAAACTTGAAACCAAAACGAAATCAAGAACAATGTGGATCCCACACAAAACACATAAAAAAACTGAAACTTCTATCCCTGGCACAGTATATATTCATTTTTATGCACTATTTTATCTTTATTTCAGTCACTTTTGAACAGATGCATAATAGCCATTGATAAGTTAATATTAGGACGATTCATAGATTCTGTTATCGTGATCCCGTATAATGCAGCTGATCCCTAATTATGAAGTGTCGTCACGTTGATCCAATGCAAAAAGAAAAAAAAAGAAAAAGAATAGAACATAACGATCAGGTCTGATAAATGTATCACGGCGATGTCAGCCTACGATTTGCAAGGACTAAACAAAGAGACTAAAAAAAATTACAAGGAGGGCTAGAAAGGTGCTCACCGAGGTGGAACTCGTGACTGCATTGCACAATCATCTGGAAGACCAATATGTAGAAAGGTATACTACTCTCTTCCATTTAATGTAAACCACTTTCTTCCATGAAGACCGGATATAAGCTAAGGTTCCGATGGCAATCCATCCAGAAACTAAAGGAAAAAAAGATAAATCAACAGATGTATTTTGTTTTGAAATAATGAGGCATTCATCAGCTGCAAAGATATTAAGAAATTAGCTCTAAAAATTGCACAATCATCAATAGGTTTCGTAGGGAATTACATGATGATGAAATAAAAACTCATTCAACTGCATGACTGTCGAGCCTGAACTGAATTTTCGCCTCAACTTTTTGTCCCCAGAAAAACCCTAAAGGCAAACCCCACAAAAAAAAACCTCCTAAAAGCCCGCACACCAGATGAACAAAAGCCTAATGTGGATCCCAATTCTGCACCAAATCAACCCAACAATGTAACAAAAAATAAGCCAAGGAGATGAAAGGCACAAGAGCCAAAACCTCACCGTTGGCAACGACGTGGAAGGCGGCGGCGGCGCGTGCAAGAGGAAGAGGGAGGCGTCGCGTCTGCGACCTGCGGGGTCGGGGGCGTGCGCGGAGAGAGGATGGGAGGGTGAGGGGGGATCCATGGCGGTTGGAGTGAGGGGCACCAGCGGCGTCGATCTGGAGACGGGATTTGACGGCGGCGCGATGGAGGGGCGTCGACGGCGTCACGCGCGATGGCGGGGCGTCGGAATCGATGGCAGCCGAGTCACGCGCGATGGCGGGGCGGCAGGATTCGATGGCGGCGGTGGCGACGAGGACTTCACGCGACGACGATGGAGGGGCGGCGCGGGAGAGGAGAGAAATCGTGTATGGGGAATCGGCGACGCGCGGGTGGGGCGACGTCGGGTGAGTGCGAGAGAGAGAGAGAGAGGAGAGAAGAGCGAGAGAGAGAGAGAGGCGGGTGGATGCGGCGTGATTTCGGGAGTGAGGGGGTGTGAGAAGGGGAGGCGGGGGAGACGTGGGGCAACAGGAGCGGTTGGATTCGATGATTTCTATCCGTTAGATTTGATGAATGATGAATGAAGTATAAAGGATGTAAGAGGTAGTTGGTGAATTATAGGGTAGAAGAAGTAATATCCTACTCCTGTCCGGGGATTGAACCGCCGAGTGTATTATTGATTGTATGATCTAGGAGAAAATCGCGCCCCAAGAGGTACCCGGACCCCTCCTTATATAGGGGAAGGGGTCTGTATTACAAAGTACAGTCCATATCCCTAACGGAATAGGTAGTTACAGATATGATACAATCGTAACCGACTAGGATCCCGGGTATTTCCTTGACATACAAGTTTAGAATTTAACCCAGGTCCCTTTAAAGATATTCTACTTATACATGGCACTCCATACCCGGTCGGATATACATGTCGTGTAGGTATGGGGTATCCATAATCTCCACGGGGGGTCACCGGAATGGCCGGAATCGACGATGGAGCTCAGCGGCCGGATCCAGAGATGAAGAAGTTGACGACGATCTCCGTCCTTGGTGCGTCAATCTTGAAGGTCTTTGAGGGCTTTTTGGCCGTGATGGCGAGCCGATGATGGTAGCGCAACGGTTTGGCTTGAGGTGGTCCCGTCCGTCCTACACGACGGGGCGCTCCCGGGCGTCGTCGGCACGGTGGCGTTCCCGGAGATTTGCTACACAAATTGAACCGCAGTTAAAAGGAATGGAAACGGCATGGAAGAGGGATGACGGAACGCGGAAAGGATGGAGACGACCATGGCTCCATGGCGATGGCAACAGCGGGAAAACTTGCCGGCGCCGATGGAGTCATGGAGATGCCTCCGTTCTCGGCGAATCAAGGATGGATTGTATCGGCTCTTCCGTGAAATGAGAAGAGGGCGTAAAGAAGGAAGACAGTGGTCGGCGACGAAATGGAGGAGAGGGCGGCTCAGCGGCGCTCCGACGCGGGGAGTCTGCGTGTCTCGCACGTGCTACGCGCTGGGGTGTCGTGGGCGGGGGCGCGGGGCTGATCAGTGGGTCCCACATTGCCCTGTGACAGTGGTGAAGTTCCAACTTTGACCCCAAGTTTAATTACTTGCCCTTGTTATATTAATACAGTGGTCAACAGTAAATTTGTAGTATAACCCTTACTCTATGCTTTGGACCAAGTTTCACATAAAAATCATTTTGGTCAAATTTTGGGATAGTGCCAAAGGCTGTGTTCGGTGCTATGGATTCTCAACCACTCTCCCTCGTTTTTCGCGCGCACGCTTTTCAAACTATTAAACGGTGCGTTTTTTACAAAAAGTTTCTATACAAAAGTTGTTTAAAAAATCAAATTAATTCATTTTTTAAAAAAATTAGCTAATACTTAATTAATCGCGCGCTAATGGACAGCCATGTTTTATGTGTGGAAGAGATGGGTTCCCAACCCCAAGTTATCAACACAGCTAAAATAGGCTCCAGAGAATCTGTAATTTTCAGAGTTTGTTGTTTTAGATGATTTATTATTGAGGTACAAAGCTTAGTGAGAAAATTAAGTCAAAATTACAGTGTGTTGTGCATGTTGGATAGTACTCATGTGAATTTTGTTCCATGATTTTATATTGCACCAATTAGTTTTAGAAATTCACCAAACCTATGTTTATATACTTGTTCCTATTGAGTAAATACAAATAAATGATTGTAAAAGTTATATTTGAGTTATACTAGAAAAACTCCCCAGGCGTTGCAACGGGTAAAGGCTATTTTAATTTTATTATTGTTATACATTTTATTTAAGGTGAAATCTACTACGAGAACTAGTTTGGATATATATATATATATATATATATATATATATATATATATATATATATATATATATATATATATATATATATATATATATATATATATATATATATATATATATATATATATATATATATATATATATATATAGAAAATCATGAGCTGCAATTTGGAGTGCAGTCATGTCAAGTTAGCATGCGAGTTTTTTTTAAAGAGATTTTTTATACGATTCCTTTTGTATTTACAAAAGCAAACAAACATAAAAACCGACTTAAATACGGATATATATATTTCCAAAAACGAACAAACTTAAAAACCGACTCATGCCCAGATGACGTACCAAAGTACCAGCAAAAACATCTTCAATTTTTATAATAGTAGAGATTTGACCTGTGTTGATGTTTTCAGGATTGACTTTTAGTTCACCATGCACATATCATAAATTATTTGTGTGTATTTAATAATTATGTTATGAAAACTATACCTTTAAGTGACACACTTTAGAGTAAAATGAAATTCAAATGAGTTAATGTGTTTATGGAATTTTATAAGCAGGGCATGTCTTTATATGAATGTTACAAAATTAGTTTTTACGAATTTGGACCTAGGTCATATTGTAGTATTTTTAAGTTGTATAATTTAAATAATGATTTTCCAATAGCTAACACAAATATCTTTTAAAATAAATTAGTTGCCTAAATTTTTAATTAACATCCATGAGACCTAGTATGCTATGCACGTAAGATCCAAAAACACAAAAAGACTCAAGCCATAACAATGCACTATGTATATGCAAGTCTATATTATGTTTTCTATTTCATTTTGAATTAGCAATGGAGAAAGTTTTATTTTATTTGCAAGTTTTTCTTATGTGTACAAGTTAGACTAGTCTCATCTAGGTCTTTAGATAGAAAATTTTAGAATTTCCATTTAGGAAAATTGTTTTCAAAAATTTTAGATGCAAAAAACTGAAATTCTAATTTTTGGGTATGCTACAAAAGCAAAAACAACGGCAAAGAGCTCCCCTTTTTTTCAATTGTGACACAGTTTAAATGAGCTTGAATCAAAATTTTATTAGCATATGCAATAACATGGTGTTTCTCACTTTAAGCCTGGCCGGGAACAATTCTAAAAGCATGATCTATAGCATTGCACATGGTTTCAAACGATAGCTTCCAATCAATGGGTTGAATGATTGGCGCTGAGATGATGAGAGCTTCTTTCAGTATGTTTAAATGGTAATGAGCACTCATCAATAAATAAGTTAAAGGGGTCATCCTAGACAAGTTAGGGGTCTAGCAACCAAAGAGAAATCTTTAATAAAGCGTCGATAGAACCCTGCATGACCTAAGAATCTATGGACTCCTTTCATTTTTTATCATTTTATTATTTTTCTAAAAAAAACTATTTTCAACCAATTTCTTATACTCAAACAATGTTGAATTAAAATTACCTCAACATAACACATGAGGGTTTTGTGCAACTTTGCCAATGCCTTGGGTTATCTCCAATTTGAATCAGCTTAAAGACTTATAACATTTATACAACCAAGATCTATACCAGCACTAACTCTAAGGTTCATTAAGCAAACTCGACACCATGTCTAATTTGATTAAAGAAGACTTTGTAACCTAAGCACTATGCTTAATTTAAACAACCTATGAATGGACTTTGTGTATTCATTCAAACCAAAGAATACGATAATAGATTAAAAAAAGCATGATCAAGTCATATTCAAATGGAGATAAACATGAGTATTTGAATCGTGAACTTCGGGTACCTCTCGGTAGGGTTTTGTTTAATGCCAAAAGCATGACATTTCAAACCATTTTTTTCAAAACAAAAAGTTTTTTCAGCAAGGCAAAATACAAGAACAAACATCATCTCTAAACCAAAGTGGAATTTTGGGATAAATGGAACTTCTTATGAGATACGTACCAACCTCCCCACACTTGGATTTTTTGCGTTTCAAGACACCAAAAATCAAGTGTGCGGTGCTCCAGCCTCCTTCAGAACTTGTTCCATCATCAAAAGCATGGAGGTGCTACAATTGACGTATCTCCCGCGTTCTTGGGCATCGCATGACCATCATTCTTTTTAATCTTAACCTGAAATGGTTAGTGACCAAAAAAAAAACTCGAGGGCAAACTTATCCTAAAAACATATTCTTGTTTCTATTAATGAAGGTAAATGATAGTACGTGCTACCTCCTGTAGTGCTTTGATTATGGTCGAAAGCTCGACCATGGGGAATCTTTACGTTGCAGCCACCATTGGTGATGTAGTCCCTAGCTTCACCATCAATTGTTGATTCATCGTTGAAGTTGTAGCTACAAGGTTAGTGCCATAGGTGCAACCCGAAATTTGCAATGTTTATGATAAACAAATGCATCTACAACCAACCTTTTAAACATTTTTCCGGTGAGGACCTTAAGGTGGTTCAATGTGCTCGTGGCACAAAATGTGGCAGACTCTGAAGATACCTTAAGAGAGCAAGGTTCTTGATATTCAAGAAAGAAGCTTTCATGCTTATCTAAATAGCCCTTCCTGTCGAATTCTAGAGTCAGCTCCTTTAGTTCTTCCATGGCCCAGGACTTCTCCCTCCAAAGAGAATTAGCAGGAAAGATCATGATCGACTTTTGACTGTCGTTGATAACACCATACTGTGTGGGCCAGAGGGAAGAGGTTTAAACTTGATCAAGGGTGATGACAATCGTTCCGTCTCATTTCCCGATTCGTCCTCTTCTTAGGTGAAAAGCTTTTTGCCCTTAAACAAAACATGATTGGGTGATGCGAACAAACATACAACATCACATTCTCAATCAGGTTATGCTCGGGATGGAGCTTTGCCATTGGATTTTCTGAGCAAGAGGCAGAGCTGGTGAAAGCGGCTTCCCCAATCTTTTCATCGAGGCTCCCTTGAGAAGTACCTTTTTCGGTGAAGTTCTTCTAACGAGTAACCTATGAGAAGATCGAAATCAAGGACTGAGAAGATGTGGAAATCTAGGTGAACCTCGGTTTTGTCTATGTTGATTGGCACATCCCTTGCAATCCCACGACATTCGAAGATGGATCCTGAGGGGCTCTTGAAGAGTTTGTCAGTTGGGGCTAGAGGCAAGCCGCCCGGGAGAATGTTTGCGAGGATTTTATACATGATACTAGCCTCAACAGTGGGATTGTGAAGGGCTTCTACGGCAACTCCCCTTAAAGAATAAGGAATGGATGTGGAGGGCGAGATAATCTAAATTGCTTCGGAAGAGCATCCACCTTCCTTCTACCATTATGTCTTCGAGGTTTCGTTGAGAAAAAGTTCCTTCAAAGGATCGGGAGAAGGAGGAGGTGTCGTAGGCTTCTTGTGCCAGAAGAAATTCGAGGTGTTTTGTGGTTTTCATATAGATCATCCTAGAATATAAAAGGAAACTCCAAAGGTTGAATTTCTTCTTCCTCCGGTGTCCGTGGTTTGGGTGAGGATTCAACTGTCAGATCTTTGGATATGGGGGATGTATGCTCTGATTCGACGGTTGATGGTTCCTCTTGTGTATCTTCGATTTTCGGGATGGTTTTGCAATGAACGAAAGAGGTGTTCTCCAGGATACGACCCAAGAGTTTCCTTCCTTCTAACGTAATTTTGTGTGCGAATGAACCTTCGGCGGAAGTATCGAGATACATAGCAGACTCCTTGTCTAAATCCAAGCAGATAGTGTTGTAACAACATATGATCAGGTAGAGACAAGTCTGGGCTGGCCTGAGTTTACAAGGAGAACCGAGCTCAGGCTGCACTAATGAATTCCTTCTCATTTTGTTGGAAGCTGAGCCCCTCTGTACGTAGAGAGACTACATGGGCTAACGGGAAGAAAGTCAGGCAAAACCTGCTTTTTAATTCCTCCCATTCACCATGCAATTTTCTCACGGTATGGGGGTACCATTGCTTCGTCCCTCTATAAGACAGAAGGGAAACAATTTCCACTTTAAGGTATCTTGCGTCATGCTCGTGATTGTCAAACATGAACACAAGTGCTCGAACACTTGCAAATAATGGTAGGGATTTTCGCTTTCGCGCTCTGGGAAGGATTGTTCCCGAACCATGGCTATAAAGCCAGGACGAACTTCATAGCTAGATGAACAAATTGCTTTTGAAGGAGGTAACTCACAAAACTCACCCTTTGGAGCAGAAAGGTTTTGAATGGATATATGCTCCATGGTAGGTAAGAAGAGAAGGGAATACAGAAAAGATATGAGGATGAACCAAGTTCAAAGATGATGCGCCAGAAGTGCTTGTTGGTATTTGTTACGGTCACAGAAAAATCTGCAAGCGCACGGATACCATTGTAGCACCTCACCTTAGAGTATTCCAAGGGTATCGAATCACAGGGTATAATCTAAGATCAGGATTCAACTAAGGAAAACAACTAAATGGTATGCTTAGAATAGAAAGGATTCCTATGGGTTAATTATCTTAATTAAGTTAAGGTACAACTCTATCAGTTGCTTCAGGCACCAGCTCTCCCCTGGTCTGCCAAGCTAAGTTCGGCCTATAGCTCTATGTACCGAAACATGGATGAATATGAAGGACAGACAGAGTTGTCACTACATGCCGTCTACCTCACTTTCCATGGAGTACACAACAAACGAATGTAACTTCTAACCTAGACACCACATCTACGTTA
Organism: Oryza sativa Japonica Group; assembly: GCF_034140825.1. Taxonomy (NCBI): domain Eukaryota; kingdom Viridiplantae; phylum Streptophyta; class Magnoliopsida; order Poales; family Poaceae; genus Oryza; species Oryza sativa. The sequence goes on along the minus strand of NC_089036.1, from coordinate 12,969,845 downwards.
TCGGTTACTACTCTAGCCTCGACCAAGAACTTCCTTCTTTATCCAGAGTCTTAGTACTAGAGCACTCAGTATAAATACTAAGCGATGAACCTGCAATGCCGAGAAGCTATCTTACAAGAAAAGTAAATACCCTAAGGAAATCTCGAATACTTACTTTATTGAAGAAAGCATTTGCCGAGGTACAAGTCGGAGGAGAGAGTGACGACAACTCTGGCACTCCTCCGGGACTCCACTAGAGAGAGTGCCAACATCTCCAGAACTCCCCGAGAGAAGTCGGACAACTGGGGCAATCCTTCCAATTTATTCCGAAGCTTCCCCTCACTCTCTACCTATTTTCTAACTCAACTAGAGAGTAACCTAAATATCAAAGTGAGTTGTACTCCACTTGAGTTTTATGTTTGAGAGTGAGAGCTTCTCTCTTCCTTATTTACTATTGTAATGAAGGTTTAAAGGTCGGTTAAGCCTGGGAACCACCGGGAACCATGCATAACCGCCATTGGGGAGTTATCAGGAACCTACATGTGAAACAGATGGCAAGGGGAGCCAAGGTCAATTCAGCCGACCTTGTGGTTCTGCCGAACTTCTGACCCACCTCCCGGCCGCTCCTCCGGCTAGGAGACTGCCTGGTGGACCCCAAACATGTTGTACCTTGGTTGGGCTCAATTCTAGGTGATTTTGATTGACATGTGGGGCCTCCAATCCGCGTAAACATGTTGTACCTTGGAGGTGTTTTTTGTCGCATGGTGGGTGGTTTTCTTCCATAATTCACCAGCATGCAAATATTCACCAAGGCTTGTGGAAATGGTTAGTAATAACCATTACCTCTAAGTTCCGTACTTCATTTTATATTCTTTCATTTGCTTTGCTGCAGGAATTGATTTTCGGATTTGGTACTTAAGGACCCTCAACAACCGTGGGGAGAAGAGGCCCAGCACATGCCATTCACTTTCCTACCATGGGGAGTGACCAGTATCTTGACGAAAACCGAATGCATATGGAAACGAAATGCACAAACAGTAATCGGGCTCCGACAATGGCGACGCACCAAAATTTCGGTATAAACATCTTCAATTTTTATAATAGTTGGGATCGGGATATAAAGTTAGTTCAAAATCAATGGCTAAAACTAAAGTTGGATTGAATCCTTATCGTACACTAAAAATTTGTGATCTAAGGAGTAATTTTTAAAAGATAAAATTGCATTAGCATACATGAACTTGTCAGTGGGTGCAGCATAGTGTATGAACTTGTAAAAACGTTTGTTTTGATACACAAACTTGTTTGGTCCGTGCGAGCTCAGGCCAAAATAGCACGGTAAGGTTAATCTTGTAGATATTGTTGTTGATTTGATTGCTATGTAAACCCGTATGTAAGAAGGATATCGCCTAGACAAACATTTATTCAGCAAAACATAGAATAAGACATAATAATTGCATAAAGAAAGAAATAGAAAATCAAGTAATAATAAATGGGTAGCAACAAATAAAGATAAAACAGAAACCAAGTTCATATTGCCCTCACCTGAAAAGTTTATGCACTGTTGATGTATAATTTATTCAATTCATTGTAATGTAGAATTTATTGAAACCTACACCTCTGAATACCTACCAATATGGGGATGAGGACGGGAAAAATGAGGCAAATGACAGCTAAACACGCACGAGCAAAGGAAGACGTAAACCTGTAAATAACTGGATGAGGAATTGAGGATAGTGGATAGAGATGTGGCAAATGTAACTTATGACGGGGACGAGGATAAGGAGGCAAACGGCATACCGTATAATGAAAGACAGTGTAGTGTTTATGTATACAGATATAGTCTTTGCTGTATGTCTAGTGTTTTTGCTACTCCCTGCTCATCATAGTCATGGCCCTCGTACCGTCATTGCTAAAATTGGAAAAAGGCTAGAGCCACCAGCTGTTACTTTACACGGATGCGTCCTCGATGCGTCATGCACGGATGAACCCGTTCAAAATCGGGGCCAATGTTGTTGTCCCTACAAGCGAGCTCCGACCACCACCTCATCGGCGCAAAACAACCCCCCGACCCGGCTCATTGCTACGCGTACACGCAGTTGCGTACACGAGAGGGGAACGGAGGAGGACGAACGACATCGGCTTAGAAAAACCCCCCACCGAGAGCCCCAGGGGGCAGTACTAGGCACACGCCCATGCACCACCACCTCGTTCCAGGTCTCGCGCCGCAGCACACCAACAACCCTGGGCCGCCGCGAGGCGAGGCGTGAGGAGGTGGTGGAGTGGTGGTGGTGGTGAAGCGGGGACGACCGATCGGTGTACCGCGGAGGTAGATGGCCGGAGGAGGGGGAGGCGGCGGCGATGGGGGTGGGGGAGCGGGTGCGGGCGGCGGCGGCGGCGGCGGCGCGAAGAGGGTGCCGATGCGGCGGCTGTTCACGTTCGCGGACCGGCTGGACGCGGCGCTGATGGCGGTGGGGGGAGTGGCGGCCGTGGCGAACGGGGTGGCGATGCCGTTCCTCGCGTTCCTCATCGGCGAGCTCGTCGACGCGTTCGGCGCCGCCGACCGCGCCCACGTCGTGCACGTCGTCTCCAAGGTTTCCGCGCGCGACCTCTCTCTCTCTCTCTCTCTCTCTCTCTCTCTTCTTGTGCGCATTTTGTCCAATCGCTTTACTTCCTTTGGGGCATCGATCGATTCCATTCGCATTCGTCTGGTTTGATTCTTGTTCTTGGGCCACTAGTTTCTGGGGTTTTTCTTTTCTTCCTTTCAAGAGGGTTTATTAAGGGTTTTGGAATAAGAACATTCCTTCTGCAAGTATTCGGGAATCGGGATTTGATAAACGGAGAAACCAAACTAGCGGGTGGGACTCGACGAACCAACTGAAAGTTCTCTTGATGGATCGCCAGCCTATCACAGATTCGTGATTATTTTCCTTCCAAGTTCCCGTTCTCTTTTTTTTTCTCTCCATGTTTCCATTAATCTGTCGAAAATGCACCGTTGGATGCTATTTTACCAAATCTGTTCTTAATCACAGCATTTATGAGAGTTTGTCGTGCAAGGCCTGAATATGAATTATGCTTGCAACGATTTGTTCCAAACTGGTATGGAGATTAGGACTTAGGAGGTGCCTTTGCCACGCATGCCTACAAATTCGAGCCGATTCGTACACTCGGGAATTTGCACAAAGTTTAGATACACGCAACGTAGCAAGTTTTCTAGGAGTACAAAGTTTGTTGAAGATTAATTCAGTGAGTTAATTTCTTCAAATCGTTAGACTAATTTCTTCTAACGTGTTTATTTAAGATGGTAGTACTACATTATGGTGAAATTGGTTTAAGTTTCTGTGCGATCTACTTCATATGTAAGAGAAAACGAGTTCCCCACCAAAACAAGCATTACTGTTGGGATAATTTGTTTTCGGTTAAAACGGTTAATTAATGATTCTCCAAAGGATGTACAAGAGGAATTGCCTGATACAGTACAAGTATTTGTGCAGATGCTTTTGTTTTTTTCCAAGCATGTTATGTTGTAAAGTTGTAATTACGTGTTGCCTAATGCTGTCTGAAACTCACAGGCATTATAATTGTAGTTTTATACATTTCTGTTTCTGATCTTTAACTAAGATGTTCAATATGCAGGAATAGTTTCATTTAATTTCTTTGACCAGCTGCTGCCTTGGTGCTTTATTTGCTTTATCCTTTTAACCTTTTTAGTTTCTATATTGTCCATTTTCAGATTTCTCTCAGATTTACATATGTGGCAATTGGCTCTGGAATAGCAGGATTTCTTCGTAAGTTTCGAGAATATTATATCTTTCTTAAAAGTATTATTGTATAACAATATCTATTCTGGTAGAGAATAAAGACTTCCTGAGATAAAGCTATTTGCTTAACTCTAGTATATTTCCTTAGTAGCATTGTTGATGAATAATTCTTTGATACCTTTACTCACGAATATTTCTTCCTTTTCTATAAAGAATGTGGACTCATGTAGTCCTGTTCAGGTGACTTCTTAGGAACTGTTGAAATTTAGAACCAAATTATAGAGTCATATTTAGTAGGGACGCATCTTAGATGTGCTTGGATTATCAGCATTTGTCTCAATGCTAGCAACTAATTCTCTAGACATTCTCAAGTTAATTTTGGAAAAAAAGTGAGGGTAGAATTTCCGTTGCTGTTGAGGGTGTAGGAAAGCCTGCCCAGTCATAATAGCTCTAGTTAAACTACTGCTTGTCCAATTTGCATTTTAAAGGATGTGCATTTGTTTGCTTCATATGTATTTGGTTTTCACCTGAATTTGAGGTGAATAATGGCTAATACTCTTGGAAACTGCATGGTATAGGTATGAGATCAGAAGTCAAGAATGCACAACAGAGAGATTACAAAACTTAATTGTTCTACTAAATCCATGTAACAGTGAACATAGACAGTCATTATTCTGTAATATATTTGAAATGATATAAACAGCAGATGTTTTCTTATGTAATGTAATATCCTATTTCCGCTTTAAAGTTTATTTTTACTAGACTGCATTTAACTGTGTACCTGCAGAGGTGTCATGCTGGATGGTGACTGGTGAAAGGCAAGCTGCACGCATCCGTGGGCTGTACCTTGAGGCGATACTTAGACAAGATATTACATTCTTTGATTTGGAGACATCAACCGGAGAAGTTACTGAAAGGATGTCTAGCGACACAGTGTTGATCCAAGATGCCATTGGAGAAAAAGTGAGATAACTCATACTCCCTCTATTCCAAAATATAAGGCACAACTATTTTTCTTAGATGTTTCATAAGCATGCATGCATCCATGCAATTAACTAGCACATCTTTTTCACTAAATTATTATTTTTTTAACTCTTTCACTCTCAAAATCTCTAATTCTATTGGGTGTATGCATTGTATTTATTAGGATGCTTCAAACAATGAGGTGATAATAATTATTTCTTGGTCTTTGGGTTAAGGGTGGTTATGCCTTATATTTTGGAATGGAGGGAGTATTCATTTCTCTACATATTAATTATCAGCTCTGTGAAGTGCCCCATCCCGGTGGTATTTCTTTTTTCATGCTATGTGAACACCTTAAGTTTTCGGTTTTACCTCCTTAGAACATATCATGCAGCAAGTTCATAGTTAAGCCAGTCTATGGTTCTGGCAATCATTCATATGGCCTGGATCTCTGAAGGTCAAAGATGATCTCCTGCCTGTGTAATGCACATCCATTAATTATGGTTTTAATTTATATAGATTGGTTTTACTATATGAAATTGACTGACTGAAGTTGACTGATTCTATATGATGCATAAAACCGCTATATTGTGAATCTATTGTTTGACAGATTTCAAATTTTATCCATTTATGAAGGTGGGTAAGTTTCTCCAACTGCTATCAACATTTCTTGGTGGATTCATAATAGCATTTGCAAGAGGCTGGCTTCTGTCCCTAGTTATGTTGTCAAGTATCCCTCCTGTTGCACTTGCTGCTGCAGCCATGTCAATTGCCATATCAAAGCTAGCAAACCGTTCCCAGCTGGCCTATGCTGAAGCAGGGAAGCTGGTTGAGCAGACAATAGGATCAATTAGAACTGTAATATCCTAAACCTTCTTAAGAAATTCAACATTTTTTATTATCCTTTTTTCCTAAACCTTTTCAGATCCTTCTAATTTTTCGTTGTGAAAATTTACAGGTGGTATCTTTCACTGGTGAGAGGAGAGCAACTGACAAATACAATGAATTCTTAAAAATATCATATAGATCAGCTGTTCACCAGGGCGCGGCTATGGGACTCGGAATTGGTTCAGTTATGTTTATTGTTTTCTGTAGCTATGGGTTAGCGGTATGGTACGGTGCAAAGCTGATTATTGAAAAGGGTTATACTGGGGGATATATCATTAATGTATTGATGGCCATCATGAGTGGTGCAATGTTAGTATCTTGATTTGCATGACAACAATTCTTTGAATACACAAAAATATGAACTTCAATGACTTCTGTATTCTCAGTACAGCTCCTTTTTTATTTTACAACTTTTTTGTAGGGCACTTGGTCAGAGTTCTCCATGCTTAAATGCTTTTGCATCTGGACAGATTGCGGCTTACAAAATGTTTGCAACAATCAATAGGGAACCTGAGATTGATGCCAGTGATAGGAGTGGCCTTGTATTGGAGAATTTTGTTGGAGATGTTGAGTTCAAAGATGTCCATTTCAGTTACCCTGCAAGGCCTGAGCAACTGATCTTCACTGGCTTCTCAATTAGCATTCCAAGTGGCATGACAATGGCATTGGTTGGTGAAAGTGGAAGCGGGAAATCTACTGTGATTAGTTTGGTCGAAAGGTTCTATGACCCACAATCAGGTGAAGTTCTTTTGGATGGTGTTAATATGAAATTGCTAAATCTTAGCAGGATAAGACAGAAAATAGGGCTTGTCAGCCAAGAGCCTATTCTTTTCACAACTACCATCAGAGAAAATATAGAGTATGGAAAGAAAGATGCATCAGAGGAAGAAATCAGGAGAGCAATTGTCCTTGCCAATGCTGCGAAGTTCATCGATAAGCTACCAAATGTACACTCATCTATTCAAACAACCCCTCTCTTTCTGCCCTTTTAGCTTTGACTTATGGATTCTGCGATCTCTTTTTAGCATTTATTTCATCTTAATTTGGGGCCCATGAATCATGATCATAAGTGATAACTATTTTCAGGGACTAGATACAATGGTTGGTGAGCATGGCACACAGCTATCTGGTGGACAGAAACAAAGAATTGCAATTGCAAGAGCAATTTTGAAGGACCCTAGGATACTACTTCTTGATGAAGCTACAAGCGCCCTTGATGCTGAATCTGAGCATGTAGTTCAGGATGCACTCAATAATATCATGGTTAACAGGACCACCATAATTGTAGCCCATCGCCTGAGCACAGTGAGAAATGCTGATACAATATCTGTGCTACATCGTGGACAACTTGTGGAACAAGGTAACAGAGATCTTTGTCACTTTTCTTCAAAACTCTTGCCATACAAATTCAGCAAGTTTTCAATTTCGATTTATAGATCAAAATCAAGCTCAAAAATAATGTTTGCTAAACAGGACCTCATGCTGAGTTGATAAAATATTCCAATGGAGCATACTATCAACTTTTACAGCTTCAAGAGGTAAACGCGAGAAGGAATGGAACTTATGAACTTGACCCCAATAGGCTATCTGATGTTGCAAACAGACTATCTGATGTTGCAAACAGACTATCTGATGCTGCGAACAGACTATCTGATGCTGGAAATTTTGTAAGTCGACATAGCATTAGAAAGCTATCCTTTGAGAGATCTATGAGCAGACATTCGTCACTGGGTGGAAGCAGAAGGAATTCACAGACATATGCATTGACTGAAGATGAAATCGAAGGGTGTGATGACACGAAGTCTGGCAAGAATGTACTTAGGCGCTTACTACACCTTCATAAGCCTGAAACTGCAATCCTTCTGTTAGGATGCATTGCCGCCTCCGCCAATGGAGCTATACTTCCAGTGTTTGGCCTGTTGCTTTCAAGTGCCATCAACGCATTCTATGAACCACCACACAAACTGCGAAAAGATTCAGTGTTCTGGGCAGAAATATACGTGATCTTGGGTGTTGTATCCATCTTTATCATACCAGTGCAACACACTTTGTTCAACATGGCAGGTGGGAAGCTTATCGAGCGTATACGTGCCTTATCATTTAGTCGGGTTGTTTACCAGGATATTGGATGGTTTGATGACCCTCTGAACAGCAGGTATTATCATTTGGTATATTGCCATTATACAATTGCCATTTCCTTTCCATTACCTAATTCTTCTGCATTACTGGAATTACTCAGTGGCGCAATAGGTGCTAGGCTATCCGCAGATGCCGCATCCGTCAAAAGCATTGCTGGAGATGTTTTATCATTGATCGTTCAAAGTATAAGCACTGCTCTTGTCGGCATTGTAATAGCTATGATTGCAAACTGGAAGCTAGCATTCATAGTCTTGTGCTTCGTTCCCTGTGTATTTGCGCAGAGTTATGCTCAATCAAGGTTAATGAGGGGATTTGGTGCTGATGCAAAGGTATACATATAGTCCTTTTTTTCATTGCAATAAAATAATTATGCTGTTTCTTTGCTGAAAACCTGTGATATTTTCCTGCAGGAAATGTATGAACAAGCGAGCACAATTGCTAGTGATGCCATCAGTAACATTAGAACTGTCACTTCATTCTGTGTAGGAGAGAAGATAATTGAAAGCTACCGAAATAAATGCAAAGGTCCTGTGAAGAAAGGAGTCCGTCAGGGAGCTATAAGTGGTGTGGGTTATGGATTCTCATTTGCCTTGCTCTTCTGCTTTTATGCTGTATCGTTTTATGTCGGAGCACGCTTTGTACACAATGGAACAGCTGACGTTGGGGAAGTTTTTAAGGTTAAAACTCAAGAAACTGATAGATGCATATTTCTGCAATTTTTCCTCTATTCATCCTTTTTGCTGCTTATTGAAAATGCAGGTCTTCTTTGCTTTAACAATGATGGCTGTTGGAGTTTCACAATCGAGTTCTCTTGCTCGGGATTTTAGCAAAGTGCAAGATGCGGCAGCCTCCATTTTTAAGATTATAGATAGGAAATCCAAGATAGATGCAAGCTCAGATGATGGAATGGCTCCAGAGAAAATTGAGGGGAATATAGAGTTTCAGCATGTGAGCTTCAAGTATCCAGCTCGAACTGACGTGCAGATCTTCACAAATTTGTGCTTGAGGATCCCATCTGGCAAGGTACATGTGGTTCTCATGGTAAAGCAATTTGTTCACAGTTCTTTATTCTCATAATTACCATCAATTTGCTCCTAATTTCATCTTAATAACTCTATAATGTTGAAACCATTGCTACAGAACTGAGGCAAGGTAACAATTGTTCCCTCCATTCTTTAATAAATGGCACTTTTGACTAAATCATTTGTTTCAAAATATTTGTCGCAAGTACCCTTTTCCCATGGTGAAATTCCAAATTTTCCCTTGATCCCCCGAAACTATAGTGGTGGGCCCAACAATCTTCCACAGATATTTTTTGGGTGCTTGCTTCGGTTTGTTCTGAAATTTGAATGAATGGCCTGCCATTTTGTTCAGTGCTTGCTTGGGTTTGTTGTACACGTGGCCTATCCTATACAGTGCATCCTAGGAGCATTTTTGTCACAATTTTTCAATATAACTGATGCCTTATTCTCTGTGTGTGGGTAAAAAGAAGTGCACCACAAGTTACAATTTAGAATATAGAACAAGCTGAATCTTAATAGCTCGTCGAAATGTTACTAGAATCTGAACTGAAAATGAAATCCATTCAATATAACTGATGCCTTGTTCTCTGTTCGTGGATGAAAGTATCAAATGTTGAGAAACAGAGGGAATAACAACTTAACAAGTAACCTGAATAGCTGCACAGTAGCTTCACAGAACAGTTGAATTATATTCTTCAACAAAAGTAAACAAAGAAGTGCACCACAAGCTGAATTTTAATAGTTGTCGAAATGTTACTAGAATCTGAACTGAAAATGAAATCCATTCAATACTGAATTTTCTTTTTTGTGAAGATACTGAAATTGTTTCTGAGGATGACAAGTTTGATCTTCTGTTGCAGACTGTTGCGCTTGTTGGTGAAAGCGGAAGCGGTAAATCAACAGTGGTAGCCTTGCTAGAGAGGTTCTATGACCCTGACTCTGGCGCCATCTTTCTAGACGGCATGGACCTTAAGACCCTCAAGCTCACCTGGCTCAGGCAGCAGATAGGGCTAGTGGGCCAAGAACCGGTTCTCTTCAACGGCACCATCAGAGCAAACATCGCCTACGGCAAGCAGGATCAGGTGTCCGAGGAGGAGATCGTCGCTGTCGCCGAGGCCGCCAACGCCCACCGCTTCATCTCCTCGCTCCCGCACGGGTACGACACCAGCGTCGGCGAGCGTGGCGTGCAGCTCTCCGGCGGGCAGAAGCAGCGGATCGCCATCGCGCGGGCGATCCTCAAGGACCCCAAGGTGTTGCTCCTGGACGAGGCGACGAGCGCGCTGGACTCTGAGTCGGAGCGCATCGTGCAGGAGGCTCTGGACAGGGTGATGGTCGGGCGGACAACGGTGATCGTGGCGCACCGGCTGTCGACCATCACCGGCGCCGACAAGATCGCCGTCATCAAGAACGGCGTCGTTGCCGAGGAAGGCCGGCACGGGCGGCTGCTGCGCTTGCCCGGTGGAGCTTATGCGTCCCTTGTTGCCTTGCAGTCTAGCAGTTCGTGATTCGTGAACTGATATGCATACTGCTAGCTATTGCTTCCTAGGACGAGTTTTCTTTCCGAAATTTTATTGACATTCCACGCCGTAGTTTAATCCAAAAACAAAATGACCACGTTGTTCTTTTAGTTATAAAGAGGGTCTTCAGCATGTTTAAAATGTTATGGAAGTATGCCAATATGGTGTTCTATAATCTAGACCCGTGTCATGATGTTACAGGCCCTTCTTTCATGACATGATTTAATTTTTTTTTACTTTGCATTTTCCTGATGAAGCCTTATCTTATAAGAAAAAAAAAAGAAACTTGTGTTTGTTCCTTTTTGTGTTAGTTGCTTGGGCTTTCTTTCTTTGGTCGTGCAGATGCTGATTCTGGAGGCATTATGGTTTATTTGGCCGGGCTATTGCAAATACGTACTCAGAACAAACAAGCCATTAGCAGAAAAGTACTTGCAAATACCAGATGCGCAGAAGTGTTGACAATTCGAAATCATCTCTTGCAGCGTTCCTGCCGATTACAAATGTTCTGTACAACCTGTAACAGACCCTTGTGGCGGGCCAGCGGCAGTTTGACTACACATGCTAAACGCCGTGGTGGTGTAGACATTGCAAAAATTCGATTTTCCCAACAATCAGCTTGGGGCAAGGTAGCCAGATTTGAAAACACCGTGCTGTAAAATCTAGACAAACAACCTGATGTATGCGGAGTACAAATTATGATAGTTTAAGAAATGGTCACTCCAAGAAAGCAAGTGCTGCCTCTCTTTCAAAATAAAATAATACTCCCTCAATCCCAAAATACAGCTACCTTTTTACTCCAGTTGATAGAGAGAGTATATCTTTCTCGTGAATCAAGCATAAGGAATATTAGGTGTCCGACGGTAGGAGGGCCGATGAAAGATTACATATATATAGATGAGGATTTTTTTTTAATGAAGCTCAACACGTGTTAATTTTTTGAGGAGCCAAAAACAATTACGAAATATAAGAAAAACGGTATGAGAAGAAGCATTATGAACGAAGTATTCCTTTCTCCAGGCATGGGGGTATAAATTCTCAAAACCATAGAGGCTATTCAATCTATTGTTTTGTGTACTAAGCATTTGAGTGTACACATGGGAGTACTAAGAAATTGAAGGTGGTGAAATTCGAATTGAAATATGTAATTATAATGATAAATTCACATGACATATATATGTCAAAATAGATGAATTGGTTAAGCTACCTTAGCGAAGTTTCAAATAAAATGTTTTTAAATACCTGTGAAAATCTACGGTTAAATTTAAATTCTAGTACCCTTCTACTTCTAGTAGTACTAGTACAAACTACTACTACTACTATAAAAGTTCCCCAAAACTATTTCCATCCTTCACACCAAGAAAATGAAGTGGTTATTAATTTTGGTCAAATGCCAAATTGAAGAGTCATATATTATTATATTGGTACATAGAGAATATGCACCCACATAACTTGGACAAGATTTGTTCTGATCTCCAAACTACATGTTTTAGATCCCCATAACTCACTCATGAATCAAGCAATTCTATCTCCGCATCTTCTACTTCTGTCTGTCGCACGATAGTTCAAATAAAAGAAATGTGTCAGAACACACGAATTGGGTTTTTCTTTACTGATGCCAGGTGTATTGTGCAAAGATGAGCTCTTTTCTAGGGTTGAAAAATATAACATTGCATATATGTGGCACATTAAGGACATTACGACAGAAAGTGTTTAATTCAATTATCATTGAAACTACTGGCGATTCCACAAATCTTCAGTTTCCACAAAACTTCAAGCGGGTCTTAGAAAAAGCAATAAGACCTCTTCAAATAAACAAAAGAAAATTTGATACGTAGCACATGAAAAACCTGGTAACAAAAAATAGCACAACAAATTTTTCATTTTGACAAAAAGCCCAAGACACCAATTTTCTTGTGATTCATAGTACTCCCGTCACATTTGCCATCCAAACATATGAGTTGGCATGAAAAAAGACTCATTTGCCCTTCTTCCCTGAGCTCCGTGCCGCCCTCATCTGCTCAGATAGGTCGCCGCCGCCTCCTCCTCCTCCCTTCTCCGTGGCGACTCCGCTGATCTTTCTCGGCCTTGCCTCCCCATGCAAGCTCCGGCCTCCGCCGACCGCCGATATCCGCACTGCTCTCCACCGCCGCCGCCTCGTAGCTCTCCGACAGCGCCTCGTCTCCATTAAACACTCGTGCGCGGCTCATCCATTCCAAATTTCTCATCCGCGCGCAGACGGTGGTGGTGACTGCTTGCGAGCAGCCTCCCCTCAAGCGCAACGGTGAGGCCTGCAGAAGCGGCAGGTCATCGTCCCCGTCACCATCGCTGTCATCGTCATCGTCATCATCACGTGGAAGCAGCGGCAAGCCGGTGCGGCACGGTGCTGTGGCAAGGGAGAGGCAGTTTTGCAGCGCCGAGTATAGCCACCACTGGCGGAGCCCGAGGGCGTACAACGGCCCACATCCATCCACGCCGACGCTAGGGCCACCCACGTCATCATCATTGTCCTCGTCGTCAAGCAGCCGCCGACGCGGGAGGCTCGCCCTCGATCAGCAGCACCGAGCGCCAGACGGGGTCACTACTAGAAAACTCATTTTCGGCGTCGTAGGGGATCGATTTTCTCATGCGGGCATGTAATTCAGAGCCAAAACCCCGCCGGCAAAAAAAGTACCCGGGGTGGAGGGAGCGGTCCGCCTGCGAAGATCGATCTTTGCAGGCGGACCATATAAGCGTCGCCTGCTTCGCAGGCGACGCTTATATGGTCCGCCTGCAAAGATCGATCTTCGCAGGCGCCGCTTATATGGCCCGCCTGCGAAGATGCCCCTATATAGTCTTCTTCCTCCCCGAGCCCTGTTCATTCTCCCCAAAGTTTCTCTCTCCTAAAGTGACTTAAATATAGGGGGGGAGGTTTTGAACTTCAAATCTTCGGGGGATTTTTCTACGGTACTTAAATCTACTCATTTCCACACTAGGTATGTAATTTTTTAAGCTTTTAGGCCTTAATTTGTGATGGATTTATGCATGCAAAATTGTGAAGGAAGAGCTCCATGTTTTTTAATTTTATTTCTTTTGATATGTTGATGTTAGATGTATGTGTAATACTCGATGCCTCTTGTTGCAGTGGTTTAATGTGGTAACATAAATTCTCAATTTTTTTTTATTTTTGCTATCACATCCACCTCCTAGTTCTAGATCTAGATCTAGATCTTGTCATATATAGAGAGAGAATAAAATTTTTAATGTCTATTTATTCGGTGCAATCAAAAAATAGTTATAGTATTTTGTAATATGCCGATGATATGATTTTGTTAGATTTTCCTAATGTACTAATTAGGCATGTCTGTGTAAAAAAATTGAAATAAACTTTGATTTTTTATTAATTTACACTTAACCTTTAGTTAATTAGTTTTGAATAGCGATAAGTTTTTTCAATAAACCCTACAAATTTGGTATTAACCGTGCAAATATTTTACGTGTATTTTTTTAGAGATATGGAAAGTCGGGAATGGATGTATCGTTGGCCAAGGTTTTTGTCTCCATATAGAAACGAAGTGTCTAAATTTATTGGTATTGCCAAGGCACACGCTGATAAGAACAATATGAGGAAGATAATTTGTCCATGTGCTGACTGTAAGAATGAAATAGCCTGGGACTTTGACGATGCTTTTAAAGTGAAGGAGCACTTAGTAACTCATGGATTTATGGACAAGTACGAAATATGGACACGTCATTGTCACACCCTAAAAATCCCAAATATATAAATTGTTGTCTAAATTGGAATTATTAGAATTTATTTTAAAAGCCTAGAAGAGAAGATCTAGTTTTAATTAATAAATTCCAATATAAAATGGGGCCAGATAAAATTTCATTAAATGCTTTGCTTAATTCTATAATTCCTAGATTTTTCTGGGATTTATTTGAGCTAAGGAAGTATTTTTAATAAATGGAATTGCATTTCATGAATAATTTAAATTGGAAAAGGTTTTAAAAGTTCTCTTTTGGCTTTGGGCCGAAAGTCGGCCCAAAACCCCTCTCTCTCTCGCTCGGCCCAGTTGGCCTAGTTCGGCAGCAGCTGCCCGCGCGCGCGTCCGCCCGCTGACAGGTGGGGCCCACCTGTCAGTCTTCGTCTTCCTCGCGCCGCTGCCGCGCCCAAACCCTAGCCGCGCCGCGCCGCCGCCGCCTTTCCAATTCGGCCGTCCCTTTCCTTTTCCGGTGAAATCAATAGAGGAGAAATGATCTTCGGGATCTCCTCTATCTTTTCTCTTATGGAATCGTCGGCTAAAATCGTTTGGAAATCCGTGAATTCGAGTTTGATTCGGATCGATCTCTCTCCTCCGAACCCTAGACTTTTCTTCGCGTCGCCGGTCGCCGTGGGCCTTCGCCGCCGCCTCCTAACCCCTATAAAAGGACCCCCAAGCCCACCGCTACCCGCCGCCACCCTCGCCTTCGCCTCTCGTCGCCGGTAGAGCCCTAGCACCGTGTAGCCTAGCGCCGTCGTCGCCGCCGTTCATCCAGCCGTGCGCCGCCGCCGCTCCGGTCGTCGTCGTCGCTCGAGGAGGTCACCATCATGATCGCCAAGCCGTCGCCGACCTCGTCCGCCCCTCCGCCGTCGCTGTCGACCGCCGGAACACCGCCGTCGTCGTCAAGCCGAAGGTCGCCGCCGCTTCTTCCTCGACGCCGTCGCCATCCGTTGATCTTCCGCCGTTGTTTTGGTCACCGGTGAGTTCGCCGCGTCGCCCTCTACATGTTGGTTCCCTCTGTTCGCGCTGTCGTGCCGTCGTTCGCCGGCAAGCATGCACGCCCGAGCCGCCACCGGTGGTGACGTCACCGCTGACGTCATTGTCGTCGTTCCCCGTGGCCCGGTCATGGACCGATAGATCTCGGCCGTTCATTTTTGGATGAATCGATCTCGGCCGTTCGTTTCCGTGAGCCGCCGCCGTGCACCCGGTTCACCGCGAACCCTAGCCGCTGACGCAATAATTCCATTTTCCTTTTCAAAAATAATTCATTATTGCGTCATAATTCAATTAAAATCTAAATAAATGATTTAATCCGATTTAATCTTTGAAAATTCATAACTAATTCATCTTGGCTCGGATTTAGTTGGTTCAAGACTCTAAATTTTTCTAAAATTGGGATCTACATGTTAAAAATATCCACATGTACTGTTCATGCTTGTTTGTGTGCTGTTTTGGTGATTTTGCTCCTTTCTGTTTAGATTCCGACGTTTCCGGAGAGTCCGTTTTCGTAGGAGAAGAATTTGAAGAGTTCCAAGGCCAGCAAGGCAAGTCACACAGATCCCAAACAACCCTTTGAGCATGTTGATCCCGTTTAAAGCTATTGTTTCTATTCAACTATTGCATTTATTTTCGAATGTCATTAGGTGGAATTAACCTATTGTTTGTTATAGCTCTTTTGTTCTTGATTACTTTATTCCTTGATACCTTGGGTTATTATAACTTGACTAGTTGAGCTTTATATATTGGTTCAGTTAGATATTAGATATGATTGCTTAGCCATGCTTAGAAACATTAGTACACTATTGGGATAACTTATGACTCACTATTATTTAATGATGGCTTAATGATAGCTCATGATGGTTAATCATGATTGGTTAATTAATTAATTTGCCAACTAAAACCTGATAATGGTGGGTTGTGAGCACGTGGTTTTGATGGTCGTGCTCATAACAATTAAGGACTGGTTCACGAGTTTCGGTTGTGAAACATTAACCATGCCAACCACAAGCCAGCGTGGGCAACGGCTTTACCTTTTGTATAGCATGGTTCATTGCGGGGCACCAGACTGAGAAGTGGCGGAGATAAGCCCACGGGGGTCGCTGGGGAGTCCATGCCTTGTTTATAAGGGGGTGATTATGATCCAGGAACGGTGCGCTGTGGTGGATTGTGTTGTGTGAGGGGTACTATCACAGCTCCTTTCTGAGGTACCGTGGTGGTATTGAGGCACATGGTGACATGTCGTGGGGCTATGTCTTGTGGGTACAGTGGTACATCTCTGGCCAGAGTAAAACTATTCGAATAGCCGTGCCCGCGGTTATGGGCGGGTCTAACAATGTCTTTCGTGATTAGTTTCACACTTCTCATCATAATAACAGATGCTATAACTGGTAATAATTTGATTAGCTCCTGGTTTGGAATGGTTAATTCCGGGTTTGGAGATAGAACTGTGCAGCCGGGATGGTTGTTCAGAATGGTTGGGCCTATGCAACAGGGTATGTTGTATACCGTTGGATTAATATTGTTTAATTACTACTTAACTATTTTATTAAATTCTGAAATGTTTATTAAATGTTGTTTATGCAAATGAAACCCTACTATGCCATCCTTTGTTATCCTGTGCACTTGCATATTTGCTGCGTGGCTTGCTGAGTATGTCATATACTCACCTTGCAATCATTCATCAGAGGAGGAGTTCTACAGTGATGCTGATGGTGTGGAGGATTAGGTGTAGCCCTGGTCAAGCTATCTGTGGAGTGGAGTCGTCTGCGCCGTTTATCTTTTTTTTTCCACTGCTTAGATCTTTATTGATTGAGAGGAACTATCTACCTCTGTAATGACATTTTATTCGCTTATTAATTAGAGTAATAATTGTACTCTATTATCAATTTGTTATTGTGTGCCTCGGCTGATTCCTGGACGAGGGTTCACACACATGTAAGCGTTTGGAATTTTGGATAGAAATTCCGGGCGTGACAGTCATGGCGAAGAACAAGTGGACGGGCCTGAAAATGTAGTTCTGACACAAGTTGAAGACATGGTGCATGCAACCTAGAGGAAATGTTATGTCATGCAGAACCCGAGGTGCTGATGGGGTCGGCTAGAGGGTTAAATAACTTTGAAGCTTTATAGAAGGCAGCAAAGGAAGTTTTGTACGATGAGTCGAAGGGCTGTGACAGTGAGTTCACAACACTCTGGTCAGTTCTTGAACTTATGAGGTTAAAGGCGAGACATGGATGGTCTGATACCAGTTTCGACAGTCTATTAGAACTTCTGCAGAAAATGCTCCCGAGGTCTAACTCACTACCATCCAGCACATATCAAGCAAAGAAACTCATATGCCCCCTTTCACTTGGTGTGGAAAAGATTCATGCGTGCGTAAATCACTGCATACTATACAGGAAAGAGTACGCTTCTTTAGATGAATGTCCAACATGCGGTGCAAGCCGGTACAAGTTGAATAGCAATACTGGCCTAGAACCCTCTGAAGCAACTGAGGGACGACAGAGAAAAATTCTGCAGCTTGTGATGTGGTACCTTCCTGTCAAAGACCGCATTAAACGGATATACTCAAACCCGCGAGATGCGGAACTAATGCGCTGGCATGAAGAAGGGCGCAAGAAGGATGGGATGATTCGACACCCGGCAGATGCTCGTCAGTGGATAAACTTTGATGCTCAGTATAGAGAGTTTGCTAAAGACCCACGGAACATTAGATTTGCCCTGAGTACTGATGGAGTTAATCCTTTTGGAGACATGAGCAGCTCACATAGTACTTGGCTAGTGCTTCTCACCATGTATAATCTTCCTATCTGGCTTTGTCAAAAGCAAAAATACGTACTACTCTGTATCCTCATACAGGGACCCCGTCAGCCTAGTATTAATATTGACGTATTTCTTGAACCATTGTTGGAAGATATGGTTGATTTATGGAAAGAGGGATTGAAAGTGTGGGACGAGTAAAGGGAATACTTCACAGTGAAGGTCATTATCTTCGTGACCATTAACGATTATCCAGCAATGTTTTTAGTTTCAGGTCAAATTAAAGGTAAAACAGGATGTGTGATCTGCTTGAATGGAACGTACTATAGGTATCTCCCGGGTTCCAACAAGCTTGTGTACATGCGGCACCGGCGGTTCCTACGCACAAATCACAAGTACCGCAAGATGAAGGCGGAGTTCGATGGTACTGAAGAGACTGATCCTGCACCGAAACCTACATCGGGAGAAAAGGTGTGTGCAATGACAGAGAAAATTGTTTGCGAGTTTGGAAAAATGACTAAGAAACCATCAAAGGGGACAAAGCTCAAGAAATCCGAGAAGAATATGAAACAAGGGGATAGTAAGAAGCAAGATGATAGTTCGAAGCCAGATGATAAACTCCCTCCCCCATTCAAGAAGCATTCCATATTTTTTAAGTACCTCCCGTACTGGAAAGATCTGGAGGTTCGGCATGCCATAGACGTCATGCATCTAGAGAAGAATGTGTTTGACAACATAGTTGGAACATTGTTGGAGATGCCGAAGAAGACTAAAGATGGTCTGCAATCAAGGATGGACCTAGTCGAGATGGGAATCAGGGAAGAGTTACACCCTCAAGAAGGAGAAAAGAATGGCAAAGTATATCTTCCACCAGCCTGTTTCACACTGACACCTGAGGAGAAGAAGTCATTTTGCAACTCACTCCGTGATGTCAGAGTGCCCATAGGTTTCTCATCAAACATCAGTCGACTAGTTTCAATGAAAGATTTGTGGGTATCTGGTTATAATTCACACGACTGCCATGTCTTGCTCACCATGTTTCTTGCAATTGCAATAAGGGCCATAAAACCGAAGCATTTAAAGGTTGCTATCACAAGGTTGTGCTACTTTTTCAACACAGTGTCACAGAAGGTCATTAGTCTCGAAGAGTTAGGAAATCTCCGTATATTCGCACATGAGACACAGTGCCAACTTGAGATGTGTTTCCCTCTGTCATTTTTTGATATGATGGAGCACCTCATTGTTCACATAGTGCCACAGATGGTTGCGCTTGGCCCATTGTACCTCCATCAAATGTGGTCATACGAGCGTTACATGGCGGTTCTGAAGGGTTACGTCCGAAATCGTGCACATCCAGAGGGATCAATGGTTGAGGGCTATAGTACTGAAGAGGTTGTCGAGTGTTGTATCGATTACCTCAAAGATGGATATGCAATTGGAGTACCTGTGCCCCGACACGAGGGCAGGTTGAGTGGCAGGGGAACGAAAGGAAAGAAGAGATTCGTCACCCATGATCACAAATCATTCCAAGAAGCTCACTTCAGCGTGCTTCATCAGTTTGCTATCGTTGAGCCGTACATCGATCAACATATCGAACTAATACGAGCTAACAATAAAGGTCGCACCACCGAGTGGATAATGAAAGAACACAAGCGTCTCTTCATAGATTGGTTGCGAGACCTAGACTTACCTGAGGGACAAACTACCAATGAAATAACTATGAAGCGGTTGGCTTGTGGTCCATCAACTATAGTAAATTCTTGGCAGGGATATGACATTAATGGATACTCGTTTAGCACAAGAGCCCGAGATAATAAGACCTGTACGCAAAACAGCGGTGTCCATGTGGAAGCAATTGATGAAGCCGGGGAAAAACAATCATACTTCGGGTTTATTGAAGAAATATGGGAAATCGACTATGGGCACACAATGCAATTCCCCATATTTAAGTGCCAGTGGGTAAAATACCCGAACGGGGTCAATGTTGATAAGTTTGGTCTTACTGTTGTTGACCTGGCGAGTGTGGGTCACAAGGATGACCCTTGGGTACTCACCAATCGCGTAGCACAAGTGTTTTATGTGAAAGACCCTTCAAATTTGAAGAAAGATATAGTGTTACCATGGAAACAAAAGATATTGGGAGTGGATGGGGTTGAAGATGTCGAAGATTACAACCAATATGATAGTATGCCACTTTATAGTAAGTTTGTACAGAAGATTAAGAATGTCGAGACATCTACTCAGAAGACCGTGAAGCCTTACATGCGCACGGACGGTGTGGGCAAAAATGTTAAAGGGTAATGATTGTTGAGTGGCATGTAAGCATCTAAGAAGTTAGTAGTTATGTAATGGTGGTATGTAAGGTGATGTGTGTTTATATCGCAAATTGACGAACAATTGTACTAAACATTTTGCATATTAATTAGTTTGTACTAATTTTTATGTGCAATTACCATTTGTAGTGTAAAAAATTTGTTAAAAAATTTAAATTAGTAATATTTGAAAAGTGTAATTATTTTTATGTGCAATTACCATTTTTACCATTTGTAGTGTAAAAAATTTGTTAAAAAATTAAATTAGTAATATTTTTATGTGCAATTACTATTTATACATTTGAAAAGTAATAATACTAAGGTTTGTATATTTTGTAATAATATTAAGGTTTGTATATTTTGGAATAAATATATTCAACTCTGTACCAATTTTCGCAGGTGGGCGGTCCGCCTGCGAAAATTGTTATACAGAGTAGGATTTACATCTTCGCAATCGGACGGCCCGCTTGCGAAGATAGTAAAAACAATCTTCGCAGGCGGACCACCCACCTGCGAAGATCATTGCCCTATATAAGGGCAAGCCCGCGGCGCCAAAATTTCTATGTCCAGGCGGGAACCCTAGAAATTTTGGCGCCATCAGGTTGCCGAATTTTTTTCGCCTCCGCTGTTCTCCGCCACCGCCCGCCTGCGACCTTCACTCTCCGACCATCGTCCTCCGCCGCCGCCGACCGTCGTTGTCCGCGCGCTGTCACCGAGACCGCCGCCCCTTGCCGCCGCTCCACCACGCGCGAGCTCCACAACTCTGCCACCGCTGCCGACCCCTCCACCACGCGCGAGCTATACGCCGCTCGCTCCACCCCCGCCGGCCCCTCCACCGCCACCGGCCCCTCTACCGCACCGGCCACCGGCCCCTCCACCGCGCACGCGGCCGCCGCTGGCCCCTCCACCGCCGCCGGCCCCTCCACCGCGCCGTTGGCCGCCCCTCCACTGCCGCCGGCAGCCACCTCTCTCTCTATCTCGCTCGCGGCCGAACGGCTTCATCGGCCGATCGTCGTCCACGAGCGAAGACGTCCTCGGCCGAACGACGTCTTCGGCCGGTCGTCGTCCACGGCCGAACCTCGTCGTCGGCCGTTCGTCGTCCATGACCGAAGCCGGTCGTCGTCCACGGCCGAACCTCGTCGTCGGCCCTTCCTTCGTCATCCACGACCGAAGCTCGTCGTCGGCCGTTCGTCGAACACGGACGTGTGTGCATGTGGGTGTTTCTTTTTATATGTGTGTGCATGTGGGTGTGAGGGGTATATATGTGTGTGCATGTGGGTGTGAATTGGCATGAGGGGTGGGTGATATGTGAATGAGGGGTTATATGTTGATTGTGAA
Source organism: Oryza sativa Japonica Group (assembly GCF_034140825.1). Taxonomy (NCBI): domain Eukaryota; kingdom Viridiplantae; phylum Streptophyta; class Magnoliopsida; order Poales; family Poaceae; genus Oryza; species Oryza sativa. The sequence goes on along the minus strand of NC_089036.1, from coordinate 12,948,430 downwards.
TGTGAATTTGGGAATGTGGGTGATATGTGAATGAAATTGGGAGGGTATGTTCAATTTTGCAGGATATGTGAATTTGTCAAATTTTTTAAATAACATGTGGGAGGGTATGTTAACATTTTTTTTAAAAAAAATGTGGAGGATATGTTTGCCTTTTCAATTTTTTTTAATCAACATGTTGATGAAATGTAACTGTCAATTAGTGCACTACTTGATAATAACATATCAAATTTTGTACAAATTTGTATGTACTAATTAATTTAGCATAATAGTAAGTAGTAATTAGTTTCGCAAGTTAAATTTGTTTGTATTAATTAATTTAGCATAATAGTAAGTACTAATTAATAATATTTCACAATTTAAATTTGTTTGTACTAATTAATTTAGTATAATAGTTAAATTTGGGAATCTCAGAGAATTTAAATTTGTTCATACGACATATTGTTAATATACAGTTTATTTTTGTACAAAGTTGTTTGTACTAATTTGAGTAATTTAAAATGTGGGCGATAACTCTTTTTTTTTATATTAGAGGTTTGAAACGATGGCCGATAGTACTAAAGGGACTGAAGAGAAGGGTTTAGGGGAGCAAGAGCAGTCCCTTGCTGTTGTGGTTGCTCCGGAACCAACGGTCCCACCGGAAGGTAGTTCCGACAGTGACGTAGCTGACGAAGACGAGGAGTACTCGTCGCCAAGCGATCCTTGTCCAAGCCCAAGCCCGAAGAGAAGGAAAAAGGGCGACAGTGAAGAAGGCGACAAGGACTACATCCCCCCTAAAGAAGGGGTAAGTAAACTTAATATGTAAAATGTTCACCGTGATAACTATTAGCCCGAGCTAAATTCGAAACTTCCATGTATACCTTCTCGTAGGAAATGGCGCCATGGCGATCAAAACGGCAGCCGAAGAAAAAAGTTCCGTCGAAAGACGACGACGTACCAGCTAACACAACCGGCACAAAGAAAAGCGAACGGTCAGCAAAAGAGAAGAAAAGGAAGGGCGAGAGAAGCGTGAATAGAAAGGATGAAGGGTTCCATGTTGTTACCCATGTTTCGACTAAAGGAGAGCCGCTCGCCCCTAAGACGGCACGTGCAAAATTCTGTTCACAGTGTGGCTTAATAGTAAGGGAAAAGATCCCCATCACGGTCAAGGACTGGGATCATGTATCGAATGGGGATATGGAAGTCCTATGGAAAGAGTTGAAGAAAATCTTCTAGTTCCCGGATGGATCAGAGACAGCAGTGAGGAATTGTGCACTGCAAACAATGGCCAAGTCTTGGAGTGGTTGGAAAACCACCTTGAACAAGAAATTTGTGAAGACGGGACGCACACCATTTTCGACGTATGCCAACATAACCCCGAATCAGTGGGACAACTTTCAGACGTTGAAGAACTCCCCAGAAGAAATTCAAAGGAGCCAAAAGTATGCAGAGTTGGCCAAGAAGAACAAATTTCCTCATCGCTTAGGCTCCGCGAGATATGCACCAAAGGTGGAGCAGTGGACAAAAGAGGAGGAGGAAATGAGGAAGAAGGGGCAACCGGCACCAATGGAGGAGTGGACACAGAGATCAAGGAACTGGGTAAGAGCTAGAACTCCGAAGATCACGGATGAAGGAAAAGTATCGTTTGAAAATCTGGAGCTACAGAGCGTTGCCGATAAAATAGAAAATTTATCCAGTTCACAAAAGAAAGGATCTTTCAAGCCTAAAAGGGAGAAAGATGTGCTAAGTACGGCGCTGGGTACTCCTGAGCATGGGGGAAGGGTTCGAGGTGTGTCGAGCAAGATGAGTTGGAAGGAAGGGTTCAAAAATGACCCCCACAAGAACCGTGAAGCGTACAAGGATAAACTTAGAGACAAAGGGGCTACGGAGTTTGAAAGGCAAATGATGGATTTCTGTGTCAAGCACATGCTTTTGCCTTGCCCCAAAACCAAAGAACCTGAGCCAGATTACCCCTTCGATGACCTCAAGGAGAATACACCCTGCAGATTGCACGTTCCCATTAGACGCTCCGGGAAAACTCTTGAGGCCGCTACAGCCATTGCTATCCTTGGGAGAACATACAATGAAGAGTTCATACCCGATGCGTATGCCAAGGTGCAGTCGCAAGTGGTCCACGAAGGGTTTGAGTCCTACGACATTGACTTCCCGACTGCAGATGGTGTATCCGTACTTGGGGATGCGGTCGATCTTGTAATTCTCTGGCACAAGAATGACATATCCTTTGGATTGGGCACCGACGCGACTCAAAAACCTGTGGTGCCTAAACCGGGGTTGGGAAAACCTCAGAGACCTCCTAAGAGGAAGGTGACTGATAAAGCGGAGGAACCCGAGATGCAAAAGGAAAATCCAGTGCCGGAAGTGCCACCGAAGATTGCATTGCTGGAGGCAACCATAGAGATTGCACCGCCGGAGGCAGCCATGGAGATTCCAGTGCCGGATGTGCCCATGGAGATTACAGTGGCAGAACCAGAGGTGCAATTTGTGGCATCAGTCGGGTCAGAAATAGAAGAAGTACCAAGATTAGAATGGGACGGTACAGAGCCAGAAATATTTGAAGACTCTTCTCCTGCGAAAGACCCCGAGGTGCAAGAGACCACGGTCCCTGAGAAGGCCACTACCAGTTCTGAGGTGCCACGAGTGCTTAGGAGCCACAACTCCAAGTCCAAAGATGAGAACAAGGAGAAGTTCATGGTAACCGTCTTCAGAGGGGGTAAGGAACGTGCCAAGCTCAGAGATGACGACCCCTAGAAGGCTGCTGAACTAGCCGGGCCAACATACTTCGCAACCGATGATTGCTCGGAAAAGTACGAACATGAGAAAGCATTCTTGCCGGAATAGGCACTGAAAGAAGGACCATGGGAGATAAAAAGGTTACATACCTTCTACATGGAGGCCAGCAAGAAAGGCTTGGGCAATATAACAGCTCAATCACCGGTAGATTGTTTCGGCGAAGAAGGTTACGTATGGCTAGATTTCTCAGATCTCCACGCCATATATCGTCGGGATAAGATGGACGTCAACTACGTCGGTATTTGGTGCATGTGAGTATGAGTTTTAATTAATTAGATGAAAAATATGTACAATACAAATCCATGTGATTGTTACTAACAAACTTCTTCTGTAGGATGCAATACATGGATGCTATGAAGAAAAAAGAACCCATCGGCTTCTTGGATCCAACTCAGATCTGCCAAACACAGCGTACAGTGAGGCTAGCACCAGGGTCTGACCAGCTGAAGGGCAAGAATCCAAAAGAGATAGCAGAATACAAGAAGGGCTTGCACATGGAGAAATTGATTACTGTCGCACAGTACATTGGACGAGCCTTCTTGCACTTTCAAAATAAGAGAGTCGTCATGGCCGCTTATAATTTTAAGTAAGTCCGGTACATTTATCTTGTACACATATGTCTTATTTTAGCTGGTACTAACTAACTATACTGTTGTTAATATGTAGCGATCATTATATCTGTTTACTCATCCACCCTAAAGACGGAACCATGTTAGTCTTGGACCCTCTCGATTACAGTAGTAAGTGATTATGACTCTTGCATTTGTATATGAATGTATTATAAATAAATATCCTCCTTACTGTGAAACAGTACGACATCCATACAGTGCATACCAATACTACAAGTTCAAGGGTGGAGAACAGACCCGAACACGAGAGAAGCTGCTAGTACGTAGCTATTGGCCGGTAATACTCCACTCACTTAATGTATTCCAATTGATTCACTAATTGCAAATTTTAACTACTTTTTTCTATGATATGTCCTGAAGTGTCACAAGCAACCGCGAGGAACGGTCCTTTGCGGGTATTATGCGTGCGAATTCCTTAGGGTTAATGGACGGTACAGGACTAACGCGGAGGATGTAAGTCTCTATACTATGTACTAGACAGCTTCACATATTTATGATACTAATATATTGATTAACTTCAATGCATGCAGTTGCCAAGATTAGAATGTCAAACAAGCTTTGACGATACAGGTATCACAAATGTCCAACGTGATATGTGCCACTTCATCCACCATGAGTGCTGTCATGTGAAAGGAGATTTCTTCGACCCAGAGGGTACCCTAGCGGCAAGTGACGAATTCAAGGATCTTCGGGAGTGGAACACTACTATGCCATAATGTAACTAGATGACCTTATTTGAAGTGACAATGTAAAAAAATATTGTAATATATATATTTTGGCAACACTTTTGAGTTATGCAATATATGTAGATTTCTCAGTACCAAATGCTTGATAATCTTCCAATATATGTACATAATAATCTACCTACAAGAATTTCTATTAAATAATTTAAAAGTAATTTATGGGCAAATTATTATTAAATTTCAATATTTTCTACCTATCTTCGCAGGCGGAAGTTTTTTTTTGCAGGCGGCCGATTCCTATTTTCGCAGGCGGACCGGACTAGCCAACGTCCGCCTGCGAAAATTATTTTCACAGGCGGACAGCCGCCCCGCCTGCGAAGATTGGCGATCTTCACAGTCGTTGGCTTACAGGCGGACGGTCGCCCCGCCTGCGAAGACCCTTTTCGGCCGCTTGCGATAATGCTTTTCCTAGTAGTGGGGCCACCTCGCCGTCGACTGCGATGGCGAGCCACGCGTCCACGTCGTTGAAGTGCGCGCCCGCAGCTCACTCGACGGTGGCGGGGAGACGAGGCGGTCGCCCAGCACACCGATGGTTCACCGCGCCGCTGTCCACGAGGTAGCGGAAGAGGAGACCTGGTGGGGAACGAAGGGCAAGTGAATCTGACGAAAATTTTCTCCACTCCGATCTAACGCCGTTACTTCAAAATGCGACGGAAGTGCTACCAGGCGAAGAAAAATCGTTGGCCTATGCTATGGATCGAAAGAGGAAACTTTTTGTGCTATTTTTTGGTACCGCTTTCTTTTCTGTGCTATGGATCGAATTTTCTCATTAAACAAACCCATGCATCTTCAACTTTGTGGCACATTGCTCTAGCAGTCAGAGTGAATGCCTACACCACAAATTAATGAAAATTTTGTTACAGATACCAACCGCTTAGTTGCACAAATAAGCACCGAGGATAAACCATAGTAACCTCGTTAACATTATGAGCAGCTTTCGCTGATGCCTCAATAAAGAGCAGGGCATTCTGCTTGGCAAACTGTTCACCTTCCTCGTAGCTGACAGCACGTCTATCAGAGAGGTCGCATTTGTTTCCAATGAAACATATTGTCAGCTTGGCACCTCCAACTCCAAGCCGTCTCGCCTCTTCTATCCAAGTCGTGAGATGATCAAAAGTGTCCCCCTGATGCCAAGCATAATTAAGCTCCATTGCACGCAAGATATATGCATTGCTAATAAATCATGTAAATAAGTGTATACTTGGTGATTTCCTTTCAAAAAAGTGTATTCTTGGTGATGCCGTAAACCAAAAGGGCAGCAGCAGCAGCTATATGTAGCATGCATGACATCTAGCTACATGCTCAGATACGGATTATCTCGATTATGAATTAGAATCGTATATGATCGGACACGAATACGGAAACATTTTTATCTCGGAACATGAAAACCAACTCAACTTGCAATAGAAACAAATATCAACATATATAATTAGCTCATTTTATATAAAATGTAGTATAATCTATAAATATTTTTAAAATTTTAAATAATATTAATAGTGTGGACTAGTGTTAAGGGATGAACTACTATTAAAATCTAAAAAGGTATATTGAAGGTCATAGAGTTATAAAGAAATAGGGTATGTCTCATGGCTTCTGCGGATATCCGAATAGCTCAGTTCATTGGATATCTGAATTATTATCCATATTAGACGGAAACCCCGGTACCATATTCATATTCGTGTCCGGAGAAAATATCCGTATTTGTATCCGTATCCGAACTATCTAAAAATTATCCGATCCGAAAGGTATCCATATTCGTTTTTCTCCAGAGCGGACGGAAACTATCCGCTCTGTTTTCATCCCTAGTGGGCGGATAACATCGGATAGAAGACGGATTCAGAGGAAGTTAAAGATTAGAAAATTTACGATTCTTAAGAAAGTATCTTATCTTGAGACACATAGTATATAGAAACAACAAATTTTCTCCTAGAAAATGAGGTACCTCCCATTATTTTCTTAAGGATTATAAAATTACCCTAATGACAAAGGGAGTACATACGGCGGTGGCGGCTTGGATGACTAAGTGGCTGTTTGGGAATCAGGGACTTATTCCAAGTCCCTGTTACATCGGATGTTTGGACACTAATTTGATCTATTAAACATAGACTAATTACAAAACTCATTTCATAACTTTGGACTAATTCGCGAGACGAATCTTTTGAGCCTAATTACGCCATGATTTGATAATGTGATGCTACACTAAACTTTTGATAATTATGGATTAATTAGGCTTAAAAAATTCTTCTCGCGGATTAGCTCTCATTTATGAAATTAGTTTTTTTATTAGTCTATGTTTAATACTTTAAATTAGCATCCAAACATCCGATGTGACAGGAACTAACAAGTTTTAGCCCCATCTAAACACCTCAAGGTGAAAAGGCGATGGCCGGCGTGACACCGCTGGCGTGGTGGGCGTGCGCAGAGACAGGAGGGGAGTCGGAGCATCACAGGGATGAAGAGGCAACGTGCTGCAAAAAAGAGTCCCGCAACGAAACGAAGGATATCAAAGCAAAACCTTCCTGCACAACACGAATCCCTACTTGTATAGTACAAAAGACTTCGGGAGCTCTTTGGTTCGATCATAAAGCTTGTCAAAGGTTGTCACACATCATGTTAGGCAAGTTTAATTAAGTTAATGTTAATGATATGCTCTAAAGATAATCATAGAGATGATTATACCGCATACTATATCTACATATTATCATGTGTTGTTACTCGAAATAGATAACTCATTATTGGCTAATGAATATGTGATTCGTTCGTAAGACTATTTATGTTGTATGTTATTATTTCTACAGGATCCTTGATCAAATATCATATATGAAACAAATAAAGTTCAATAATCAGCACATAGATTGATTAATTATCGTGTCTCATGGATCATGATTGTAACATCCCACGTCTTAACTATAGTCTTAGTTATGCTAATGACTTGATCACACCAGCTGAGAGCGGTGTTGATTGAGCCACGATGTTGGCTAGTACCTATAAATATATTGATTTTTTGTTCTATTTTGGATATTAAATGGTTTCTCGGTTGTTTCTTTGTCATTTATTCATTTAGTCATATCAATATGAATCATTGATTTATTATTAGTTAGACTAAACATGGTGAGGAGCGGGATAATTTAGTTTTGGTTGAATTATAGCATGGATTAGTCATCACTAAGAGCGGAACACTTATGCACAATAGAAATCACCATGGAAGCTATAGCACTTTATTCACAATTGACCAGTACAGTTTTGCAACCATCCATACATACATGGATATAGTTATATATTTAAAATCTTATTATACAGTATGCATTTCATATATTGTACAAATACATTAGCCGAGAACATATCGTGTAATTAGTAATATTTCAAAAAGGGACCCTGCGTTATAGAACAAATTACAAATCAGTCCCTAAACTAATGGTAACCTCCAATTTTACCAGACTTGAGGGATTCAAGTGCAAAAGTATCAAACACCTCAGACTCTACCAATTTTCCATTAATTAAGGAAATTAACAAATAGCTTTAGGTTATCCCACCGAACAAGCCATGTTGAGGTGTCACAAGTACAGGATGGGAATAGCCATGCAAGCAGGTGAATCACCAGTACAATATTTATCATTGATAAAATAATTTGTGTGAATCATTTCCAACCCAAGTCTCGGGTTGGTCGTGCAAACCAAAACAAGCAGCAGCTGCGGCAGTAGTAGTTACAACCATAGAACCAAGCTCCAGGAAAAATTAGCTTAAGTGTTAGCTCCACCCAGAGAGAAATAGCTCAACTGAAGTCCAGCTCAAACCAATACATGAACCAACAGTAGTAGTAACCATGGCCAAGTAATCAGAGAGAGGAAAACCAAATCTGAAGGAGAAGCAGGGTTGTTTAGTTCTTGGATGAAGAAGGGTTTCAGCTCTAGGAAGAGATGAAACTCAGGTCAAGAAGCAAGATGGAGCGAAAATCAAGCAAGAGGATCAGTCTGAAGAGGAGGAAGAGAATCACCAGAAGCAGATCAAGGAAGATGTCAGGAAGCAGTCAAATATTACCAGTAGAGCAAGAGCCAAGGAGGAGAATTACCTGAGTTCCAAGTAGAGCATGGGGGTTCAGTTCAAGAGGGGGGAAACAATCAGTCAAGCTCAAGGTGGAGAAGCTCAGTTCTAGCAAAATCACCTTAGATCCAGAAGAGCAGCAGTAGAAGAGAAGACTTGGAGTTCTGGAGGAGGAGCTGAACCACACATTTTTCAATCACGGTAGAATCAACCGAGGTAACCAAAAAATTAAAATAGGGGAGGAGAGTAGATCCTGCATACATATTAACAGCATTTGTTAGAGCTAGAGTTTCATGCAGATATATATATACCATCCATCTTGACAAAAACCTTGGCAATACTAAATGAATAAAAGTAACAAAATTTTGGGATAAAGTTAAAGATAAATGCATGTCTTTAAATCCTGACATATATAAATTATCATAGAAGAAATCTGAATAGTAACAATAAGCGTATGTAGCTATAATTCTTGAATAAAATCAACTGGTGTTCATGACATAAATTATTTAGGAATAGAGCATGTATAGAAGAACCAAATCATGCATGTGAACTTATAAGCTTTCAGATTCTAGTCATGTAAACAGGGCATAACATTGACATGTGCATATACAGATATAGAAGATGAGTAGTGTGTTCCAGTAAAAAGAATCAAATTGGGGTGATAAGATTATGAGTAGAAAACCATAGATTTCTATAGTATATAGTCTATAGCAACTGTTTAGATTTAGAACATAGCATCTGGATAAGTTGCATATATATAATTAGTTTACCAATAGTTTAATTACTGTCCTCATCAACCATTGTAATAAAGTAATTTATAAATTGGGTTATTAATCACTACAGCATATGGAGATGATAAACAGAACACAAGAGGCAGTAGCAGTAGAGCATATAGAGGAATAAATTGCCATCAATTTGTATTCATGATAATGTTTCATAGGTGATAATTTAATTAGTTATAGTCCAGACCTTCCCATGATATTCCAAGTGTGGAACCATGTAAATTGCTTCATCATTAAATAAGATTTTAGTTAAAGATCTGATCCTGCTAGTATGTCACTAACTTCAGAAGATTCAGTCAATTAAACATGTATGCATATATAAGGACCAATGATGTTAGTGTGATTTAAATTTCAGTAATGCAATTCATAGGCCTATTCATGTCAGCATTCATTCATCATGAACATATAGGCATCATCCATCTTAGCAAGCCAATTTCTCAAGAACCCTAGATCCAGTAAATACAACCCTAAGTATTCATTAGGACAAGTTCACAAACATCACCAGTACATCACAGTTTACATAACAACACCATACAAGAGAGGGCACCACACTAGTACATCACAATAGGAATCAGATATGGGAGGATGGAATAGGTAGCTCACCTATGGGGGAAAGGGATGCAGCCACCGGAGTTGCGCTGTGTTTCCACCAGCCATCTCCACGGCGGCAGCAGCAGCAGGAGACTGGTGGCTGGGGTTAGCTTAGGGGCAGAGAAGCGTGGAGCCAATAAACCGATTCGCGGCTGCGGGACATCTGCTTGAGGGGTCGCCGGAGTGGGGCGCGGTAGCCGGCGCTAGGGAGAGCGGCGGCGTCGCCGGCGCTGCCTAAGAAGCGGCGGCACTGGGAGAGCGTGAGCCGTGAGGGAGAGAAGGGGAGAACGAGGAAAAAGAGATAAGATGAAGAAGGTGGTGTAGTGGGCTTTTACATGTGGGCTGTATATAGGTGTATTATTGAATTTAATTATTATTGATTATTGAATATAAATCTCTCTCAAATAAGGTAAAACTTCTTTCAATTTAAATAATTACTCTCTTAAAAATAAAAGTGTAATGATGTTTGTTTTAACACTATATACTTTAGTCCAATTTTGTTATATAAATCATAGATCTTTACCGAATCAAAACATACAAATATATTTAACTATATTTAACTTAAAAATATATATGGTTCATCTAGTTGAGTCTTGAGGTGAGAGTCAATAACCTATAGTGTTGTAGATCAGCTATGATATTAAGGTTAGACATATCATGTGCATCATACTAATATCTACATTCTTGGTTTTAGTTTTAATTCGTCATATTTTTACAGTTGGATATTTATCTTGGATTTCTTGGAGTTCTTCAATGATTTATTCGTTCTTCGATTGTGGGTATCTCAGGCAAGTCCAACATCTTTGAACATCTCTTGTTATATTTTTGTAATTGCAATCTATATGTATCACATTGCATTAAATTATAATTTCTATGATTAAAATAAATATGCTGATGGATTGGATTGACTGGTGGAGCAGTCGGTCATACTATAGATGTATTCTGAACTTGCCATGATGGTGGGGGTTCAGTTGCATATATTTATCATCATAAGGTTAAACAACAACTGTTATATAACATTCAAGCGCCGTAGCGATCGTGTCGACCATATGACCTGGAATGGGACAGGCTGGCTTAGTAGTTCTTTCTTAATGGCTTTATCCTGCGGACTTAAGGACTTCCGCGAATCCCGTGAGCGTGGGCTAGCGATGAGGGTTGCCGTTGTTGCGGAATCCGATTAGATGATGTGGATCGCCGTTGTTGTGGGATCCGATGATTCGCCGTTGTTGCGGGAATCACCCGCAGAGATAATTGCCAAATGGGATTGATGAAAAGCTTGTGACCTTAGCCTTGCCGGCATACACCATGAAGTGTGCTTCAAGCGCCGACGGGCGTGGGCATTAAAAGGTTTAAGGCATCTGTGGGTACAGCGACACACCTCTGCAGAGTGTACGAATTGTGATATGTCACTCCCTGTTTCGGATAGAAACCGTGAACGCGGCAGGAAAGGAACCTATCGGAGGTTCTAATACCTGTGGTGCTTTATATGCAGTAGATTTTATAATTACTTAATATGAGCTTTTACTACACTGTTTTATGAACATGCATAAAATTCCTTGTTGGATTATGGGATTTGGAGATATATGTATTATGCAAGTGGATTATGGGCATGTATTTGTTGGATTGCTATAGTTGGACTTGTTGAGTACCATTCGTACTCATCCCATATATATATTATCCTTTGTAGATGTTTGAGCTAACTCTTTAGGCGTCGAAAAGGTTCTCTTGGAAGATGAACAGCAAGGAGAAAAATTCGGGAGTTGTATATGAAGTAAAGCATGGTCAGTATCAAGTCAAGATAAAGATCATTATTGGAAATTGTTGGAAATTGTTGTTGAGATAAATTTAGTTATTATGTTGATAAAAGCTATTTTCTATGGTTTTTATTTAATGGGTTTCGCTACAATTGTTTCTGCTATGCTACTCTGGTGTGCTCATTTCTCGGTAAGTTAATTCTTACTAAGGAATGAGCCGTAGACCGGTATTCTACCTTGGAAGTGGAATACGAGGGTCGCTACAATGGTATTGTTGTCGGGAAATCCGCGCTCGGCCGATGGTGCCAGAACTATGTTGGCGCGAACTAAGTCGATAACAGCAACGGCTCGGAAGTTCTATTTAGCTCCAGTTTAGGTCCAAAATATTGATGAGATGCGGGCGTGCCAGTCAGTTTGATCCTGCAACTGAGAAGATAAGTAAACAATAGATCAAATAGCCGATCGGCTAACAAGCCGATGGAATAGTTCCAGCCATTGTCGATACTAGCCGATGTCGATAGGGTTTTGAGCAATTGGCTATATGTTCCATGTAGATAACGATACAAAGACAATCGGCTGATGGTAATATAATAAAACAATAATATAATCCATTAGAAACTAGTCGGCTAATAATGATATAATAGAATAAACACTAATCCAAATGTTAAAGCATACTTTGGCTGGAGATCCGATGTCATAAAATCCACAAGATTCGATATTCAATGAAACCTTTGTTGCAATCGGCTAAAACCAACTTATATACAATCCTTGTAAGCCAATGTAACGTCCAGATAACTCATCGGTTGAAACCCGAATGAAACTCTTATTATAACCAAAGACAGGTTAGCCTTTATGATTCTAAGCACGACTAGTAATGATGCATCACAAAAGTATGCAAAGAAGCATAAAGTCTAAACAATCAAGACTTTGACTATTTTCAGGGTGGTGGATACCTTAGTTAATCTAATCTAGCAAGATAATTTAGCTGATACCAGCATAAACTCTAAAACGAATCTTAGCCGATATGATTAAATTAAGATGCTAAACTAGATCAACTAAGATATATGATAAATAGGTAGGCAAAAATATCAACCGAACCAGAATGATCCAAGAGGTCGAAGCGATGCAACCTTGAACAACACCAATGTAGCCGATACAATTGCTACGGCTGGCGGAACGTAGGACTTGCCCCTTCGCCGGAGATCGAAAGCCGATGTAACCCCGCATCAGGTGCCAAGTTCAGTCGTGTAAGTAAAAACCTCGGGAAAGAGGGTGGCGATGCATCGAGAGTAATTTTATTGATCGGAAGATAGTTTATAATGACCCCTAGTGTACATATTTATACCCATGGGTAGATACTAGTCCTTATTGGACAAGAAAGAAATTTTCCTAAAGATAAAAGGAAAACATAAAGTCCTTATCGGACACTAAACACACTTTCCTAAAGATAAACGGAAACTAACAATTTTTTTCTAATTAATAGATAAACTTATGCCGCCATGCCATAGTCTTTACGATTCTTTCTTGAACTCGGTCGCTTCTGGATAAGCTTCCTGCAATTGATTAATTTCCTTAACCGAAATTAGCAGAGTCAGGTAGTTTTGTTTTTTATTTTTAGGAAAGATTGTTTAGAATTAGATCAATACTTATATCTTTTACTTTATCTTTAGGAAAGTCTGTGTCTTGTCCAATAAAGACTAGTATCTACCCATGGGTATTAATGTGTACACCCAGGGTCATTGTAAAATATCTCTCGATCAATACATCTCTCGGCGCATCGTCACCCTCTTTTTCGAGGTTTTTATCACTGACGGAACATGGCATCCGACGCAGGGTTGCATCGCTTCTATCTTCGGTGAAGGGGTAAGGCCTAAGTTCCGCCGGCCCTAGCCATTGTATCAGCTATATCGGCATTGTTCAAGGCTGCATCGCTTCAATCTCTTGGATTGAACTGGTTCGATTGGTATATTTGCCTACCCGATATTTCAATTCTACCTTTAATTGCATCGTGTTTTGTGACACATCGATTTACTTGTGACTGTCTCGGTTTAGTTTGATCTTTTGTCTTAGCCAATACATCACTATAATCATAATGTTATTTTAAATAGATTTATTATATCCATCATGTTAGCATAGATCTATCGACTTATCTAGCTTATTTGATCAGACATAATCTACAACTATCTCGGTTAGGTCCGATCTTCAATATTACTACTAATAATTTAAGTCTTGTTAAGTTCATAGATTTGTGCTACATTTTATCGGAGTGCTAGCCGATAAGTAATTTTTTTAATCGGACTTCCAGCCATTGTATGCTTTAACCAAGTCTACATTTAAATATTCTATGTCAATATCGGCCGATTGATTGGTTCATTGGACATCTGCTTCATCATATTATCATCGGCCGATTAGATCATTTGTTCAAGTTCTTCCATTGTCCTAATCTAAGTGTTAGAATCTACATCGGATGTATAGCGGATTGTCCAAAATCCTATCGACATCGGTTAGTATCGCTACATCGGCTTATTGGCCGATCGGCTCTTTTAATCATCAATTTATCTATCTTGTCAGTTGTAGGATCAAACTAACTGGCACGCCCGATATTTCAGGACATGCACTAGAGTTAAGAAAATCTCTCAGGTCTTCATGTGTCACAACAAAATTTCACGTCAACATAAATTGGCACGCCTGGTAGGACACAAAATTTATTCCAACATGTCTGAAGAAGAAGTTGATTCCAAGATCCCGGTTAGAATGGAGAATTTGACAGAAGAACAGAAGCAACAGGTGGAGCAATTTGTGGCTGATTTTTAAAAGTGTTGTCTTCAATCTTTTGTCATGATGCAACAGGGTCTGATTCATAAGACTCAATTCCCCATATTGATGGTTGAAACATTTCAACATACAGTGAATAAGGCAATTCATCATGCATGCTTTGTTCAATCAACCTGAAGTTTTGATGAACACATTGTAGAATTTGAACAAGAAAGGAATTGATGAATTAATCGATCGAGGAATTCAGCTCAGGGGGCAATCACATCAGTATCGGCATGACGAGTCACATCAATATCAACAAAAACTTCATCAGTATCGGCGTGGTGAAGAGTATCAATATATGTAAGGAACAATACCACATCAATATACTAATTAGAGAGAGGGGAGAGTCGCCTCCGCCATCGCCTGCGGTGGCCGCCATCACCATCGCTCCCTCCTTCGGTCGGATCTGGGAGGAAGGGAGGGGAGTGCCACCTCCACCGCTGCATGCGGTGGCCACCACCACCATCGCTCCCGTCCTCCACTAGATCTACGAGGGAGGGATGGAGGGAGGGATGAGAGGGGAGCGCCTCCACCGCCACCGTCGCTCCCCTCCTCCGACCAGATCTAGGAGCATGGAGAGAGGGAAGGGGAGCGCCGCCTCCGCCGCTGCTTGTTGTGGCCGCCTCCACAACCCTTCCCTCCTCCGGTCGGATCTAGGAGGGAGGGAGGGAGGGGAGGGCTGCGCCGCCTCGGCCGCCACTGTGGCCCTTCCCTCCTCCAGCCGGATGGTGGAGGGTAAGGGTGTGAAGGGAAGGGGAGGTGGGTAGAGGGTGAGGTGAGTGAGTGAAGGGAAGGAGGACTTAGCGGGTGGAGCTCGGCCGGAGGTGGATTTTATGAGGCCTAACTTTGTGCAGGCAGACGTCTCAAGGTCTCGCCTGTGAAAATCAATTTTCACATGCGTTGTCTTAAAGGTCCGCCTATAAGTTATTTTTTAGGCATGCGTCTTAAGACCACGCCTGTGAACATCGATTTTCGTAGGCGAGAATAAACTTAAGGTATCTTTAGCTATTTTTGCAAACGATGAGGTGGAGGAGAGAAGTGAGGAAGAGAGAATAGGCCCACCTTTCATGTAAGAAACAACCTCTATACGATCTCTAGTGTGAAAATGAAAAAAAAAAGAAAATTTGGGAGTTTGTGCACTAGAGATAATATGGCTAAATTTAAAGATAGTAGTATCATTCACTATAAAACTTGCTCTAATGAATTTGTCTTTCACTCTACAAACTCTAATTGCTTGAAAGATAAAGTTATTTTAAAACAAATAAGGTGGTGAAAGATAAATTTATTCATGGAGGAAATAGATAGACAAAACAGTGGTAAGGACGCTCTAGAGCCTAGAGGAAGCTATGCTTGATTGTAGAGCAACCCCGTGATGGTGCGATGGCTATATGTGCCACCAATAATCATTCTCGCATCATCGCATTAATCGTGTGTGCGCGGCGAGAGTGGAGAGTCCAAACTCCAAAAGGTCCAATCAGCCAATCACCGGCAGTTCGGGAAGGGGGGAAGGGAGGCTTGTACGGCACTTGTTGGCATGGAGTGTGCTTGCGACCAAACATATCCATCCATCCATCCATTTCGACTCGATCGCCCGTCGATCGGCCGCACCGCACGCACGCGACTCGCCATCGATCAGAATTCGGAAGGCTTGACGCTAGCCTCTCGCTTGATTCCGCCGGTCGTTTTCACGCCGCGTGCACGTTTTCCTCTGGCCCTTGTGTGTGTGCATGCGTACGTTGTGCGGATTAGCGGCACGTAAGTAGGTGCGTGACACTGGCCCAAATTAACGAGAGCAAGAGTGCCTCGCGCGCGCGCGCGCGAGCCGCGTGAACTCATTCATGCACGCATGTGCATGCACCTCCGTCCGTCGTCCGACCTCCGGTGATGTTTGTGTTTTAACCGGACGAATCCGTGCGCGCACCTGGAACGCGTGTGTCCATCAAATTAAGGTGCGTGAGCTGAATCTGTCGCCCAATTGTGGGTAGGCACCCTTCTTCTTCCAGCTACTGTACTACTTATGTGTAAGGGGGACGTTTCCATTGGCACCTAAATTTGGGTGCTCCGAACCTGATTGAAACACATCAAAAATGTAATGGTGTGTTTCACTAATCACCATTAATTTGTTCATTTTATATACTGTGTTACAGTTTCTTTTATTAAAAGTACATAGATACTGTGTGTGTTATATTCAAGCAAGTTTTGTAATTATTGGTTTGTTATGATGCACAAGAGAGGATAATTTTCCATTTATCTTGAAAAATGAAAATTAAATTTTACAATCCTAAACGCCAAAGGCATGATCTCACATGTTACAAATATAAGATCAAATTTGTCAAAATTATAGTGTTGCTGATTAAGATGATTTTTTTATCCATGAAAATCAAAACAGGTCCGGTGGTTGGACCCTGTACCAGCTTTGATTTGGAATCGTTGCTGATGTACAGTGAGGAGTGTAGAACCATTTTTATATATGTGTGTATTTACCATAAAAAATATGCAGCTCTAATAAATTCACTTAAAAATAAAATTGCAAAAAAAAAGAAAGTATATATATAAGAGCAAGTACAATAGCAGACTATAAGTCATCTATAAGCATATATGAAGAAGATAAGAGAGAGATGAGAAATGAGCTACAGATTTATAGCCAATTGTGATACGTATTCCAAAATGTTATGTGTATATGAGATGTGGAATTAGATATTAATGGTGTAGTACATATTTATAGGTAACCGTTGTACGAATTGAATTGGGTATTAGATTAGCTATAAATGATTTAGAGATAAAGTTTACTGTACCATTAAACTCTCTAAAACTTTGAAACTCCCACCGCTGCAGAACGCACCCTAATAGTTTGCTTAGATGGGTGTGTGTGGGTGGCTGTGTGCACTTTCTGCGTAAAAAAAATACTACTATATAGGAATAATTAAAAGCTTATACGTAATATTTAAAGAAATGGAGCACTGTCTCAATAATCGCTGTTGGGCCTTCCTTAATTAGGGAACATATAGCTATCGATTGCGTAGCCTTCACGTACTTTAGGCCCTGCTAGCTACTCCAGTTTGCTTCCTGCTCTCGACTTGACTCTTGGTTCCTCCTAAATAATGGCATAGTAAGGCAAGGCCACTGCATCACCCAATCCTAACACTAGCACTAACGCTAAGCAGAGGGAGAAAAAACCGTACCAACATTTTCGCCCAAAAGCATCTGCCGTTCCTATAGCAGCTCAGGTACAACCAAGGGTACATGTCAAGTGTAGCAAACTATCAATGGACGAATCGGTGTGGGTCTCAGCGAGCAACGGACGCCGACGACTCAACCAACCAACGAACCAACCATCTTGGCTAGCCGGACCCGGACGCGACGCGACTCTCGATCGACCGTTCAACTCCCGTAATCTCGCTGCTTTTCGCCATCAATGGCACAGTGGCCGCAACCGCAACGGCGCCTCTCTCAGTCTCACCTGCACCCAAAAACTTCTTGGCCCAGGTGGTTGCACGTCACCCAACCCCAATTCCCCCTCGCAAACCTCATGCCAAAATTCAACCAAAACCAACACGATTAGGCGCAACTAATAGTAGTACCACACCACGCCTAATTAAAATTTCTAAACCGACTCGTGTTTGCAGTACGCTTCCTTGGGCCCCACCTGTCAGAGGCCGTAACCTGTTCTAGTAGGGAGTAGGGTGTAGTGGTAGCCTCCTAATTACGTCTCACGCCCGGCACGTGACGGAAAAGGACACCGCCGAAAAGGTGAAAAAGTGGGCGCGGGCGGTCGAAACGGCACGCGGGAAAGTAATTAAATCGGCTGCCAGCTCGGACGCGGGGAGGGTTTAACCAACTTGATACTCCATTGCTTTGTCTGTGTAAAGTTACAGCACCTATTATTATTGCGATTATTACAGCCACTAATCGCGCTGTTACTGCGGCGCCAGCTGCAGGGTGAGCTCGAGACGCCGTGGTCGTCGTCGTCGTCGTCGTCGTCGTGGCCGCGCGGGCCGTCGGCGGCGGCCGCGAGCTCACCGCCTCCGGGGAAGACAAGGTCTGACGAAGCCTCATCGCCGCGGAAGAAGCTGGTGGTGGTGTCGGGTTGTGGCGACGGCGTGGTGTCGTGGTCGTCGGCGCGGCCGCCGCAGACGGCGATCCAGTCGTCCATGCTCCAGGTCCAGTCGGGCGCGACGGACGCGCCGGCGGACAATGCGCGGAGACGGTCGGCGGGGGCGAGCGCCACCGTGGCGTCGGAGTCCGTCGAGGTGGACTCCCACAGGCACTGGTCGAGGATGCTCTTGGGGGAAACGCGCTGCTCGATCTGCACGGCCTTGGATGTGGAATCGGATGCCGCGGAGGCGACGAACGGGTGCTCGAGCAGCTGCTCCGCCGTCCACCGCTTGGCTGGGTCTCTGATCAAACACCTCGCCAGGAAGTCCTTCCCTTCGGCGGAGAACCACGCGGGGGACTCCGGGACGTCGACGGAGTGCGCGACGTGGTGGAGCGCGGCGACGGGGTCGGCAAACCGCGGCCACGGAGCGCCACCGGTGGCCATCTCGATGACCGTGCACCCGAGTGCCCAGATGTCCGCGGCCGTCCCCTGCGCCTCGCCGCGCGCGGCCTCCGGCGCCAGGAACATCGGCGTGCCCCTGATCGTCACGCCGCCGGCATTGCAGTCCTCGGCCGCCATCCAGCGCGCGCACCCGAAGTCGGCGAGCATCGCGCGCCCGTCGGCGCCGACGAGCACGTTCCGGCCCTTGACATCGCAGTGCGCGATCCCGGCGGCGTGGACATACGCCAGCCCGCGCAGGACATCGCCCACCCGCGACCGAATCAGGGGCTCCTCGCACCGGCCGCCGCACCGCTTGATCTCATCGGCAAGCGATCCGCCGGGCGCATACTCCAAGAACAGATCGTAGCACGCCCCGCCGCTCCCGTCCACCGCCGCCGACACGCCGGATCCAACGCACGGCACGACGAACGGCGAGGCCAGAGCAGAGAGCATGCCCTGCTCGCGCCGGAGCGCGCCGGCGCGCGCCACGTCCACGGACTTGACCGCGAACACGCCGCCCGTCCGGCGGTCCGTGGCGATCGACACCGTCGCCGTCGCGCCGCGGCCGATGACCGGCCCCCTCCGCCACTCCCCGATCGCGCCCATTCCTGCGCTCCGAGAAAGCGCAAGAATGGGAGCAGAGGTGAGCTGAAAGCTTCCACTTCAACTCCTCCTTGTTGCCTCCTCTTCTTCTTGTTGTTGTTGTGCGCTTTCTTGTTGTTGTTGTCGTCGTTGTTGTTGTTGGTAGCGTAGAAGAGGCAACTGCAGCTGGATATGTGGAGTATATGTGTGTTTGTGCGGAGTATATGTGTGTTTGTGCATATATAGGAGGGGTGGGAAGGAGGTGATGCTTTGGCAAGGGAATGTGGTTAAGTGTAGGCTGTCCAACCAAAGCAACAAGGCAAAGAAAGGGGTGAGATGAGAGAGTCCAAGCTGGCACAGGGGGATTCTCCACTTGGCCACACATGAGTGGTGGACGCAAGTTTTGGAAGGGGAGGGGGAGCTACCTAACAAAATATTAGGACTTGAGGAGGAATATTTTTCTCTATCTCTTATTTTTTTCTTTTTTAATCATGGTAGCTAGAAGGGGACACTTGTCCATGTTGTCTTGTGGTTTTGCCAAGCTCATGTGGCTGGAAATGCCTTTTGTTTTTAATTGGTGGGTTGCGTATTCTGGTGGGGTTGGGTACTAGTACATGAGTAAGAATTTTAGATAGTTGAGAACGGATAGGGTAGAGGGTATTGGATACATGTCAGAATTCCTAAACTAAATCTGCTGTGGTATTAATAAGTTCATACTACATAGGTTCATTTTGTGAAGTTATATATCAGGGGTACAAAATGGAAGAGGTTAGTTGAAGTAGTTAGTTGTGTTGTGCCACTCATTATGGCCACACTCTAGCTTTAATCTGGAGTTTCTCTCGGACAGACCTTTCCTATTGATTTCAGCGACCTAGCTATTTGGACTAGTGTCGCTCTACAAGCAAAAGAACACAACTCTCTCACCATAGTTTAAGCATCACCCAATTGCTTGACAAGTCTCCATCCTTTCTCTCTAGAAGTAACCTTTAGCTTTGCACCCAAGAATCGCCATGATTATATTATGTTCTTTTTAAGGGGAAGGCAATCTAGGTAGTTAGTTATATCTTCCTCCTTTCAGTTTCCTGATGCTGATATTAACACTTAATTTTGTTGCTGCTACAAAATTAAAAAAAACAGAGGTAGCATCTCCCTTTATATACAGAGAGATTTCATTTCTGGTATCATATGTACTAGTAATTAATCATTTGATGTCTGATTAAAGTAAGTCAGCTATCATTTTGAAGAAACAGTTTGTGGATGCACGATCAATTGAGAACTTGGGCCTAATTCCCAAGATATCAAGGCTCATTTGGAATGTGGCACATCACTATACATTTAGTTGTCTCTCAACCAGTATATATATTTTTATATAATGCACAGACAATATATAGGAGATGTAGTACTCCCTCTGTCCCATAATATAAAGGATTTTGAGTTTTTGCTTGCAACGTCTGACCACTCGTCTTATTCAAATTTTTTTAAAATTATTATTTATTTTTTTGTGATTTATTTTATTATCCACAGTATTTTAAGCACAACTTTTCGTTTTTTATATTTGCAAAAAAAATTTGAATAAGACGAGTGGTCAAACGTTGCAAGCAAAACTTAAAATCCTTTATATTGTGGGACGGAGGGAGTAGCTAATTACTAATTAATGTATAGTGCCATGTGAAATACATATCATTGCCACTAATAACAAATAAGTATAGGCCCTCTTTGTTTAGGCTTATAAGCCAACTTATAAGTCGAAAAGTCTAAGTCTAAACAAACAAGCAGCTTTTCCGTTTGGCTTTTCTGAAGCCATAAGCCACTCTAACACTATTAAGCCAAAAGCTAGATTGGAGAAGCTTTTTTGGCTTATGTGAGGTAGATGTATGACTCAACTACTAAACTTAGGACATTAAATCCACCGGCTTATAAATCATATAAACCAATAAGCTGACTTAAAAGTCTAGGCCAATCAGACTAAGCCTAAAAAAAGAGGGCCATAATAATCCATAGTTCTTTTCCCGTGCTTATTTTTTTTCTCTAAACCTAATATGTGTCTACCTCCACCCATATGTGGTTGTCAATAAACAAAGAAGTCTCTCCCTCTATCTGCATTTATTGTACGTATCAATCCTAGAATGGGTACAGCTTAACCTAACAACACAGTTGGGGCAGATCAGCGTTGTGCTTGCAGATTTGGTTTTTAGTGGCAATGCTACTCCAGCACAAGGCGCACCAGATTGAAATTTTCTTGCGTCCTTGCAAAATAATTATTATATAACCACACATAGATCAACGAGGCCAACATGGAATTAAATTGATGGTGCTAATTAACTAGCCACCAGATTATTAATCACGAGTTCAGATTTTAATCACACCGTTAACTGCTAATTAAATTGCTTTCCTGGATCGTGTGTGACACATGCTTGTCTTTTATATATGTTTATTTCTTGACGCAATTGGCTTGAGATGTGTTGTTAATTAATTAGGTGGTGAGATAATTGATCTTGTTCTGCGACGGGAAGCACCTTGGGAGTGATCTTCCACGAGATATTTAGCGGCTAACATAATCCCTTCTTGGCTTATTAACCTGCATTTGTTTAAGACAAGCTGCACGTTTAGTTGTGATGTCTATGATTTTTTTATTTGTTTTGGGGATGCCTTTGCCGGCACCTTGGCACAGAAGAGAAAAGATATGGGATCCAGAAGAACAAGATACAGGAGACAAAAGCAAGTATGGTGTGCAAGTAAAGACCCACAAAGTGTATATTCCGTTTGGACTAATTATGATGTAGATAACGATTATTTTTGTTGCTTTAGCATAAATAGTCTCTAAGTAATTAATTTATCCATTTAGACCACTTGATCGTATAAGCCCTTTGGACACAAGAATTTCATTACAAAGTGTCCAATAAATTCCAGCAAAATAGAAAACGAAAAAAAAAGAAGAAAATATTGTGTTGGATTGACGAGGTCTCAAATATAATTAACAACTCTGCAAAGATTTCGGAGGAGTTTGCTAGGAGTACTATTTTTAACCAAATTAAAACTCTTGTAATACAGTCTTAATTCCACCTTTCAATTTTTACGGAAAAATTAAACGACGAAGGATCTAAAGAGAAAAGCACTACTAGTACTTCTGTACTTCTGTAACCATGATCGCTGATCAATACTCTAATCTGATGGCCACACTTAAGAGCAGACTAGTTAGGCTACTCCTAACGACCAAAATTCCGCATCAACCGGCTCAACACAACAGTGACCGGCGTGCATGAATGTAGCAGATGCCAGATGCAGCAGTGCAGGGCGGTAGATAGGGTGGTGGTGGCCACACCAACCGATTTTTCTCCTACACAGACAGTTGTGCCGTGACAGCAACCGCTTCCTCCCCCTCCCTCTCCTGTGGCCTCAGCTAATTGGAGGGAAGAGGAGTAGAGGACGGCCGACGTGGGCGGCTTCTGCCCACTGGCACTGACACTGGCAGAAAATATGCCCTGTGCGGCTGCCGCTCTGTCGAGTGTCGAGTCGTTATTCGGCTGCAGCTCTGACCATTCACCTGACCAGTTAACCAGTAGTAGGAGTACTTGTAGCTGCTGCTGCTGTTGTGGCGGAGATCTGTGCCTGAAGCGTTGGGTTCGGTGCCACCGAAGCGGCTGCTGCGTTGGGAGTTCGACGGCGAGAGGCCGGCTGGGTCCAAGTGGCAGTGTTGTGTCACTGCTTGTGTCTGGTCTTTGGGCCCGTTTAGTTCTCTAAAATTTTTTCTCAAAAACATCACATCAAATCTTTGGACACATGCATTAATCATTAAATATAGATAAAAAGAAAAATTAATTACACAGTTATGGAAAAAATCGCGAGACGAATCTTTTAATCCTAATTAGTCCGTGATTAGCCACAAGTGCTACAATAACCCACATGTGCTAATGACGGCTTAATTAGTCTCAAAAGATTCGTCTCGCGGTTTTCAGGTGAGTTCTGAAATTAGTTTTTTTATTCGTGTCCGAAAACCCCTTCCGACATCCGGTCAAACGTTCTATGTGACACCAACAAATTTCCTTTTCCCCAACTACCACACCCTTTTTGTGGAGATTTGTGAGGAGTTCATCAGATCTGTTCATTTTTAGTTACAGCGTAGGTAAGCTAACAAATGTTTTTTTTTTGTCATATGTGTGAATATGTGATCGAAATCGGTTGTGAAGTTGAGCAGAAGATCAAAGCAGATATTTTTTACCTAAAAGGGGATAGAACGCTGCTGCTAAACCTGTTCTTTACTCTTTTCTTCTTTTGTTTTCTTTAGAATTATGCGTGAAATCGTCCAGAATATCAGCTCATACATCAGCATTTTGCTTTTTCATCTTGTCATGATGACTGAAAGTCCGAATCTGGTCCTCCCTTCTGCTGAGCTAGCTAGTTAAGAGAATCTTTACCGGTTCTACCATTTCTGGTCAAATATTTGGTTATGGTCCTATACGGCATGTGGTTTGTACAGATCGAACTGCCTTCACGCACACAACCAAATAAACCATTAATATTCTGAAAATGACCAATTTGAATTAGCAGTGCAAAACAAGCAGGTATGCAACTAGAGGTTGCAATTTCTTGAGACATATATAGAACTATGCAAGTTGCGCAGTAGTTAGCACTGGTGCATCATGTATAATTCGAGATACTATCTGTTTATTAATGTGGTGTGCTTCTTTGCCCTAAACTATATGTTTATTTTAAAGTCAAATAACACGAATTAGTCACGTGCATCATGTACTAATTAGTAAAATGGTGGGACAGATCTCATCAATATATATCACACTCAAGCGGATTCGCGTTTGTTCAGAGAACAGATTAAGATCTAGTAGTCGAGACATTGCTATCGCTATTCAATTTACTGTAGAAGACATCGTACATATATCCTGCAGCTGAAACAGTTATCCCTGGCATCCACACGGCAAGTATTTCAGCTGGAAATTACATATTTATATACATGTGTTACATGCGGCAGTCATAGTTTCTCTTACTTTGTTAGCGTATAATAAATAAATGGTAAATTTTGCTACAGGACACTTCGACTTTGTGATTTTAGCCGTAGGACACCGCCCGAACTCACTTTTGGGGGAAAACACTTCATAGACATGGTAATTTGCCAATGGACACCGCGCCGATTAGAATAATAATTTCTGGTTGAAGAGGAGAAAGAAATCACGTGAAATGTCAAAAAAATGCCCTTGGGCCCACATGTTAGCTATCACATCTCTCTTCTCTTCTCTCTATCTTCACTCCAACGCCGCCATGCTCCCGTCGTCTACAGGCCGTCGTCCATCCCTCCCTCAGCGGCAGTGGAGGGGGTAGGGAGGTGGAAGGCGGCGGCGGCGAGCAACGCTTGTGGCGGGAGCGGTAGAGGACGGCAAGGACGTGGCGAAGCGGCACGGGGCGGCGTCGCTCGCCGGGGCTCGTGCTCGTCACGGCGAAGGAGATGGTGAGGACGGCGGGGCGAACGCGGCAGGGAGCGGTTGCGGCTCGGGTTTCATGACCTCCGATTGGGGTGACACGATCCAGAGGCTTAACTCCGTCACCGCCGCATCGTCACCGTCGCTTCCCCTGCTGACCGTCGTGAACAACACCGCGCTATTGGCGCGGTCCCCGACGAACTCCTCTTCATCCACGGCTTCGTCGTCAGCGTCTAGCTCGCCACCGATCTCAGCGGCTTCATCACGGCAGCTTCTTTCTGAGGCAGCTGCTGCCATCGCTAATGGCAACCACATAGTGGCGGCTTCTCTCTTGTCTGCCCTGAAGCTGTCGGTTAACCCGCAGGGCGACGCGGAGCAAAGGCTGGTGGCGATGATGGTGGCCGCCCTATCCTCCTGCGTTGGCACAAGCCCGTCTCAACATTTGGCGGACCTCTACATCGGCGTAGGACGGCGGCGTTGGAGTGAAGATAGAGAGAGAAGAAAAGAGAGATTGGATAGCTGACGTGTGGGCCCAAGGGCATTTTTGACATTTTACGCGATTTCTCTCTTCTCTTCAACCAAAAATTATTATTCTAATCGGCACGGTGTCCATTGGCAAATTAACATGTTTATGGAGTGTTTTTCCCCAAAAGTGAGTTCGGGCGGTGTCCTACGGCTAAAACCACGAAGTCGAAGTATCCTGTAGCAAAAATTGCCATAAATATATAATCAAGGTAGAATAACATCTCAATCGCTTTCTTACTTGAGGACCTGAGTTTTGTGTTGCGAAAAATCCAAAATCCGTATGTCTGGACTGAAGGACAAATTGATCGTTTTTGGAGGTGCCATATATAGAGAGAGAAGCCGCTTTCAGCTTTCATCTGGCAAGGAACCAGGGACCAGGGAGTGATCTCAAGTAAAATGCAAGATTTTTTTTTGCTTGGTTGCTGGCTAAACAAAGTATTAAGGTGTGAAGTGTTTTGAAGGAAAAAAATAAATGCTAATTAATACGGAGTACTATCTCAATTACAAAATATACTGCAACCTAGTACTAGATTAGACACATCCTATTTCAAAATTTATAATATTATAGGATATGTCTAATCCAATACTAAGTTGGAGTATATTTTAGGAAGGAGTGACTACATGATAATACGATGAAAACTATAGATTTATCATTAAAGGAATGGCATGCTTCCGTTTGTTTTGTTCTCTTTCGTTTTGGATTAGTATGTTCTTGCTTAGGATAAGTTCATTTGACCTCTTCAACTGTCATGTTTATTTACAAAACATCTCTTAAACTATAATACTGGATATTATACCCTCTCTAACTCTCAGAACCGTTTAATCTACTCCCTTACTATAAATTAGAGTAATTTTGATCTATGTGGAACTTACATATAGTAGTCTAGTCGGAAAAATGGTGGTGCCCACACTACTACATAATTAATTTTTCTGGACAAAACCCCCTTTAGGTTGCAGGCGGGCCATAACTGTTCTTATCTGCAAAAATCATTTACTCGGGGGTTAGTTGAACGTTCGGATGCAAAAAAATGAATTTTTGCATGCAGCCGCTTAAGAGGACCGTTTGCAAAAATATACTTACTTTCCCAGCCGGACCTCCTAAGTGACCGCATGCGAGAATGCAGTTTCGCAGGCCTGCCTACAAGTCTGACCTCCCTCCTGTCTTCCCTCCAACATCTTTAAAATTTTTCAAGTCTCATACTTATCTCTTCACAATCTCTCTCCCCACCCATCCCCCCCTCTCTCTAACTTCTCCCCTCCTTTCCCGCTGCTCGAGCTGGTGGGGGCTCGGCTGGTGGCGGCGACGGCGGGAGCGGGGGTGACGGTGATGGCGGCGAGGACAAGTAGTGGTGGGCTCGACGGCAGGAGGTCACGGAGAGGCGGATCTGTCAGTCACAGGTCTGGCTGGGATAGATCCACCGATGGCGAGTGACGGCGGGCTTGGCCTCCGATCGCTTGGATCAAACACCTCTCCTCCCTCACTCCCTCGGCTTCTTCTCTCCCAACAACCAGAGGACGCAGGGTGGCAGATACGGCCTGGTCAGATCTAGCGGCAGTGGACCCACCGGTGGTAGGAGTGGCGACAGTGACTGCGGCGAGCTCAGGCAGTGGCAGGCTCGTCTTGCGACCGCGCGGATCCCGCCACCTCTCCTCCCTCACTCCCTTGGCTTCTTCTCTCCCAATGGCCACTGGGCGCAGGGTGGCGGATCCAGCCTGGTCGGATCCAACAGCGTCGGCAAGCTTGGGCGACGGCAAGCTCAAATGGCCGGCGAGCATGGGATATGTCGGCTGTAGCTAAGGAGTGGAGAGCAGCAGGACTAGGTTTCGATTTTTGGGATTTTTATTTTTTTTGGTGATATTTTGTTTTTTATGTGGACAATATAAGCACCTGCACAGGAAAAACACAGATCTTCACGTGCGGGTGAGCCACCGCATGAAAATATTGCTATTTTCGTAGACATCTCCGGGAAGATGGTTGGTCCAACCGCATAAAAAATAAATTTTGACCACATGTAAAAATGTTTTTTTAGCAGTGCCACCTATCATCTCTCCCGTCTCTCTCCAAGTTGCCTCTCACTCTCATGGTGAACCTAGAGCTTGAGCTCATTTGTGCAAAGCTATTGAAGGAGGAGGCAGTGGAGCTTGAGAATGAGGAGGCACGTGGAGAACATGACAGTGAAGCCAGATCTCAGGGGAGGATACGGCAGCGGACCTCGTGGAGTGGGAGCTTAGCTGGTGGGTGAACGGGCAAGCGCCACGGATACGGTTGTGGTGAATATGGTGCATCGAATGCACAAGTGGCAGCTTTCATTCATCTTGCCTTCTCCAAAACATTGTTGCTGACAGACATAGTCCGCTTGCGAAAATAAATTTTCGTAGGCAGGTTAATTTTTATAAGTTGGCTAATTTTCGTAGGCGGGCTATTAAGAGGACCGACTGCGAAAATGGGCGACTGCCAGCAAAAAGGTTTTTTACCAAAAAAATTCAATATCCAGAGAAGTTGCTTTATTTTGAAATCCACATCTAGAGATTCAAATTGAAATCAATTCAAATCCTCATTAGATCCATAATCAAATCCACATCCAGAGAGCACTACATCAATTTTTCGCTCCATTTTCAACATGCATACAACAACACAAGCAAATAAAATAGCATCGTCTTCGACCATCGCCGTGCTGCTTGTCATCGTTATAATGCTGTCAGTGGTCGTCATGTTGGTTCGTCGCAGGTGGAGATGGAAAGGGAGGACTTAGCTCGGCAAGATCTGGAACCGCATCGAACAAGCCGAGCCGAGCTGCGCCGCCCTCTCCTTCCTCCACCGTCGACGAGAGGAAGGAGCGGTCGCCGCCGCCACTCCATCTATCGCTGCCATGGACGAGCTCTCCTCGTCAGCGTAGTGGACAATGATCCACCATCGGAGCCTCATAGAAGCCTACCCACGCTTGTGCCATGGGACCTGTCGTCTCCGCCAGATCTCTGCCCTAGATCATCGCCACCACTGGATCTGCGACTTGTCGTTGCCATCACCGGCTTTCTCCCATAGCCTAAAACTAAGGACACCTTGTACGGTGCAAAATTTTACCATTGCTTGCACAAATATGACTAAAATATTACTATTGCTCAAATATCAAAGGTGATTGTAGTGATAAAATATCCAAAATATCAACTATCGATCTATGCGCATGCAATTCATATGGGCTTCCTTTATCCCTCTATGCATGCAAGTAGTCTCTCTAAGGGTTCATTCTAAACAACTTTTTGGGACCACTACTTCCTCATTGTATATAAGCATGCTATCCAAACTGTTAAACGATATGTTTTATGCAAATATTTACTAAACGATATCATTAATAAAATCAAATAAATCTTTTTTTAGTTTGTAATAATTAACACTCGGACAATCATGTGCTAATGACTTATCTCGTTTCGCGTGACCATAATTTGAGCTTAAACATTGAAACGAACTCAACCTTATTAAGGATAAATGCTCTATTAGCGAGCTTCAAATTTTTTTCTCAGTAAACTATTTATCATATTTCCTCCGTACTAAAATATAAGTATTTTTAAGGTTGGCATGAGTATTAAGAAAATAGGTGAAAATAATTGGAGGAAATGCATGATTGGTTTAGAAGAGAAAGTAGATAAAAAGAATGGTTGTGATCGGTTGAGATGAGGAGGTAGGTAGAGAAATAGTTTTATTTTAGGACAATGTACTGTGCTAGAAATAACTATATTTTGGAGGTATCTACAATCAAGTTAATTATTGTAACTATATCCTGTCGACGATCGACGGGCACTTTATGGTGTCTCACATATCATTTCATTGACTTTTTTTTCCCACAGCATATATCTTCATTGTTTCACTAACAGTCAACTGCAGCACTTCAATTGTTCGGATTTTCCAACAGATCGGTTCCCCATGCATAGGTATTTCCGAACGTAGGGCATGTTTGGTTGAGGACTAATGTTGCCATATTTTTAACTAAGATGAGTAAGCTTAGTTTTGCTACACTTTTGTGGTAAACAAAATAATAAACTAAGCTTAGGTAAAGTTAGGAAATATAGTATATGATATGTGGTCAGATGGCTAAGGGTTAGGCAAATTAGATTTGTAGTATGAACCAAACATTATCCATGAAAATTATGACTTGCCTAAGATAAGATGTGGTAAAATTAATTTCTAACGAAACATATCCTAATTATTACCTCCCCGATGACATGATGAGAGGTGGGGGAAAATGATAGTAGTACGTGCTAAGCCCATGTTTAGATTTCACCCTAAAATTTTTCACCGTGTCATATCGAACGTTTGAACACCTACATGAAGTATTAAATATATACTAAAAATAACTAATTACACAGATTGCGACTAATTTGTGAGACGGATTTTTTAAGCCTAATTGCTCCATGATTCGACAATGTGGTGCTACAGTAAATATTTGTGTTTGAACACCTACATGAAGTATTAAATATATACTAAAAATAACTAATTACATAGATTGCGACTAATTTGTGAGACGGATTTTTTAAGCCTAATTGCTCCATGATTCGACAATGTGGTGCTACAGTAAATATTTGCTAATGACGGATTAATTAGGCTTAATAAATTCATCTCGCGGTTTACTGATGG
This sequence comes from Oryza sativa Japonica Group, assembly GCF_034140825.1. Lineage (NCBI taxonomy): Eukaryota > Viridiplantae > Streptophyta > Magnoliopsida > Poales > Poaceae > Oryza > Oryza sativa. The sequence continues at coordinate 12,918,583 of NC_089036.1, read as the reverse complement.
ATTCTGTGATTAGTTTTTTTTATTGGTGTCCGAATGTCCTATGCGACATCCTATATAATACCTGATGTGACACACCAAAATTTTATACCATGTATCTAAACACCCCTAACTAGAGTCCATTTCACAATCCTCTAAAAACCCACTAGCTGAGAATTCCGATTCTGGAAAAGGAAAACCTCGGACACAAGAGCTTTCGAGGGCTTGAATTCCCACAACCCCATGTGACGCCCAGGTGCCACATGAGTACAGCACAGTCCTTGCTAGCTTTCAAACGTGGGGCGCGCGCTATAAGCTAGCTGTGTCGTCGATGGTCGATGAGCTGCGCGCGGCGCGGGACCATGCACGCACTGACGCACGTATCGCCACTGCGTCTTGCGTTTTGCGTGGTTGTGCTCGAGAGACGAGAGCTAAGCAAGGCATGTACGCGCGCGCAATCGAGTTATGGCCGCAAGGTATACTGTACGCTGGACCGCCGCGCGCGTGTTCTTTTTGGGATCACACGTCTCCATGCGACGCATTTACTCGCGCGCGCGCCTCTGCACCTAATCTATCCTGCTTGGACCATGAATGGCATGCAACGCATGGACTGGCATGTGTGGTCTTGGCACGATCCAGCGAGCGCGCCCGCCCGTCAATCCGTCGTACTACAGCACGGCAGTACGCACACGTACGTGTGCCTAATTAATCTGGACAAGTGCCTTAATTGTTCTGCAGTAATGGATGGTGATTCGTGTACTCACTCCGTCCGTCCTATAATATAAGATATCTTGATAAGATGTGACATATCCTAGTGCTAGATGTGTCACATCCCACCAAAATCTCTTATATTATGGGACGGAAGGAGTACAACATATCGAGGACGATGTATTAAGCTACTTCCTTCATCCCAAAATATAAAAATCTAAAATTGAAAGGGATCCAAATTTATAGTATTAGGAAATATCTTATCTGATTCTATCCGATTCTAGTTTATTATATTTTGGGACAAGGCTTTGTTTGGAACTCAAGTTTCCAACCCCTCTGCCTCGTTTTCCGGGCGCACGCTTTTCAAACTGCTAAACGGTGCTTTTTTAAAAAATGTTTCTATACGAAAGTTGCTTAAAAAGTTCAAATTAATTTATTTTTGAAAAAAATTTAGCTAAGCCAATTAATTAATCACGTGCTAATGGACTATTCCGTTTTTCATGCGGGGAGATGGGTTCCCAACCTCAGTAACCGAACACATAGAGTAGTAGAGTAAGAGCATCTCCAACAGCCACTCACTGGTGGAGAAGTGGTTTTTATTCCCGGTTCGTAACCCCTATATAGTCCCGGTTTTACGAATCCGGGACTAAAGATCGCTATCTTTAGTCCCGGTTGGTGAGATACTTTTATCTACCAACCGGGACTAAAGAGGCCAGATCCGGTTGCTTCTTTATTCTTTTCTTCTCATCATTATTTTTAATATATTAATTTCACCCTGACCCTATCCTGTCCCCAAAATCCTAAAACAATCATCCTCAAATTGCCTTCAAATCCACAAATCGATCATCTCAAATACATCACAAAATCTTAAAAAAAATTACATCACAACTTCTACAAAATTCATCACATATTCATATCACACACAAATCAAATACATCACACAACAATCTCAGCTCAGATTCTCCAAAAAAAAAAAGAAAGAAAAAAACCGCTAGGCGCCGCTCGCCGCGCCGGCCGGCCGGCCCTCCGCGACCCGCTGCTGCAGGCCGCCGCCTCAAAGGCCGTCACCGGCGGCCACCGCCTCGCCGCGCGCCGCGCCGCCCTCGCGCCGGCGGCCGCCGACTCGCCGCGCGCCGCGCCGCCTTCCGCGCCCCGCCGCCCTCGCGCCAGCCGCTAGGCCGCCGGCGGCGGCCTCCGCCTCGCCGGCCTAGCCTCCGCGCCCCGCCGGCCTAGCCTCTGCACCCCGCCGCTTCGCGCCGACCTAGCATCCTAGCCCCACCGCTGCAGTGTAGAGAGGAGAAGGAGAGGAATAGATAAGGAGAGGAATAGATAAGGTTGAGGAGAGAGTTAAAAAGAGAAGAGGAGATAAGGTTGAGGAGAGGAGGAGGGAGGAGTTAAAGGAGAGGAGGAGATACTCGATCCGATCGCGCAGGCCTCTCCGATCTCCGCGTCGATCTTTTTTCCCGGTTGGTGTTACCAACCGAGACCAAATAGATCTTTAGTCCCAGTTGGTAACACCAACCGGGAGTAAAGTGTATGGCGATCTTTTTTTTCCGGTTGGTGTTATCAACCGGGACTACAAATATATCTTTAGTCCCGGTTGAAAACACCAACCGGTACTAAAGATTGGAAAGTACCCCTGGAGCTTTTAAACCGAGACTAAAGATGTTTTTAGTCCCGGTTTTTAATACAACCGAGATTATTGTGAAATCTGGTTGACCGACCAAAGATGGTTTCTCCGCCAGTACCTCTAAAATAGGCTCTCCAAACACTCATATAGGCAACTAGCTATTTGATTTGACAAGTCAAACTTGTTATTTGCTTCAACAGTCTCTCCAGCCGCCTCTACATTATAAACCTATGACAAATAAAACCCACGTGTCAACCTCTACTATCCTTCTTCTTCCTCCTCATCTATCCCATTTTCCCCCATCCATACGGATGAAGCCGAGCACGTTGGTGTTACGGTGTAGAAGGTGAGCGACTACTGCAACGACCTGCACACGATGCTGATGTGGTTCAGCGACGCCAGCGGCAGCCCGCTGCCGCCCTTCGTCGCCGCCTTCGCCGTGTTCACCATCGTGGCATCGCCGACGATCTCCTGCTAGCTCTCTCACGTACGTACACTCTGATAGATCTCTCGATTGATTCCAAGCTCCGGCGATCGAAGAGATCACCCAACAGATTGATCGATCGAGCTAGCAAATTAATAGGAATTAAACCTGAGATCGATCGATTTGTAGCTAGATGATGAGCTAATTAACAGTGAGGTACGGATGAATTTAACAGAGCTAGTGATGATTCACGGGTGAAGAAACCATCTTTGATCGGTCTGGTAAAATCCACAATAGTCCCGGTTCCAAAAAAAACCGGGACTAAAGATTGTTTTTAGTCCTGATTATAAAAATTTTGATCTTTACCAACCGGGACTAAAGATGTTCATCGCTTGTCAGATGTATGTCAGGGGGCCGAGGATCTTTAGTCCCGGTTGGTGTCAATAATCGGGACTAAAGATCACCACTTTAGTCACGGTTGGTATTACACCACTTTAGTCACGGTTGGTATTACCAACCGGGACTAAAATTGAACGCATAGTATATAATCCCTATCACTTATTCTCTCCTCCACAATTACAACTTAGACAGATCAAATATCTCCCCTCTCCTCAGATCTATCCTCTCTTCCTCATCCCCTCTCCTCCACCTCCTCCCCTCTCCTCCTCTCCTCCCCTTCCTCCTCCCCCCTCCTACCCTTCCCATCCGGTGGGCCGGCGGGCGGCGGCGCCGCGACCGGCGGCGGCCGGTGGAGCCGGCGGCAGGGCCACGCCCGGCGGCCGTGGCGAGCGGCGGTAACGGCATTATTTTTTCTTCTTTTTTAAAAAAAAAATTTGCGATTCACTGATATGTACAAATTTGTGATTCATTGTTTGGATATGTGATGTATTTGATTTGTGTGTAATTTTTTAGGATTTTGTGATGTATTAAATTTGTGTGTATAAGTAACTCTATGATTTATGATGTGGATTTGGTGATGTGAATTTGGGATGTTACTTTGATTTGGGGATTTGGGGATTTGCCTACTTGATTCAGGAGAAAATAAAAAGGAAAAAAAGAAAAAGAAAAGGGGATCATCTGGTACTGCCGCTATTGTCTCTTTAGTCTCGGTTGGTAACAGCAACCGGGACTGAAGATCCCTTCTTTTTAGTCCCAGTTGATGTTACCAACCGGTTATTTTAACCGGGATTAAACATCTTTAGTCCCGGATCCTTACTTCCGGTTGGAAAACCGAGACTAAAGGGGGTTCCCAACTGGGAGTAAAGATGGTTTCTCCACCAATGATTTCTCCTCTGATATGGCAACGGCGGACGGCGGGTGCGCAAGGCGACGTCGATTCGTGTGGCGCGAGCACGCGAGGCGATGACGGACGGACGATGTATAAAACCCCGCGGGATGAGCAGCCGCCGCCACCTCCGCAATGCCGCTTGGCGTCACCGGAGCAGTGCTAGCACCATGCCCGGGGGAGGGGTCGTCGACGGCATCTGCAGATGGCTCCGCCGCCACGGCCGCACCGCCTCCGCCTACCAGCCCCACCCCAGCGGCGACGGTGGGCTCGAGGTGGTCCCGGGCCCCTTCACGCTCCCCGCGCGCACCTCGCCACTGCCGCCGCCGTCCGACGGCCAGCTCAAGAAGGAGGTCTGTTGCTGTGGGCTTCCTCCGCGCGTCGTCGTCGTCGCTCGACGAGGAGATGAGGTGACGACCGCGGACGAGGCTGACATGAGCCGGTGGAGGCCAGCGGCAACAAGGTCACCGCCGGCGGGTGGCAGAGGCGAGTGATGGACGCCGGCAGGAGCACCGCAGCCGCTGCTTGCTGTCGATTTCGCAAGCGGCAGTGGTAGGGATATCGTCGGCAGAAAAAGGAGAAAGAGAGCGAGCGGATGCATAGGAAAGAGAAGGAGAAATAGGTGGGACCCACAGATGGCCAGTGAGTTTGGCTGGCCGAATTTGGCTAGTGAGGGAAAGGATTTGGCCAGCTAAATAGCTTGGCAAGTTGAATAGAGAAGCTGTTGGAGCACATTTTTCTGTAAGAATTAGCAAAATTTAGCTTGGAGAGTCATTTGGAGAGGCTATTCGAGTTGCAATAATACACAAGGAATTAGCTATGAGTTCTTGATTGGTGATGACACTACTGAAAACTGATCGTTCAGCGTGCGACACTTCGACTCTCAACTCACTGATGGCTCGCTGTGCTCGTGTGTCTGTTGACAACTTGACTGCTCGGATTGTGGGTGTATAACAAGTTGAGAAAATTCTCTATATGTCTAAAAATTTTCGCAATCCTTTATGTAACCTTGATTTTTATCTCATCCCCTATATAACCTTGAATTCCCATCTTTATCTCCTATATTTATATTCCGTTAATTGATCGTTAGGTTTTTCTAAAATGACTTATATACCCCTTTATCATACTTATGTGCTATCTACTTCCTAAATTTTTTTAAAAAATATAAATTGGGCAGAATTATTTGATGTAAAATTGAAAAATAATTTTAAACTTTTGATTTTTTTTACTAAATCTATATAAGAGTTTCATCCATAAATTGAGCACCAATTTATTTATTATTGGTCAAATTTTGGTGAAAATGGTGTAAGAATTTCAAAAAAAATAATTTGAAATTATCTGAAAATTTTAAATTTATTTTTTAATTTTTTTTGTTAAATAATTATATTCCCTTTGTTTTTCACAAAATAAATCCTTTCTCAGTTAAGAATTGTGTTTATATCACTAAACTAGCATATAAGTATGAGAGAGGGGCAAAACAGTCGATATGTAAAACATTTAATGGTCAATTCATGATCAACTAACGGAATGAATATAAAGGAGATCAAAATGAAAACTCGGAGGCGTATAAGGGATGAAGAAAAATTCAAGAACACATAAGAGATTTAGCGAACTCTCTGGGGCAAGTAGGGAATTTTTCTTGTTACTGTATCATCATGGTGATATTCTAAGACCCTCTTTGAATAGTGGGACAGAAAACAAAGGAATCGACTAGCATGTTTTTTCTAATTATGTTGGAATTACAAACATAAGAAACATGAAGAGATGGCATTTGATTACACCATAGGAAAAACAAAACCAAAGAAAAGTTCTAACATCTTATTTCTTCAATATACTAGTCCCTTCGTTTTGGGACAGAGAGTAACATCTCAATCTCATATTATAATTTGTTGCTGCATGGCATTACTGTCTATATCGTATTCAAATTAAATAAAACTTCTAAAAAGCACTTATACAAAGGTAAAATTGTCTAAAAATGCATCTAAAAACTATAGGTCAAATGATTGTTTTGCACATATCTCTAATTAATATGCCTCAAAGAACTTGTAACTCCTGGTTTTATTGACAATATCAAAATTGTCTCTATGAAAACGTTTTGATAGTTGATATAAGTTCTTTTTTGTTGCAGTAGGTATCTTAGGTCAAGATTTTGTTTAGGCAAAGTTTATTGTAGACATATATACTTCATGGAAGACACTCTCGAAATATGACTATTTGTTATTGGACCATGTGCACATTCCCCATTCATTTTCGGTTGAGAGGAACAATATAATACATCTAAATGTCCCTGGCCCCACTCATCATATTCTTTCCCTTCTCTCTCACCAGCATATGCCAACCATAGCCAAGGGCTTGCTGCTGGCCCCATGCACGTTCTGCGCAGTTATGCACATCCATAGGCCCGTGCCTTGCCTGAGCTCGAGCTCCCCTCATTCGAGTTTTCCCGTTGCCCAAGCTCCACCACCGCTCTAACCTAAATTCAACCCTCACTATGGGAGAAAGAGAGTTCATATCGATCTTTTCTACCATCTAACCAGAGATACCCGGCCATCCACCATTGTTGGGCACGAACTCTGCAAAACCCTAGCTCGACCACCGTAAATTTCCTGCACTTGAACTCCCTCGTCCAAAATTGAGGTGTCTATTTTCCTCCATGTGCACTACTCCTTTCCCATCTCCTCTCACTACCCTCTCGTCCACCGAAGCTCGACATATCGACCATCCCAACCATTGCCTCCGCTTCTGCTCTGCTTTGGCTCGTCGGGCCGCATGGGTGCATTGCTGCACCCAGCTGCCTGAAGCCAATAAACCACCACCAACTTACTTGCTCTGCCATATGTGTCATTGCTCGCCAAAGAGATAGGGCAAAAGAGAGAAGAGAGATGGGAGAAGTGGCCCTTTGACACTTTCTTTCTCCTATTCAACCTAAAATGGAAAGTTTAATAGTAAATAGCCACATTTTGGCAGTGTCTTCTTCCAAACATTGACTTTTGCTTTATCCAGAAGATAAATCACAAAGTCATGATGTTCTACAACAAAATTTACCTTTTATGTATGCTTTGTTGTCCACATAATTCAATATGCCATCTGTTAGAAAATGAATTTATTTAATTTACTTTGATCAATCACAGTTTTATACATTGATAACTTGTATGTACTTCCCCATTCCAGAATATAGGCATTTTTAGGTAAGCACGAATATTAAGAAAGTAGTTGGAGATGATTGAAGAAATGTTGTGATTAGTGGAGAAAAGAAAGTAGGTAAAGAGAATGGTTATAATTGGTTAAGAGAAGATGGTACGTGAAAAAATAGTCTCATTTTGAAATAAATTATCGTGTTAGAAATAGTTATATATTAGGATGGAGGTAGTAGTTTATATTGATCAATCATAGTTTATACGATGTGGTACAGTGAGGAAGCTTTAGAATCACATATGATTGCAATTAGTGGGTGATTATTATATATATGATGCTATGGGATATGCTTTTGGGCATATACTTCTCCTGCTCTGTTGGTCGTTTGCTTGCATGCATTACTTTGCCATCCGACAATCGCTTACTGTCACAATGCCCTCCGCAATAACCTCTTTAATGGCAAAACCAACCTGCTAGGGTCTGAAAGCACACTACAACTAAGCCGTGATTTGCAAGCCAGACAAGTTCCACTTCGCTTTTCATCCCAACCACCTTATCCCATCGATCCACAGACCACAATGAATCTCTCTCCAATTGCCTTTGTCCCAGCCGATTCAAGCGTAACTACGACATAATTCTCGCAAAAAGAAAGTAATTACCACATAATTGCAAGCAAGGCATATTCTTCCTCTCTACTTGCTAGCTAGCTAGCTTGTTCATATTCATTTCATTTCATTGTTTGTTTGTTAATTTGTATATGTATCTCTTCCTGCTCTCCTGGATTTGATTACCTCTGTGACAACTAGCAAAGCTGGATCGATCGATCGATCGATCGACCGACTACCTTGCTGTACTAGCTAGTTACTACTAGTTGGGGTCTCCAAAGCTATGGACCAACGCATGCATCCACGTGAAGGCATAGCTGGTCTTGCCTAGCTGTAGTATATAGCTGTTCACCGTGATCAGATGGGCGTCAAAGCGTCAAAACCAATGGATTCATTTCAATAAAGCCATGGAAAGGAACAAGTCATGCACATGGTAGCTGTTCTTTCACCGAACGTTTTCTCAGTTTACCGGCCTCGCCTGGAAAAATATCAAAATACTGATAATTACCGAAGTGCCATACGGAATCACACCGTTTATGTATCTTGATCAGCTAATGGTCACTTTTGTTATCTACTTGGATTCCTATGTTGACTTCTAGAATAGGCCTAATTCGAATTAGGGTTATGGAATTAATGAACACTGGAATTAATTATGCTAGTTGGTCAATCCAACTGGGCTAAGCATCAATTGAATGGGGCAATGTCCAACTGGGCTAATCAAATAGTGTACATGGGAACACTGGAAATAATGATGCTCATTGGGCAATCCAATTAGGCTAAACATATCCACAAACTATGTTGGAGTAGCATAACTGGTGTGGTGCTAGCGTAGTTGTTAAGCCCGGACAGATGATGCCATTGGTTCATCGGTCCATAGGTAGAACTGCCGGTTCACCCGCCGATTCAAAATTATAAGTTTTTGTTGAAGTATTGGTTGACTCAAAGGTTAAAACATACTCCCTCCGTCCTAGTATAAACGCAACGTAGTATAGATGTGACATATCCTATGACTATATGAATTTGGATGTTTAGATTCGTAGTCAAACGGAGCCATCGTTTGGCTTATTTGCGAAATAAAAGAAACGGCATATTTGCAAACAAAAAGTAATTTGTGAATAAAAATTTTATATACGTGTTCTTAGCGATCTAAAAGCAATTGCTAAAAAATAAACTTCAATGAAAAAACCTCAAAATCAGCTCCAAATTTAAGATTGAAAATTCAAATTTTGACTGATAAGCATAAACATAAGCGAAAAGATAAGGCCCATAGAATATGTCACATTCGTCTAAGTTACGCTTATATGTAACCCAGTTGGTTTTGATGGTATGCTCCCAAAGCTACTCATGGGTTTCGTTCCCATTCCTAGTTGCGGAGCCTGTTGGATTGGCTGATCCACAGCCTTTTCACATTCACCCTTATGAGTTATTTTTTTCATGTAAATTCATTGGATTTTACATAAATGGCCCTACTAAAATATAAGCAATGATAATTGACCCTATAAGGTAAAATTGCTCACTCCGTCACTGCACATTCCCTTTCCTATGCGCTCGCTTTGAATTTTCTTGAGAAAAATTTGCAACTGGTCTAACCGCTATGTTTTCCACCAATTCTATATAAATCCATGAGGTTCGATCATTTTTTTTCCAGTTCAATAGCAAGTGCAATCTTTTAGCAAGAAACCAAACTGGACTACATTTCGTTTGAATAGCAAGTGTGGTTTTTTTAGTTGAACTAGTCAACTGGACTAGGGGCTGGCTCCGATTTTATTCTAGTCTAACCAATGGTAAACTTGGGGCTGGTTCGATAATATTTTCCGGTTCAATAATAGGCATGGTTTTTTAAGTTGAACTAACCAAATCGTACATTTAAAATTATAAATTTTATCAAAAACTCTTAAAAAATATGCATATATTCCTCTAATTAATCTTGGTCCACCTACATTTCAAATTTCATATTCACTATATTTTAGCAATAAAAAAAGAAAACCTGATAGTTCCAAGCGTATAAATTTGTCGCACTGTTTCTTTTCCTGTGCTCTTGATGCATAATGAACCTGAACCTCAACTCTTTAGGTGGATATCAAGGTGTACATGATAGGCTTATGAAGAGGCAGCTTGTCCGCAGCCGGCCCAGTTCTTGATAGATAATTATTCAAGGACATGAACAAATAAATTAAATATTATTAAGTTAAAAAGTCGTTTTAAAAAGTATTCTAAGAAATAATAATGACCTAGCCATGATTTTTATATCCTCCACATCATCAGAAAACTAGTATATTTGAATTTATATACTAGTGCAAACATGACTAATTTATATTTGAATTTAATTCTACTCTCTTATTATTGCCTTAGATGATGTGTAAAAACCATGTCTCATATGATTTGTCGCATTATATTTTATCATCCTATGTGATAAATCATTTATAATTCTATGGACGCTATTCTATTCATTACATTGTGATGAGAATGTCCCAAAGCTAAGGATTTCGGTGTTCAAATGGTACAAGCGTAAAAGCCTCAGCTCAACATGACCAGGACTAGCATCGATGTCTCTAGACGGAGTATGGCTTCGATCCTACCATGCCCTCGTAGTCTACATTAACATGAGGCAACATTACCAGGACTGCATCGATTTGTCTCTAGACGGAGTATGGCTTCGATCCTACCATGCCTTCGTGGTTCTCAGTATAGGTAGAGGTTCAGAGCAATATTTGGTAAAGCCGATGAAGAAGAATCAAGACCAGCCAGTTGTTAGCCACTTTCTAATTGCATCAGCATAATTAACCGAGATAGATAAGCTGACTATTCTGCTACATCCATCAAAACAACAGTAAGGTGTATCGGTATCTCTAAAATTCCATTGTGATGTGTGCATCCAATAATTTTCTTTAACAAACAGGCAAGAAAGATATGAGCACCTAATGTTCTCACTAACTCATGCTGCTAAGACTAATAAAGATCAGGACAATAAAAGGTCTGCACAGCAGGATTTTGGGTCATCACAGAATGATCTCGATGGATAAAATGTAATGATGTTCAACCAAAGAGAGAGGCAACTTAGTACAGGACAATTAAATCCGAATTCCTTAATCCTCAGCTGTTGCACAAAATTTGATGACTGGGAAAGTAGCAAAAGTTTCAAGTAGCTTAGTCTCCAAAACATCTAGAAGCCTAAAGAAAATAACTTAGAACACTCGGTACACCTTTCCCATGGTGCTCTTCAGGTACAAGCACCTAACCTGCACGATGATACAAATAACATGTCAAATCATCAGAATAACTAGGCTGATGTCCAAGTGGCAGATAAATTTTGTATCTATGCTATAAGGAACACATGATCACATACGTTCTGCCAATTCTTCTTCAAAAGGGAAACAAGGAAGTTCACGCTCATCTGCACATTTTGGAAGATCTGCTTCTCCTCCATAGCACAGTTGCCAACAGCAACACCCATGCAGAGAACCTTCTTCAGCTGGAATTTCACTGTAGCCTTAGTCTCATTAACCTTGGACTCAAGTGATTCCTGATGCGTCACCAGAGTTGGGAATTTGCCTGCAGTCGATAAATGCAAGGGCATATGAACAAACATGGGCAGGAAATAATAGAATCAATTGCTAGCACCTACCGCAGGGTAGTATCAATGCATAGCTCATGTTATCATAAGCTCTATACAGTATAAACAATAAGTTCGTAAGCTAAAATCTTGGTTGATATGGAGTTTATGTTTCCAAGGAATAAATAACAAAGAACTTCTGTACCAGCAGAGCATGATTCTGTGAAAAGGGTTGAAAAAATCTTGATAATCAAGTAAAAATTCTTGACACTGGAACTTCCTAGCTACCAGTTTATAACTGTTAACTCAACAGAAAAGGCACTGAAACCACTCAACTAGTTAATAACAGCTATATACAACCACTGAAACCAAGTGGAAAAGATGGAATAAGGAAAAAGCCACTTGCCTGCTTTGTTAAGACCAGGACCAAGAAGTCGAGGAATCTGCTTGATGATAGCCTCAGAAGCAAGGAAAGCATGATATTTCTTTGCAAGCTTCTTAACTAGCTTCTTGTTTTTGTTCATTTTCTTGAGGGCTTCCACATCCATATAGTCTAGGCCCATTTTCTCTGCCTGCAGACCCAAAATTGTAGCATATAGAATTATCAGCCAGACATTAATAGTCCGATGAATGAGCACTACACTCAAGAATACAAATTTCCATATGCCATCAAGTGGAATCAATGATAAAACTTTTACGTTTGGGATTTTGGAAGCAAGGTATAATGATTGAGCATTCAATATCTATCATTTTGACAATAGAATAGACACACATTTACACAGAACAAAGATTATAATACAGTATCCAAGAGTACAAATATTTGTTTTATCATTGAGACAAAACACAGTCAATGCAGTAGAACCTTTGGCTATAATGGTTAAGGAGAATTTAGTTTTAACTAAAGAAAGAAATAATTGCAAAACAGCAGAGATCACACAGCAAAACACGCATTCATTTGCTAAATACGTAGTAGTAACTACCCAATTGCGATAAAAGTTCTCTCCACATCTCATATCAAAACCAAGTCAATGCAAAATCAGTAGAAGCATAACATACCTCTTCGACGTGCTGAGCATCACCAAGCATGCAAACCTTCAACTTAGGCCGAGGGATGTGGGGCAGCTTAACAGAACCACTGAAACGCTTATCCTTTTGAGGGTCATAGTTCTTCAGTCCAATCTGCAGCTCAATGGTTTCCACAAATTTGCGCTGCTTCTCACGAGAGTCATTAGCAATTTGAGAGATCGCTTCTCTCAGAGCATCACTCTGCAACTTACTGCAACAGTAGACAATAATAAGTTTGGCATTAATGAACATGTGAGGAGTCTATTATTGTGAATTGTTCACTACAAGAGATAGATCTTTTTCTTACAAGAGCATAGAATTGCAAAAATCAAATACAACAAGTTCCCTTTCAAGCATTTCTATAAGATAATGCAGCCAACAGCTAACTACAAGTATGGAACAACAAATCCAGCATCTACTGAAGCTATACAGGTTAGCTGGCATTGCCACGGTTTAGCCCAAACAATGACAAAAGGCCATCTTACAGTTAAAATAAGAGCTTCATCAAAATATTTAAGAAAATACATGACATAAAACGGCGCAATCACAATCCTGTTAGCTAGACCACCAGACATAAGGAACAAGCTCCATGGCTGAGAGCTGCACTAGATGTGAGTAGGCGGAGAAAAACCTAATCCCACCATTAGGGAGATCAACATACCCTAACACTTCATCACAATGTGGAAAATATCAGGATCCTAGAACCCAGCCTCTTCGACACTATCAACGCGACCACCTCCCGATGGTCTTCTATGGTTGTTGCCCGCAGGTGATGCAGCATCGAAAATCATTTCCCACCACCCCACACCCACGACCAACGCCGCAATCCGCGGTGCAGCCGGCCAAATCTGGCATGTAGTTCAATCAACCCGCCTAGATCCAACGCTCCTACATTTGCCGAGGCCGCTCTTCCTACCTAAATCCCCAGATTTTTTTTTACCCCCAATTCGCGGCGGCGCAGCTCCGCAGGCAAATGCGGCGCCTAGTCAGGCAACTACGAATGGGCAGAACGAACACTGAGAAACTGTGAACAAGTGAAATCCGTACCTCATGGCGCCGCCGGTGGTGCGAGCACAGATCCTGCACAGCGAGAGGGAGAAGAAGGCAGGATGAGACGAAAGGAGCAAGCGCCACCATCGAGTACGAGAGAGAAAGGAGACAGGAAGCGGGGCGCAGGGCAGCTTACCGCGACGAGGTACGAGGGAGGCGGCGCGGCGGAGAGGAAACCCTAGATGGCGGCGAGGAAGAGAGCAGTTTATATACTGCTGCCTAGCGGGTGAACCGCCTAAACCCTAGAACACACCCCGCGCGAGGGAGCGAGGGGCGCGGACGATGATGGGCTATGGGCCTATTTGGATTTGGGCAATTCTAGTTGAATCTTTTAGTTGGAAAAAGTTCATTCTGAGTCCCTCGACTATTGACAGGATCTAATTGACATGCCTCAATAACAAAACCGAGTATATCGCCTCCCTCAACTAGTCAACTATCAATTTTGGTTCAATTTGCCTTCTCTGGCTCCTCTCAAACCTTCCAGGAGCAGTAGCGACTTGAGAAGCCGAGAGGGCAGCAATGACGGTGAACCGGAGCTAGGAAGGGCTCCAGCGGCTCCTCCCCTCTTCGCTCCCTCCCTTCTCTCTCTTCTTTTGGTCTGGTCAGGATGTCAAGATCGTCAGAGGCTAGGACGGGCACGTAAGATGACAGCAAGGAGCGGAAGGTGATATTTGTTGTTCTGCTGCTAACGTTCGACATTGCTCCATAGAGATTGATGGACATGCATGGCCTTGCTCGCCAATCGTACCAAGCTCGTCTGTACCATTCAAGATGCCCTTGGGTCGCTGCCTGCCACTACTGGGACAACCTGTCGCGAGGCCTCGCTCTCCTATTCGAACTCTTCCCTACAGCCGCATGAGAAGGGCCCACATGGATGCATTCACCTTTCTCTGTCGACATTAGGGCCTGTTTGGCAGGGCTCCAGCTCCCAGATTCAACTTACCTGGAGCTGGAGTCCAACCAAACAGTCCAGATCTGTTCAAAGCTGGAGCGGAGCGCATGGAATCGCTCTGAGAAATTGAACTGGAGGGTTGGAGCGGCATTTTGGTCGCTCCTGAACTCCAACTCCAACCACGTTATAGAATTGCTCACATATTTTCGATGAAATTATCCGCAAATGCCATCGCCCTACCCCCCATCCCTCTCTCCCGTACTGCTTTACCCCGTCTTCCCCAACCTCCAGCTCGCGGGAGCGAGGAGGCGAAGCAGCAGACGGCGCATGGTGGAGGAGGAAGCAGCCGGCGGTAACGACGCACCGGCTGGAAATAGCCGGTGCATGGGCTTCCCCTTTCAGTGTCGCTCCCCCTCCTTCCCATCCCGGCGCACAGCGGCTGAGGGCGAGCACGGCGGCGCATGGCGGCTAATGGGGAGCACGGGGGCGCATGGTGGCTGAGGGCAAGCACGGTAGCACAAGGTGGATGGAGACGGTGCACGATGACCCCAAATGGCAGCACGATATTTTCTCCCAAACCCTAAAAATTTCCCTCACCTCTTCCCTTCATATTTGGTTGAGTAGTTGTTATCATGCAACGAGCAAATGGGGAAGTTTCAGAACTGAAGACTTGTCTAGTGATGAATGGTAAAAATGCAATGAGCAATTGGGATGTGTGAAATTTCAGAGCAGTGATGAGCTCTCTAGTAACTTTTTTTGTTTAGTGTTGTAGCTTGTGTTTACAATTATATACACACTTGGTTGGAATTGAGTAAATCAGCAAATGGTTATATACACACTTGGTTTAGAATTCTTTAGTATAAAACCTGGCAGTGGAAAAAATATCCTTTTATGGGAGGATAATTGGATTGGGGGCATACCCCTGGCTGAGCAATTGGGAGAAAAGGAATAGGGAATTCACTATGAAATCTTTCTATGCTGCTATGAGAATACATGGACTGAACTTCCCACACAAAAGAATTTAGAGGCCCTAAGGCACCCCTGAAAGTGGAAGTGTCCATGTGGCTATTAAAAACACAACATACTAACAAAAGATGATCCAAAAAATGGGGTTGGAGGAAAGGAAGCTATGACTTTCAATTCTGTGATAGATTTGAAGCTATACAATATCTTTTTATAGATTGTCCTTAATTGATTCATGGGGTGTTTTGCAGACCTCGATGGAAAGACAAGTCACAAGTGAGATTTTCAAATCAAGATTTGGTTAGAGGGCACCCCTACGAAGGATTCAAGATTGAATTGCTAGAAGTCCCTTTTTTTTGCCGTCATCACTGTTGTCCTTGCTTTCACTTGTTAGTTTTTCAGATATGTGATACCGAGATGTTTCGCAAAGGTTCTGTTGGATGTAAAGTAGCAATACAAAACTTCAGTGGGTTATGAGATGTCGGTATGACTGAGAGACTAAAACTATTGTTGGTTTTTTTTTGCTTGGAGCTGACCTGGACTCTTGCTTCCAAGCAAGGCCTTGAACTTATTCATGGATGGATGCATTTTACCTTGTATACGCAGCACGGCGACAGTGGCGGGGTCGGAGCACGGCAACGACGGTGGTGTGCAAGGTTTCCAGATCTGTGTGGAAGGTATCTGCACAGCAACGACGGGTTATATCATTTCATTTTGTAGGTTAGCAGCTGGTGAACTGCAATCTATCAAGATTTCACGTCTGCCTTCAGTTTTATCTGTTAGCTAATGACAGCTAGTGCACCTTTGTGTTTTTTCTGCTCTGTGTATTCTGCTGGTTTGTAAATAGATTATTATGTATATCTTGAAAAGTCATTGAAAATTGTCTGAACCTTTATTGAAAATTGTCTGGACCTTTATCAAAAACTGTTGTAAATTCAGTTCATCAATCATGTTTTCCAAGTGATTATCTGTGTTGTGATTCTGCATGTGACAGCTGCACATATTTTGATTTGGTTTGATATCTTGCAAGAGAGAGGCCAATACTTTCAGGATGGGATAACACAAAGCATTCATGATGATCTAGCTGGTCATACTGCACGATGATAGACCATATTACTATATGTTATTTTGTGGTCTTTTGCTCTATCTTTTAATGATAATGATGCTACAAGTTGTTAAACATTTATATTACTAAGGAAAAAAAGCATATTAATCCTTCATGAAGTAAACAGCAAGAATCACAAGGGCAGTATTGTCCATCTCCTCCCTATCCTCTCTTTCAGAATTTCAGGAGCTGACCAAATGAGCCAAACACTTTTACATCATCTCCAGCTCTTACAAGAGCTAGCTCCAGCTGGAGTTGGAGTTTGGAGTTAGGATCTGAGAGTTGGAGCTCTACCAAAAAGGCCCTTAGTCTATGACTAGGGATGAAAACGGATCGGCAATGGACGGAAACTAGCTTTATCATATTTGTTTTCATATTTTTTTCGAAATCGGAATCGGAATCGAAAACTCGGATATGGAAATGAAATCGAATATTATCGAATACAGATACGGTAGCGAATATTTACCGGTATATAAAAAACCCCTCAAATTGAGTTGCTTGATCAAGGAAGAGATATCGCTTATTATTTTAGTTCAACATCTCCAACATTTATATCGTCATTTTTGTAGACGGTCCCACAACCATATATAAAAATCGATTTTCATGGCTGTTTCTCTAAGAGATCCATATGTAAATATGATTATCATTTTCTATTCCCAAGACTTTTACTAGATGTATAACTTAATTACTTACCATTGTATAAATTGGAGATGTTATTTATTTTATTTCACATCTTCGAAACTTGTAATATTTGTTTTATATTTTAAATGCTTTCAAATACAAATGTTATAAACTACAAAGTGGTAGATCCCGTTGAGCTCTACAACTTTGATATGGAACACATCTCCATCAGATGTCGTTTGAATTGTAGATCTGAAATTTTGTAAAAATTAATATGGTATATTATAATGAATATTTAGACCCTTAAATGACCCCAAATAATAAAATAGTCAATAAGAAAGTTGTAGATCTCATCGAGCTCTACAATGTTGATATAAAGTTTGTCTTCATCCGATTCCATATGAAAAAGTTATGTATATATATGTGTTTTTTCTAAAATTTGCTCAATGTTTGCGGATATCCGAAAAAAATTCCGGATAGTTTCCAACCGTTTTCCGATTCTGACGGATAGTACCCTTACTGTATTCGTTTTCGTTTCCGAGAAAAAAAATCCGAATTCGTTTCCGAATCCGAGAATTTCCGGATAGTTCCGACCGAAATTATCCGAATCCAAAAAATGTTCTGGACGGACGGAAACTATCCGAACCAGTTTCAACCCTATCTATGACTGGGTTGGCTGAGCTCCATCTTGCATGGAACGCATTGGTTGCCGACAATACTTCCCTTCGCAGATGGGCAGACATGTGGAGCAAGGAGGCAACTGCTTTTTTAATTTTTTTCTGGTCACCTACATGTGGGTCCATGTGTATTTTTTTTAATTTCTTTGATGACTGAGCTACCACACGCATGCCATGTGGATTCTACATTACTAAAATCCACCAGCCAATATTATCGAGAAAGTCATTTTGCACGGTTTTAGTAGTTGGAGCCTTGGAGGAGTCGTTATAACCGATTTTGCGGTTGGGGAATATAAATCATCTTCCACCTCTGATTGAGGGAGTTAAAGACTTTTTCCTTTTTTACTTTTGGGGCACCTTTGAAATAAGGGATTTTTCTAGGAATTTTGATACATTATAGAAATTTTTCCCATGATGCCCAAGAGTTTGAGTGAAAAAATTATGTAGAAATCTTTTATATCCCATTCTTGGAGGATTTCAGACATGAACACAAACATCATTGTTTTGATTTTCTTTGAGATACCCAATGTACTATTTCTCTTCATCTCTCCTTTCAACTATATTCTAAAAATATTTTCCTCTAAAACATCTATAAGTTTTCTGTGGAGTATCCAATGATCGATTGGACCGATTCTCTTGTAGAAATATATATGTCATGACATCCAATCCTTGTGTTTTTCCTTTTTCTGCTTTTTTTTTTCAATTTTTGTGTACCAAACAAGCCCTTGTACATGTTATATTATCTTTGTAGAGGCTGGTTTATCTATACATTTGATCTGGCCTTTGTAATACTCTTGATTGATACTCGTAATTTGATACATCACGAATATGGCATTTGCGTCATCCGATTAATTGTAAGAAAAAGGATTGCTCATTTTCAGTCAAGCCGCATATTCGTCACAAATGGACTTTATTTCTTTTACAGAAGTGACGATTAATGGACTAACTTAACTCTTTGTTTTTAAGATAATGGACTAACTTAACTTTACATGAAAGTAGCCGTCGCAGATGGTTTTACAGGCTTCACGAATAAATAATTTTGATATTAGCAGAAAATATAGCTAGAAATGGTCGGACACTTTCAGCTGCTGAAGCAGTGTAAATACTTTTTTCCCTTTCCAGAAAGAAATACAAGTTCCAATAATCAAAGAGAAATTGCTCCTGAGCTCATGCAGCGTGTGATGGAGACTGAGGTTCTTGCATTCACAACATCATTAGATTGCAATCGCCTTGAAGTTATGGTACCGGCAATGCAATTGGCGAATTTAACACAGGAATGAGTCCAACCAAAACACACACACACACACACACACACACACTAAGTTTTGGTCATGATTCATGTGAATGCAACCAACAGACATTATTAAAATAACCACACATGGAAAAATTGTAAAGTGCTTGACAATATGATGCTCGAACTTACCTACGGGTATATATTACAAAAGCTAATTAAGCAAAGATGATAAAACTGATAAGGGAGAATACTGCTAAAAGCATATTATA
Organism: Oryza sativa Japonica Group; assembly: GCF_034140825.1. Taxonomy (NCBI): domain Eukaryota; kingdom Viridiplantae; phylum Streptophyta; class Magnoliopsida; order Poales; family Poaceae; genus Oryza; species Oryza sativa. The sequence continues at coordinate 12,899,391 of NC_089036.1, read as the reverse complement.
TGAGCATTAAATCCAAATGATTTTACCGCCAGGAATTTCTTGGTATTCTACGATAAAAGTAAACTTTTTTTTTCCAAAACTGTGATGGAAAATTTTCTGCAGCAATATATTGACTAGGTTCTCCAATCCCATAGGAAAAAAAAATATTACACTTGAACTTATTTTGGACTGGAGAGCCTGTGGTCAATTGACTGCAGCTGCTCCCGGAGATGCTGGTTGTCCTCCAGCAAACGGTCATACTCAAGCAGCAGGCTTTCAGATTGTTTCCGAATAGCAAGAGCCTTGTCCTCAGCAACGTGGACTTCCTCTGTCTTTTCTTGGACTTGTAGCTTCAGTTTCTTCATATCCTCATTGAGAGCACCAATCTCTTCTTGGTATTTCTTTGTCTCCTCAGATCTTCCATGTTTTGCTTCCTCCAACATTTTATTATGCTTAGTTACGGCCTCAACATTCTTCTTTAGCCCACGTAGCTCTCTGATGTATTGGTGGAGCCGGTCAATAACTAGAGCAAGAAATAAGGAATACCCTGAAAGAATATCATAAATGCTCAGAACTTCAACATAGGACAATATACATACTGAACTAAGGAACACAGTGGAATACATTTTAGAACAATTAAAGACTATATTCCATATATATAGCTGCTAATTCCATCCTCACACCCCCTTCTCCAGCTTATGCCTTATAGGGGAGAAACAAAGCACCTTATGTGTCCCTACTTCACATCAATGTTCCACAAAATGAAAAAAAAAAACAGATCTGATGAAATTAGTGATTGCACTACTGAAACAGAAAAAGAAAATATTATGGGAGTGTAGCAAGCAAGAATTATTGAAATCAAACTTCCATTGGTGAAACTGTTAACATTAGCCCCACCCCACCCATCAGCCACAGCAATTGTCTAATGCAACTGTAGCATTAGGAGGCCATGGAATTATCTAGTTTGTTTCAGTATAAATCAGTTAAAGATTAGGAGGTTATTTTTAAAGTCTGAGTTATATTGAACTTTCAGCGCAGAAGTTATTGGTTCAAAACAGAAACATATTTACCCTCAAAAGAAAAACAGAAACATATTGCCCGATTAGTATATAAACATATCATGGGCCAGAACGGTGGTCCCACCTCATATTGCTCATATTTTGTCAAATTGCTTAATCTCCGAACAACCACTCACTATCTAATATAATGCATTTCACATATTCAATTTTTTTTTGCATGATATAGAACACACGTCCTACATAACAATTTTTTTTTCCTGAACTCATTTCTCTGTTACACCTTTACCGATTGGATTAAAACACTAATTTTGTGTAGTTTTTAGAACATATGAAATGCTGCCCGCCACTGATTATCCTTTTCTTAAAAAAGGTTGGAACAGTGTTTAGAAAAAATGAAACAAGTGTGCCATGAGAATATCTTGCGGTTAGATCAATATATGGTTTCAACTTTCTAATCCTCTACGATACTACAATAGATCCTAGTATACTATACCTCTATACCTAGCATAGCTTTAAAGTGACCAAGCCTGAACTAGTGTATTACACAAGTAAACCAAATGCTAAATTAAACTAACAACTGACAAGAGGACAAGTATAAACTTAACTGCCATTAAAGAAACTGGCTAACCTAATAGCTTTAGCTTGAAATATGATATGTTTTTAAATGAATTCGTGGGGGGGGGGGGACCTAGTGGCAAAGTTCTTATATGCATGAGAACATTTTCGTTTTATCAGAGGCAGCCTGAGATTTGAACATAATATGGACCATTTCACAACCCACATGCATGCAGACTTGGGATCTTCAACTGAACTAAGCAGATATGCACTTTCTATAACCATATTCAAGACCAAAACTTGTACAAGAGTGGGCAGTGGGCACAGCTGGCTGCACTGGCTCAGCCAATGATCTCCATGATAAGTAAGTTAACTGCTCGTTGTGTCACAGTGCATCTTAGAAGTCAAGGGCATGTCAGAACTATACATGCCAAGCTGGAAGTTAACAGGGTGGACAATTTAGAGGAGACGAATGTTGCAGTCTTGCAAATCAAAGATATCCTTGGCTGTGGTTCATGGTTAGGACTACCTTGGCATGGACATCAACGATATCAAAGGGTTTAAAGAAAAAGGCATAAGGGATATGCAATGTGCTTTGGAGTGAAAAGAACTCCAATTTTGAAAGAAAGAATGTCCACATTGGATGACTGAATGCAAAAGAAAGCACCGTGTAAACATAAAATATGCTGGGGGTTTACACATAAGTACATCACATAATGCAACCTTCATCAATAACGTATACTCATGCAACTAGTTATTTATGTGTTTTGGCCTTGCATAACCACTACCATGCAATCCTTAATACTTATTATATGGGAAAATTTCCTTAAATAACACAGAATATTTGCATTATCCATTATATGCACTCATTTTCTCATTGGCATAATGACATGTGGCCTGGACCCACATTATGAACGAAAGACAAATGTATTTCACGAGTAGTCAATACAGTACCATGTAAGGAATTAATCCTTCAGACAATCATTGCAACCATCAGTTTGTAGCTCTGCACCCTCAACGTGAAAGATTTTTTTTCCTATTCAGTTACTGATGATCATTATATAACTTCAAGCCATACAAGTACAAGTGTACAACAGACCACACTGGCACTACTGTAATACTTATGTTTACCTATATATATAATCTGACTACAGAACACAATGCATGCAACAGATGCAATAGAGAAAAAGGAAAATGTTGTCTATGTCACTAATGTTGAGCAGTTCTCGTTAACATAGTAGAAGAGTGGCATAGATGTGAGGTGCTTAAAATAAGTGGAATATACGAGAAGCATTTCCTAATGGTATAATCATTTTTTCCTTAGACTAAAAGATGAGTGTAGACAAGCAAGAAGCAACATTGTTGTATTTTCCACCCCCAAGTTCACACTGCACATTTTTATTGTCCTTACTCAGAACACTCATCAGATGTTGACTGCTACAGTCCATGGGATGAGCTCATAACAATCTTTTCAGTGGTGGAAAAGTATACTTTTTAGATAAATATGAAATCAAAACACAGAAACAGGAAACAGCTCAGATGGTCAGGCGGCAAGAAGCCCAACTGGCTGAGTTTAATTCCTCTCAAGGAACTGAGTTTGCTCCAGTCGAACAACTTGAGACTTTTCTTGAACTTTTGATGTATCGTTAGTACAAGAAAATGCCTAAATTAGACCATAAGATTATTTCACCTGTTCACTCCTGTTTGTGCATTCATCCCTGAGGCATGATTATGGGAATCAGCTCCAAGACCAGCTACGACTCTCTATAGCCTAAGCCATCATTTTATTCATTTATTCCTTCTAACATTTTCAGACACCTAAGGAAAGCGCGTCATTCAGTAGCGATCGGACTGAAGGTTTGTGCGAAATGGATTTCTACATTTGTGAAAAACGATACGACTACTGTTTAGTACGAAAGGACAAGCAATAAGGGTATCCCCAACCCAAGACGAAAGCGCATCGGGCCGGCGCACACGAGAACCGATTTGATCGAGTAGCCAACACCTACCCATGAGGGATGCCTCGAGGAGGTGCCGCGAGAAGAGGACCTGGTCGGTGGGCGAGAGGGAGGCGCCGCCGCCGCCGCCGCCGGATTCGGGGTCTCCCCCGGCGCGGCCGCTGATCTCGGCCATGCTGTAGAGCGTGGAGGCGAGCAGGGCGAGGACGACGCCGGCGACGGTCTTGACGGCGACGGGCGCGCGGCGGCCGCGCTTGAGGCGGTCGATCCCCATCACGGCGAGCTTCCGCAGCGGCGTCTTGAAGAGGAGCACCGCCGCCACGGCCGCCTCCGCCACGAGCACCAGGAACAGCAGCTGGATCATTTTGCCCTCGCGTGGATTGGTTTCGTGGTTCGATTCGATGGAATCGAGGAAGGAGGAGGAGGAGGAGGCGGCGTTTGGGGGTTTAGGGCTTCGGACGAGGCGGGGATCAGAAAATTTTCGTTTTGTTTTCTTCACTTGTACTCCAGTTTCTAGTTTCTACACACGATGACATGAATCTGGCTTCGATTTGGGGTTTGGAACAGACCATGCGCTGTAGTGTTGGATACTTGGATCACGGATAAACGTTCGGTTCCATAAGTGTGTACGGCCCAGCCCTATCGTTTCATGAAATAAGTGAAATGGTATATTTACAAATAAAAAGTAATTTATAAATAAAATTTTTATATACGTTTCTTAGTGATCTAAAAAGACTGAAAAATAAATCTAGATAAAAAAATTAATTTTAAATTTGAGGTTGAAAATTCAAATATTAGCTGATAAATATAAGCATAAGTATAAGAAAAAGATAAGGTTATATGTAGTGTTAAATCGAATCGTGGGACTCATGTTGAAAAAAAGAATCCCCCAATCATAGCCAAACTGCTACAGGCACAAACAATTCTTTACTCGGTTGGTTCTATCATATTTTAGACTGATTTTTAACATGCATGCGCCGACTATCACAATGTAGTATGGTTTCTTTTTAAGGTTAATCGGATCCGTACCATCAGAATTTGTTCAGTTTTAAAATATGTCATTACAATTTGTCTATTTGTAACGAAGTCATCGTAATTTTACAACTATATGAGATACGCCACTGCATACCCCTTCACTGTGTTTATCAAATTTTTTGGACCAAAATATCCGCATCTTCTCTGTTCATCCTTTCTTCCTTCCCTCTATCTCCTCTTCCAGACAATAAATTCTGACGAGATGTCGCACGTCCCGCTGGAAGAACTCCCTGCCGTTTCTGCTGCCTGGCGTGCTCTGCAGCTTTGTAGAAGGTGTCTGTTCCTCGGCGCCGCTGGTGAGAGCGCCCCGCAACGGCGCAAGGCGTCCAGGAACTCGGCGCGGCTGCTCGAGTGGAGCAGGTGGGGTAGCGACCTCCATGCTCACAGGACACGACATTCAGGGTGGCCGATCGCCTTGAGCACAGGCCAGAAGGATCATCAGGGGACAAGAAGAACATGGGATTAGTTAGCACAAGCCATTTTCTCCATAAATAAAAGGACCAAACCGATTACCTGAATTCAGATTAATCAGCAGAAACGTTCTTCACGTGACAAGATAATCCTTTTCACACAAATTTTCTTCCAAGTGTGAGACCCCTCAGATCTAAACACAATCGCAACCCCACAAAAATGAGAACTTTATCTCCATCACCCACAACAGCAAACACCCAGGAGAAATTTTTGAGTACCTCTGCTTAGATTCAGATCGATCCATGAGCACTTGCGAGAACCCCACAGGCCGCACCATTTGCAACTCGTCAGCGGTGGCGGCGGCGACGACAAGCACTGGAGCTCTCTCTCCTCAGTCTGTCTCTCTCCGCCGCAGTTACCGTAAATGGAGGCAGGGACCTGCTGCAGGCCTGCAGCATGACGCGGGTGGTTGCTCGTCGGAGTTCGTTGCCTGCAAAAGAAAAGAGAATGGAAAGGGAGAAAGGGATGAAAGAAGAAGACAGGGTATTTTGGTCTATATTTTTTTTATGAATGTAGTGAAAGGGTATGTAATGGCATATCTCCAATACATATGAAGTTATAATGGTATGTTTTAAAATTGGTAAATAGTAATGGTATTTTTCAAAACAGTGAAATTTATAGTGGCATGAATCTAATTAACCCTTGTTTTTATGTACTATAAAATCAATTTAAGCCTTACACGTACTGGAGCTGTTATCATAATTGTTTCTCTTTTTTTTTGTTTTTTTTTTACTTTTGCTTTTTTTTCTTCCAACAACTTTTTATTAATACTGTGACTTGGCGAGTGACATCATGTCTTCGTATTGGAGCCAAGACATCACTTCAGCTAGGAGAATTACTCATACAGCGTGATTTCTACTCCCTCCGTACCATTTTAAGTGTAGCCATGATTTTTCGTGTTCAACTTTGATCGTCCGTCTTATTTATTTTTTTTAAAAGAAAAATAATAAACATAAGTCACGTATAAAGTACTATTCATGTTTTATCATCTCATAACAATAAAAATACTAATTATAAAAAAATTTCAAATAAGACGGATGATCAAATTTGGGTACAGAAACTTATAGTTGCACTTATAATGGAACGAAGGGAGTATGTATTTGACTTTTTTTCTTCTAATTTTTAAATTTTGAAGTATTATTTCAATGGGCATTTAGACTTAGGAGAGGTCTCTGGTCCTAATTGGTCTACTCTTGATTATGCCCCTAATATCGTAGGATTTTGTATATTTTGGCGATTGCAAAAGGAATCTTATATTGGAACAGTTTGAGCGTCCTAGCACGTAAAACCATCACTAAGAGATCAAAGGTGGCTTTTTTTTTTTAACAATTCAAGTTTCTATGTATTGATGAGAGTATGGCTAACAGAAGCCCGAAGCAGATCGCAATCCTATATCTTTGGATTTCGTAAAAAAAAAATGGATCTAACAGTTGCATACCCAAAACTGAAATCCCCAATGCTGAACTTTCTTTGTTCTCCACTTCTGAGGAAGTGTTCTTGCTCCCTATCCTAGATAGCGAGGAGGGAGGGCTGCTATATCATGTGGTATCGAGGAGGGAGCATTGGAGGCCATTCACTTTTTTATCTTAGAGAATCAAGTTTAGGATATGTCTTGAAGAGATATATCTTTTAAAGCTTAACCATCTCGTCAGAGATTCCAAAAAAGAAAAAGATGTAGGGAAATATTTTTGGGCTACCGCTAGACAAGCTCTTAATCTATAATATTTTTAAAGACTCTGTGATGGTGGTTATGCCATACCCTGTAAGTTTAAGTGCCTTAATTTGGTTTTGTTGATTAATGACAAATCTAATTATATGAGACTAACAATTTTATGAGCTTTTGTTTGACTAGTCTCATTTGGATATGAAAGTAAAAATGATGAGATGTATGTATTAAACTTCACATATTCTAACTTGGTCTCTCTTGTGGATCCAAAATATAGTGTGAGCTCTCTCATTGATCTTGATTGATTATGTGCATATGTGTTCCTTTATATCCATATGTATGCACATCTTGAGGGGGAGGTTATTCTATATTTTGTTTATTATAAGATTTCCATCTTGATTTGAAATCATCTTTCATCTCATCTCTTTATATTGTTTATATCGGATTATTATCTATCACAAAAGAGAGAAAATATTGAAAGATCTTGGATTAAACAATTTGTGTAATTGTTGCTTTGGTGATAGATGATAAACCGATGTTTATGGGATTAACCTCTCTTTTACATAAGTTTTCAACAAGGTTATTTCCCGATAATGAGATGTGGTAGATATGCATTCTTTGGTGATGGACCTTAATCATGACAAGGATGAAATTCATGGAGATAAAGTGATATGTATCACTTCTTATCTCCTACTTTTTGATAGGTTCATATATATGATTTCCATATTATTGTTATATAAGTGTGAGACTAATGTTTACTTGAGTCTTATCTTATTTAGTCTCCTTTACATTGAGAACATGGAGATCATGAAGGTATGTGTTTTTTGTTTATCTTTATCATTGCTACATGCCTTCTCCATGTGTATAGGATAAACCCCATTGGTTCTTCATAACTTATGCATACACTTGCCTCTCTTGTATATTTATTTGTATGCATATATTTAGGGGGAGCAAATCCTATACATTTATTGTTCACCTATTATTTATATTGGATCTTTGCATTTGAGCTTGCATACGAGTATATGACACTTGCGATGTTAATGAATACTCAACAAACATATCTATATATTTCATATGCAACCGGTTGGTCACCAAGTGGAGGATGACAATCGATTTGTTGGTACTAATGTTCTCCTTTGAGATGTGTAAAGGAATAGGTCTAATTGTGATGAGGCTAATGGATGACACTATGGGTTGATGGTCACCAAGCCAAGGACATCGCCATGTCGACAAGAATGAAGTCAAGATTGTGATGAGAAGAAAGCCTTAACAAAGGATGGTCAAGACCTCGGCATAAACATGGTTCAAGCGAATGGTCACGAGTGTTGATCTTGACTCAAGCATTGACCCCAAGTTGGATGGCACAAGGCAAAGGTATAATTGAATTAAGAATGTTTTCGTAGTCTTTTCTCGGTCTTGGTGTTTGGTGTAGACCGGATTTGCTAGATAGGCACCATACTATCAAGAGGGGCCTATGAAGCAAGCACGTAGATGATCTTGTGCCATATTAGTTCATATGCATGTAGGTGCATTTGGTGGTCTTGTCTAGCCAAGTGTGATGAGTTTTCTCATGTCCCAAACAAAGAGAGAAGTTGGTATGTCCAATAGGAGTGAGTGACATCTTGTGGGTATGTCCGGTGGATATCCTTTGGAGAGTGAGCCCTTTCTCCCTGAATTAAGTTGTGTTTCTTGGATGAATTATTCATGGGTTGGATAGCCCTTTGAATAAGCTTTCCATAGAGTCCAAGAACGCCAAATTCCGAGATCCAAGTCAAGAGATATCGCCGTTTTACTAACGGTTGGTTGTGTTGAAAAGTGACCTGCGGTGTGACCGTGGGCCTTAGGTCGGTCTGACCGGGGCTGTTAGCCGGTCTGACCGGCGTGGTAAGGCCGGTCTGACCGGCCCTACTGGTCTATTTGCACTGGTCTGGTGTTTGGTGGCGATACAGAGCCGCCAGAGCCGCAACCGGTCAGACCGAGCCGATGGCGGTCTGACCGAGCCATGGACGGTCTGACCGGCCACTACACTGCGGTTAGACCGGCCAGGTTGAGTGGGCTCAGTGATTACCCTGTAACGGCTAGTTTTCTAGCCGTTACAAAGTAGTCCGGTCTGACTGTCCACTCTATGGCGGTCTGACCGGCAGAGCACAGAGTTGGGGATTTCGACTCCAATGGCTAGTTTTGGTGGTTGGGGGTATATATATCCACTCCCCAGCAGCAAGGGTAAGGTTTTGGCACTCCATTGCATTATCTTAAACCCTTGCAAGAGCTCTCACACCCTTGTGCACTTAGTTTATCTAGTAAGGTGTTAGAGAGTGAGTTAAGCCAATCCAAGTGCATTGCTTCATTGTTATAGCTAGTGTGGCACTTGATCATCCTCGGCAAGCATCCTAGACTTGTTACTCTTGGAGGTTGCCGCCTCCTAGACGGCTTGTGGAGGTGTTGCCTGGTGACCTCTCTGAGGAGATTGTGGAGGAGGCCCGATGCTGATTGTGAGTTGGTTTGGAGTTCACCACCTTCGGAGTGAAGGAAGAACTACCCTAGTGATCGAGGCTTGGGTAGTCCTCTCCATGGGCCGGCTCCCACCTTGCCCACCCCTTGACGAAGGGGGCGTGCGGTAGCTTCGTGGTTGAGCGGTGGAGTTGAGCTTGCCTCAACGGGGATTAGGAAACCGACGAGTTTCCGAACCTCGGTGAAAAATCCCTTGTCTCTTATCTCATTTATTTGTTGCATTTACATTTGAGCAAGTTTACATACTAGAGCTTATTTGTGCTATTTCCACCCTAGGCTTGCAAACCTTAACATAGGCTAGCTTCTTTGTGCACTTACTTGAGACTAGTTGATTTAGGTTTTGAATTGTGCAAAACCGTTTTGATTTACGCTTCCGCATACAAAAGCCGGTTTTAGCCAAAAGTTTTAAAACCCTTTAGTCGGCTTCCTTGATTCTACATACCCACCTAGCTGACAAGTGGGGGCCACCATCTATCTTTTGGGTCCATCATTATTAACCAACAATGTACTAGACTGAGAATATCTATTTGCTTCATGTACACTGTATAACATATCATATCATCATTAGTCAGAGTGTGAGAGTGATGGTTTAGTTTTAGTCAACTCATCTAATATAATTAGAGCCCATTGCAACGTACGGGTATTTTTCTAGTGTTCTATAAAAGATATAAGGTGTATTACTTGTGTTTACATAAGACCCTACCATATTTTATCTAAAAACAATAGATGCATTTGCAAATCCAAGGGCGGGATCAAAGTTATTTTATAAAAGAAACTTTTATAAAATCACTATCACAATTAACCAACAACACTATAATGGTTATGGTATTGTAGTGGAGTTGTATGTGTAGAACTCTACCTATTAGGGTTTAAATCCTAATACTTATAAATATAGCATGTGCGAGTACGCTTAGTAATTTTGTGAAACCAGTAAAACTTAAATATAACTAGTATTTGCTATGGAAATTTTATTATCAATTTACTCATCAATATTAAAATTTAATGGAGTTGCTGATGAACCCGGGCGGGCAGAGCCAGAAAGATTTTTGAACCCGAGTAAACTTTAATATAATTAGAATTTGCTATAGAAATTTCATCATCAATTTACTCATCATTATTAAAATTTAATTGAGTTTTCGCTGGCGAGACCAGGCGATGGCTCCGCCCCTGCATGTATGCGGATACTAGCAAGGGCGGAGGTGGTAAGTTATCAGGAGTAGGGCTCAATCATGTAGTTTATCTGAAGTTTAGTGTTGGCTCAAGCCCAAGCTACCCTTCACGTGGCTCTGGCACTCCGCTGCTGGATACTGGGTACACGACCATCCTTCTGAGTTTAGCACACATTTATACACATGTAGATGTATCTTTAATAGGGATTTAGTTAGTTCATATATAGATTTAATATTGGGTCTCTCTTGAGCCATTGAGACGCACTTGTAAGTGTGGTATGTGTGTGGTAGTATGCCGCTCAGCCGCTGTGTGTCATGTGTATATACTGCTGAGGTGCGTGTGCGTCTTCCATACAATCTAATAAATAATAATTTGTTTTGTCACGTTCTCACGTAGTATCGAATTGAGATTTTTGGCAGCGCGCGAGCCATGCTCCTATCATGCATATTCTCCAAGCTGGCAAAACAACACCTGACTATCAACACTGTAGTCAATCACAATAGGTTTGCACAAGCAGGATGCAGGATGCCAAGAACACTCCCAACAACCAATATGCATAGACAACCCTTTTATTGCCTCTCGGTGCCTCACTACCTCCCCGATACATACTCCTGGGCTCCTGGCTAGTAGCTACTGATCACTACTGAGACAGACGACGTAGTCGGCCAAATGGACAACCCATGAAACAAAAAGATGTACACACATATCGACCGGTTAACTGAAACAGGAAAGCAGAGGGATGAAGAAGATCTATCGCCACCGGGGACGGCGAGTGGCCGGCCGGCCGGCCGGCGAGCTAGGGGCCAAGAGGCTAGAGCATGTCCCTCAGCACCATGATCGCCGCCGCGTGCTTTTCCTGCAGAGATTGACATCAACGAGCCGCGCGCGCGCCATTAGTTACGCATGCAGCATTTGATCGAGAACACATATGCCACTTCGTGCAAAAGGCAAAAAGCGCAGGCCCAGTTTAATTAATTAGCGCGCGAGAGATGATATGGCTCACTCACCTTGTCGCGCGCCCTGTCCCGGACGCCGCTGCACACCGGTCGGCCACGCTCGTCGTACAGTATCATCCCGCTGAACCGCGGCAGCTGGCACTTGACGCCCATCAGCACCTTCCTCTGCCATATCGGCCGTGCCGGCGTGCCACCCGCCGCCACCGTCAAAGCCGCCTCCGCCTCCGCCCCGCACTTCACCACCTTCTCCGCCGCTTCCTCCTCGATCTCCAGCACGTCGGCGTCAGCGTCGACTCCCAGTAGCCCGTACGGGCCACCACACCCGCCGCCAGCGCCAACGCCTCCCACGTCCTCCGCGCCGGCAACCTCGCCGCGCCGCCGCCCCGCGTAGACGACCTTCTCCTTCCACACGGCCACGGATGACATACAGATCCCCATTAGCAGCTAGCTCGCTCGTGCTCGAGTTCGAGCAAACGCCAACGCCAATGAATCGAGGATGGATCAGGACGGCGAGACAGCTAGATTAGCTAGGTAGCGGTGTAGCAGCTTGTAGTACGTGGTGGTGGTGGTGAGCTTTCTTAAGGCGGGTGGCGCCAAGAATGAGCCAATGCGCGCACAGGCCGCCCGTGACCGCGACGCCGAGAGTGCCGCACACTCCTTGCGCCCGCTTGCCGCTTGCGGAGTCATTGAGCGCGCGGCCTGGATCGATCGATGCGTGTATTTACGTTTCACCGTTTGGCGTCCTGCGCGCGCCGCCCGGCGCGTGCATGTGAAGCATGCCCAGCTTGGCAAAATGGCGATGATTTTGGCAAGGACTGGTGGTTTACGGAGTAGGAGTAGTAGTTTTCTTGAGATTGGAGTAACCAAATCTTCTCGGTAGGGTTGGTTGGGGTGCCTTAACTTGAGTGGTGGAGGTGGGTTAATGTGCTGTGGTGTCATTGCTTGGGTTACTAGATTGGTTTCCAAGAAATGTACTTACTGGTGTAATTGTGGAAATGTACCTACCAGTGTAATTGTGGAAAAATGAAGGTAATCACAAGTGTTTTAGTGCATGTGGTAACTGATGCAGGGACAAATTTAAGTTGGAACCTTGTGAATAGAGTGCACATGTAATATACTTTAGGATAAAACTGTATTATTTTCCTTTTGTTTTTGTTTGGAACTCATAAAATTTTGTTACTGTTTAGTCAAGTTACATACTCCTATTACAGTTTAAATACTAAAGGAAACAGCAACAGATGATGGGGATACATTCTTTAAAGCCTTTTCGAGCAACTGCAGGGGGCTTTCTTCGTCCATCCAGGAACGACAGCACCCAAGACATTCTTGAGCAACTAGCTAATGATTTCGAGATGGTCCTGACTGTCAAGATTGAAGTCCAAAAATCATGTCAATACAATTTAGCTCAGTCTCGATGGTTTGGAGCTCTCCTAGCAAGTAGAAAAAACACAAAAATTCAAAGCAGCAAGTTCAGTTGCATTAAAATATCTGCCATTCAATTTTTAGGACAGAATAAATCCCTACTCGTGATTAGAAGAGCTAGGTTCCCACTAAAGAAAATAAGCTGATATCCAAAGACAAAACAATGAGAATCAGCACTGACCTGTCACTAGGTACTTCAACGGTCTCTTCGGAGCAACAACCCAGTGGTGACAGAGATGATAAACAGTTCATGGCACCTAATTGCGGAAATCAGGAGGTACAGTCTCTTTTGTGAAGTATTCTTTTCTCACTGTCTCGACATCACAAAATCTCACCTTATGTGCAGGAATAACAACAGTGAAGGGGTAAGATTAAGTGCCATTTGCTAAATAACTTCTATGCAGAGGGGTAGAGAGGGAAGCTGACCAGTGATGCATATTGTTTCAACAAAGGTTTAACAAGCTGCCACATCGGCTGAAACACAAACGGTGCATCAACAAAAAGAACTTGCCCGAGCCGCTTTGGGTAGTAATAGTAGAACACATCAATCTGAACAAAGTTAGGGAAGTAGGGTAAACAGGAGTACAGAAAACAAAATGGTTTGTGGAAAATATGCATCAAGCGTGGAAGCCAGCAAGTTTCAATGGTTCAACTAACATAATAGTACAAACTTATGATCGTAGAATATATACAGGACATGGTCTGTTTTTAGTACTCCCTCCGTTTCATATTATAAGTTGCTTTGACTTTTTTTAAGTCAAACTTCTTAAAAGTTCGGCCAAGTTTATAGAAAAATATAACAACACTTATAGTATCAAATTAGTTTCCTTACATCAAGCATTGAATATATTTTGATAGTTTGTTTGTTTTGTATTGAAAATGTTACTATAATTTTCTCCCTACTAAACTAAAAGAAGTTCTGAGGCTTAGGGCTAACTTTAGGCTAACTTTAGATTTTCATTGATTGATTGGTAATAAAGTACATGGGGTCCCTTTATATATAAGGACAGATTTGACATCGAAGGAACTAATCTCTAGTATTTTAGAAACCAATCCAATATCTACGGCTCTAACTTTCTTATAAACCTCATATCTTTTCTAACTAGATAATATATCATGACTTACTCCTAACATATCATGCCTAATCTGCTGCATGGGCTTGGCCCATGCCCATAACATAGAGCAGGCAATTCTTGTTTAGTAATGATGTTAGTTAGCATTCTTATACTATTACAAACTGGTATTTAATGAAAGTAACTTTTTTTTTATCTTTGATAAACAAAGGCAAACCGGTTGAAAGAGTCAATTAGGCCTAGAGGGGGGGGGGGGGGTGAATAGGCTAATTCAAAAACTCAAGTAAACGCGGGAGTAGGAATTTTCGGAATTTCCGAAAATGACAGAGTATGCGTAATTCAAAGTAAATTCTAGATCTAGCTGCCTACAACAGGAAAATACTAGCACAAACAACAACTAGACCTATAGCAGCACAAACAAGCAAAGCTAGAGGAGTGAGGATGCTGCACAATGAGTTGTTCCTCGAGTTCGAATCCTTTAGGGGATTCTACTATCCATTGAGGAGCTCACAAAGAGCCGGGTCTTCGCTAAACCTTTCCTCAAGAGATTGCACAAAGCACTCCTTCCACTAGTGATATCTCTTCCCTTTCGGAGGTGAGATCCGACCTTCACAAACTTCTCCTGGCCAACCACACGTACATTGGTGGCTCGAGAGTGACACCTAGCCACCTAGGAGTCCTCAACCTCCGAGAGTAACAAATGATGCAATGAACTCCCGGAGACGATGCAAGTGCTCACAAATCTTCACGAAGCCAACAAGCACTCACACAAACTCGAATCCACAACTCTCTCTCACACACACCAAATCCAAGTCAAACACGGGTGGAAAGGGGAAACAAGAAAGCAAGGCTCAAAATTACTTTCAAACACGTCCGAAAATTTCCAGAAACGTTTTTTGGTGCGCAGACATTTTCGGAAATTCCAAAAATGGATTTCGGACAGCTTCAAAAATTTACAGAAACATTTTGCCTTCACTGTCATTTTCGGGAATTCCGAAAAGTAGTTTCGAACGGGTCCGAAAATTTACATAATCGATTTTGGCTTCTCAGTCATTTACGGAAATTCCAAAAATCAATTTCGGACAACTCCGAAAATTTCCAGAAGCGAAATTCAGTTATGTCTATTTTCGGAAACTCCAAAAATCTGTTTCAGACAACTCCAAAAATTCCCAGAACACAGAAACTGAGGAGAAACCCTTTTAAAAATAGATTTTGAGCACATACATCACTCCTCATACGTCAATGCATCATCTCTCTTAATAGTACGGCTTTCCTAGTGACCCAAAGAAATAAAAATAAACAAGATCACCTTTTGCTCATTGCAGCAACTCATGATTTTGTCGCATTCGTTGAGATATGCATTGCGCTACAAATCGTCATAGACTAACAATCCTTCACATTCACTTAAATAAAATTGCTAGTCCTCTCTAATCGTATTGTCATTAATCATCAAAACAATTAGGGGCCTACATGCACTTTCACCAGTGATAATTGTATGCATGTTCAACCCTCCAATGACTTAGCAATTAATCTGAAATGCTTGGTTAGTAGCTTCTGAGGGACAACTACGTAGTTGGGAATAGCATAGAATGAATGAACACAACTTACCAAAAACTTCAAAAACTGGAGATCACCATTTTCCACCTGAAATCCTCGAAGATCAAAAATGCCAAGTATATTCTCTGTTCCCAAGGGAAGTCTACTCAATGCCTTCTCAACTAAAAAGGCACACAACTTCTCATTTTCAACTGGATCTTGTTTCTGTAATTGTGTGGACCAGTAACATAACTGAGATTATCAGAAAGATAGACACTAAACAGAAATCAGAGTACAAAGTCAAAATGAAGCTGTGTTGTGTAAATATGTAAATCATGTTTTTAGTTGCTCTCAGACACTCTAAGTTCTAATGATATGCCACAAATAATTCTGTAGTTCTACACTTCTACTTTGTTCCATGTGCTGTTCTAATGCTTTGAGAATGCCTGTACCCACTATTTAGGCTAAGAAACATCAAAAGTTCAACATGTCTAAATCATGGTTAACAACATAAAGAACTTACAGAAGGGAAATGCTTTGACGCCACCACTACTAGCACAGGTCTACCATAGATGTCAAAAGAATCATGCACATATGCTTTGCCAGTTTGATACAACCCTTTAACCGATTCTTCTGATAATTCTGAGACTTGAAAATCCTGGCGCCATTTCTAATGTGGATGTAAGGAACACTCATTAACAAATAGGATAATGTAGATAATATAACATAGAGCTTTACCAAGGGGGTGTGATTTTAGGTCAACTCTGTGAATAGGAACAAGTGTAGTTCTTAGCAATTAAGGTTCAAGCATGTAATGCCTTCTCCCAGAAAATGAGATACAACTTGTAAAAGAATTGGAAGACGTATATGAAACACTGTACAGTTAAGCATATGCAAGTTTAGAAAAGAGAATATGGCACTAGTTTGACTGAATCACTTAAATTCCAGTTTCCACCAGAACTCAATATTCCCATCAGCGAATGTATCCAAATAGCACATTATGTATTAAAAATTCTTGCGGTAAAGTGTAAAAGTAAGCGGCACTATTGAACTTAGAAATATCTGGCTCTATTATGCTTTTTCAATACCTTACATGGATTGTGATTTTAAGAAAAACATTCATTATAGAGGCACTATAGAACAGAACAATCTAGGTTTCATAAAGAAAATTATGAACGAAACAATAGGCTAAAACAAGAGCATTTATCGTAACAGGAAATGAATGTCATATTTCTCATGTCAGCACAGTTTGTAGGATACAATGGCCTTGGTCAGTTTAGAAACTGTTTCATCGACGGAGAGCTTCCTGTCCTTCAAGAACCAGAGGATCATCTCCTCATCATCCCTCCCGTTCCTGCCCGTCGGGAGGCCCGGATGCTCCCTCTCCAGCCGTTCTTTGACCTCCAAGACGAGCTTCACAGCACATGGATAGAAGCAAATACAAGCAAGCAAGTCACGATCTACGTCTCTATCCTATCTACGCATCCAGAACATACGGGGGGTTGCTGGCACCTTGGAGGAGGAGGTGGAGGTGCCGCCGCTGGGAGGAGCGGTGCTGCAGCAGTGCACAACCCCTCTCCTGGCGAGACCCCGCAGGGGCGGCGGAGCTCGGGCGACGGAGCGGAAGGAGCAAGCTGCAGCCATCGCCTGCGGTTCTCCTCTCTCTCTCTCTCTCTCTCTCTCTCTCTCTCGTGAGGCGCTCGGATCGAGCAGGAGACGGGTTGTGAGCGACGGAGCGAGGGATTGGGGAAGAACTGGAGGAAGAAGGGTGGAACAGGAAAAACTGTTGAGGTGTGGGTAGAGAGGGATGCTCACCGGCGAGTGACGATGCGGTGGAAGCAGGAGGACGCCGGGCGCCACCTCTCCTCGCAGGATGGGGATCGGCGCAAGCGGCAGGCGAGGAGAAGAAACTCGAGGCCGAGGCCGGATGGGATGGATTAGGATGCTCACCGGCGAGCGAATGCGGCGGGAGCAGGAGAACGCTGGCGCCACCTCTGCTAGCAGGATGCCAGCGGCAGGCGAGGAGACGGGACGGATTGGGGAGGCGGAGCCGCGGAGGTCGTGCAGCGGTTTGCTGCCGTATACTCATACGCACAGGCTGGAATGTTTTCATCTCCCAAAAAAGTTCATCTAAGGTCCCTTATCTTGTCATTGAGTTTTAAACGGTCCTGAACCCTCTAATATTGTAAAACCAGGTCACTTTTGATCCCAAGGTAGTATCTTTTCGGTTTTATTGACATGGCGGCTGAGTCCCACATAGATCCTACAAGTCAACCGGCAATCTTCTTCCACCTCACTCCCCTCTACTCCCATCTCAACCCAAACCTCCAGGGCATCCGTCAATGGGTGAGAAGAAGGGTGTCGGTCGGCGGGGAAAAGCTCGATGGCGGAGGCCACCGGCTGACGTGGCTCCCAATAGCCGGGAGCGCTCACATCATGGACTTGCGCACGCGGGGAGTGCGGTGCAGGTCCCAACTACAATTGCAATGTCGTCTTCACCTGCACGCGCGAAGGATGGGGCTTCTGCCTCGTCACGCTGGCCAAGCTCCTATCCCCCAAGCTCATACTCCCCCACCCCTCGTCGAGTTGCTCAAAAGCCGATGTGTTCAGGTGTCCCCGAGCTCTGCCTCTCATTCGCAGAGGCGCACGCGCGGTTCCACCGCATCGTCTTCGAGGTCAACTCCATCTACACCATATTGCGGTTGCATCGTCCCCAACGCATGCGCCCTTCTCACCGCTCGCCACCGCCAAGCTTCTTGTTGGCTGCCAGCCTTCTCCCCACTCATCGCCAGGCGTCGTCGTCGGGCTTCTACCTACCGTTGCCGCCTAACAACCGCCACCCTTCTCCCTACTGGTCACCGGCCACCACACACTTCTCCCGTGATTCAGCGTCTGGCATCCTCTTCGCGTGCATGCACGGACACTCATGGAGTCAGTGGTGCTCGCAACTATGCTCAGGCGTCGCAACATACTCCATCTCCCAACTCTTGGAGATCCTCTCGCCAATCTTGACGGTGTGGCTGCATACGACCATGATACGGACGCGGTGCAGATGCGCGACGAACTGCTATGCAACGATGTAGCAGTGTAACCCAAGGGGACAACATGTCGGGAGCCCTTCCTACTTCGCTTCTTCGCGCTCTTCGCCGTGTAGGTCCATGACGCAGTCGTCAGTCGCCACTCTTCTCCCCACCTGTTGCCGGCTGCCCTAGAGGTCTGGGTTGAGATGGGAAGAAAGGGGAGATAGGTGGGCGAAGATTATCGGTTGACATGCGGGACCCCACATGGGCCCCACGCTGACTCAGCCACCACATCACCAAAACTGGGGAGCAATAGTGCCTTGGGACCTAATGTGACCTGGTTTTGCAAGATTAGGGATATGTTATATTTGGTATTTCAGTTCAGGGACAATTTTGAAACTCGATGACTAGGGACCTCAAGTGAACCTTTTCCTTTCATCTCTCTCGTTTATCTTTCTTTTAAGAATATCAAAGATGCTCGTGCGTTGCGACAGGAAATCCAAATTACATATGTTATTTTTTTTCGTGTACGGTGGCGGAGAGTTAGATGATGGATATTTGGGGGCCTTTTTTCATGAACCTGGGTGGGTCTCATGCAAATATTCATTGGTCGTAATTATCCAACTAAAATGTGACTGAATGGTGGGCTGTGGGTGCATGGTTTTTGCTGGTCGCACCCATAGCAATTAAGGACTGGTTCACGGGAAACCCTGGAAGACTTACAGTGCTTACCACAAGCGGGAGTGGGTAACTGCTTGATTTGTAGTATAACTCGACCCTTTCCTAGACACTAGTGGCGAGGGTGGGCGTGATGGAGTTGGGTCGGCCGGGTGTCCGGTTGTCCAGCTGTCGGATTCATCGCGACGCACGAGGGGTCTGCCCACCTTTGGGGTAGGGGGTGGGGGTGAAACCTTTGCGTGGTGTGGATGGTTAGGGGAGAGTTATATGAAGGGTCTTGTCACAATCACTCGACATGGTGACATGTCTGCGCAGGTACGGTGACATGCTGGTGGATTGTGTCTTGTGGGTACAGTTGTGCACCTCTGCCCAGAGTAAAACTATTCATATAGCCGTGCCCGCGGTTATGGGCGATCGACTAGATTCACCGTGATTAGTCCCATCCTTAATAATTGGTTAATGAACTGGTTAATTCAGGTGGGTTGGTTGGGCCTGTTCAACGTGGTGTAGCGTTGATCAGTGGAGATTTAATGTTACCTTAATCAACCAAATATTTTATTGTTTTGCTCAATAAAATGCTTTGCAACCGCCTTTATGCAAATAGCCACAAACCGTCCGTGTGTTCCCCTTGCACGTCTGCATCATTGGTGTGGCTTGCTGAGTACGGTGGTTGTACTCAGCCTTGCTATTTTCTCCCTTTTCAGATGTGTAGTGCTTCTGAGCTGAAGACGAAGTTAGGGGACCAAGGCTCAGACCCCAGTTGAGTTTTGCCTGTGGAGTGGAGCTGAAGCCCTGGTAGGATCGCCTTTTTCCGCTGCTGCTACTTTCTTTTCGGTGTGAGGACCAAGCGCCTCTTCTGTAAATATTTTATGCTTTATTTACGTTTGGATCTGTATATTAATTTGTCGTTTTGTGTACCCTGGCTGGTACTGGACAGGGATTTAATAAATAAAATAGTCTGAAAATTTAGGCTAAATTTCTGGGCGTGACAGTTGTCTCCGTGAGAGCAACACAATTCCAATAGATGAGAAGGTTGACCAGCAAGTAGGCCATGAGCACACTGGAGTTGCTGCACGGGGACGACCACCATTGCAAGGTCCGGCAAAGGGGAGAACAAGGCGGCTGAGCCAGATCTGTCGAAACAGGTGTTTGCAATCTTTAGCTTTGAACTCGGACACTAATTTCGGCTTTGATCCAACATCCTTTTAGCACTTGGATGATACCGCTGTCGGTATTTCTTAACGACATTACTAAGAATATAATTCCCAGCAATGACGCAGAAATGCTCGGGTATATTATGGTTATAGAATTCATCCGCAAGCGCACGGATATACCATTGTAGCATTTCACCCGAGAGTATTCCAAGGGTATTATATTTATTTTATTCCGTGGGAAGATCATGTAGAGAGAACTTAATTAATAATTTATATATTACTTGTGATAATCATAGTCTAAGCACTGGTTAAGATAATCCAAGGGTAGAGTGACACACAAGCAGTTGAGCTACTCATTCTCATACTAAATTATCTAAGCTAAGTGGAAAGAAAAGAGAAAGATAATCTATTCCTATACTTCTAGTATACATAGTATATATACATTCTAGTCATATGAAATACTAGCTAATACCCTTTATCCGATGCCCTCCTGGTACTTTGAGAAGCCACCTCTGACTACCGAGTTCCTTACGACAGCCCGTCATGACCATACAACCGGATCTAAATACGGAGGAGTACCCTGATGAGAACACAACTAGCTCGGATATAACCATGGCTACTTTATGTATTAATCAACCAAAGGTGCATATGTTCTATATTAGATTTACTTGTTATATATTTGAACAAACATTGCTACACGATGAGTTTTGTGTGTTTTCGTTTGCAGAGGTACTTGCTTGGGCGAAAGAAAAGAGACCGAGCATAAGGAATGCATGGATTATTGAAGAAGTTGATTGGGAACCAAACAAAGACCTTCTCCAAGTCTTCTTTCATCTCACCACGTCACTTTTGGCCCATAGAAGACAAGAGATTAAGTTGTGCGAGTTTTGGATTCGGATTCGGGCCTCCTGACAGCATTAACTTCAAATGGACCTAACCGCTGATCTAGAAGGAATTTCGGGGTCCATGAATACTTGTTAGAAAGCTTATGGAGTCTACTTTCAGATGGTTTTGGTCCCACATTAAAATTCCTACTGAGCTGCCGAGAATCTGCAAAACAAGCCACGTATCTCATCCAGTCCAAATCTGATTTGAGTTTTGGGCCTTATAATTGTGTCGTGGGCTTAGCCTAAGGGGGTGTGCGCCTTAGGGCAACCCTAGGACGTCCCTAATCACATTTATTCAGTAGCCGTCAACGTTTAGAGTTGGGTTTTGCTTAGATTATTCTGTCAAGAACTGTTTCGCCGCTAGATCGGTTTGTGGAACCCCATTCGTGTACTTAATTATTCATATGCAATTTGGTTGCAATCTATCTTGTTCTTGCTTGTGTTCTTAGATTCTCATGCAAGGATTAGCCTTCTCAGCGAGGTCAACCGGGTTTCGGCACGGTTGATAACTAGAGGAGACGTGGTGCTGCGATTGCGGAGCTCAGTAATGTGTTCGTTCAGAAGCCGGATCGAGTTATGTCGCGACTCTGCCCAAATCGATTGTTTATCAATACCTATCAGAAGATTAGGACCTAACATTCCCTCATCAGTTTGTATCAGAGCGCGGTTGCCCGTTTCCCATAACCAGAAAATTGCCACACAAAAATATTTATTCTTTACCTAGACAATTTGAGCCGTTGCATTGTTCTATTAGATTTTACTTTGTTAAATTCTAGGTTGCATCGTCGTGTCGAGTGCTGGTTTAGTCTTAGATTTAATTTTTAGTTTTGAGTATTGCATCTGTTCATCACTTAGGTCTAGGGTACATCACTCAAGTGTGTGAGTTGTATGTCAGTTTTGGGTCTAGTTTTTCATCTCGTCAGTTGTTGCCAGGACCTTGAAAAATTGAATCGTCTCGTCGTCGAGTTTCCATTTTTGTGATTTGGAGAAAATTTTATCAAACGGTTTTGGAGTTGCCATACTGTGTGCGTGTACTGTGCGCGTGAGGGGAGTACTGTGTGCGCATGAGGAGAGACTCCGTATCAGATCAAATCTATCCGTGACTATCCGTATTTCCCTATTTATAGAATTGTTAAGTAGCGGATTTGAGATATTTTTATAAAAACGGAACCTACATGATATGAGTAATCCATTTTTGAGATGATCCAATTTTAGTTTTGCACTTTGTGTTTGAGTTCTTGTAATATTCATATTTACATTTGAGTCCCTGTTCGAGGTCAGTGGTCCGTTTTTGTTGAAGAAAAAAGTAAAAAAAAGCCGCACCTAAAAAAAGAAAAAAAAAGGCAGAAAGGTGCTTAAAAAAAGTTGCACCAAGAAAGAAAAAAAATCATTCATCCTTTGAGTATGTTATCAGAGTGCAGAGTTGTGCATTGATTCATATCTAGTCTTTAGTGGTGGTGCCGGGTGCTTGCTTGAGCTAGAGTTGAGTCTAGTCTAGGCCAGCACATTGACTAGTACTTTGAACTATTATTCAACTTTGCATTTTCTAATTAGCACAATTACGTTCTTTTGCTACTATATATTGTGCCTCCCAAGCTACACATATATACTTCTGGTCAGCACCGCTTTGATCCTTGCAATCGCCATATCACGTCCTTCAAGGTGTCACGAACCAGCCACCGGTTGTACCGTCCTTAGCATTGCTGGTAAGACACTTGTAAGAGCTTGGTAAGGTGCTCCATTTGGCTGAGTTATTGAGGGGCACCACTACACCGCATAGCAGATTATTAGGGATAACCTTCATTGTTTGTTATTGGTTTTGTGTTTGCAATGACAGGTATGAGTGGCGCTCAAAATCAGCGATACCAACAAGGTGCACGTGATGAAAGTACTTGGGTGCAACAAGTGCTAAGTTCTCAAATGGAGAAAGCGGAGCAATGGCAGTATCACGAATTATTTGAAACAAAGTTTATGGTTAAGGATAGAGCATGTCGTACTATAATCGATAGTGAGAGTTGCAATAACTTTGTGAGTTCAGATTTGGTTGAGAAACTTGAGTTGCTTACACAACCGCATCCTCATCCATATTACATCAAATGGTTCAACTCTTGTGGTAAGTTCAAGGTAAATAGAATTGTGAGAATAAACTTTTCGATTGGGAATTACCATGATACTGCCAATTTTGATCTTGTCCCTATGCAAGCATGTTCTTTGTTGTTTGGTCAACCATGGGTATATAATAATAATGGATCACATAATTTTGTTGCTAATACATACACATTTAGACATAATGGTCGGAAAATGAAATTGGTACCCATGAGTTTTACTGAAATTTTCGAAGATAATCTTGAAAGGATGAAGAATGGAATCGAGGAAATTTTCAAAGATAGTATTGAAAGGACAAAAAATAGAATTGATGAGACTTTCAGAGATACCAGTAAAGATACTATTGTGATACCTTCAACTAAGTCTAAGTTATTACAAAATGAACGTAATGTCGTGCCTATTGTTTTGGATACTAATATTTTGCAGGCATCTAAGAATAACCAAGGTAATGAGAAGGAGAAGAAAGACGAAGAGAAAAAAGACTTATCTATAGCTCCATGCATGCTTGAAGAATGTTCTATTGACCAAGCGCCGATAATTTCTGAAGATGAGAAAAAAAGGTAATGATAATGGTGCTACAGCTACTCAAGGTATGCATATTTATGATATGCCAACTATGTCCACTACTTATGCTACGTTAGAGCAACCCATAGTGGAAACAATTGTTGAAATACCTTTATCACAAAACAATTTGCTTGATGTTTCTTGTGATAAAGAAGAGTTGTGAGATGCTTCACTTATATCCGTGCCACAACTAGTGAATGAACATGATAGTTTTATAGTAGAGCCATTATGTGTTGAGTTTAAACATGTTATTCACATTGCTAGCGAGAATGAAGAGCTTAAATTGCTATCTTCTTTAAATACTTGGGGATATATTCAATTTGATGATCTTTGTCCACTCAACTGTTTAGAGAAGAAATTATTTGCTAGATTTGAATTGCCATGCCCTTCTGATGTGATTTTTCATGTTATTGGCAATTATGATAGTAAAGAAGAATATAATGTGCATCGAGTATATATTTGTTCAAATTTGACCATACCTCCTTTTCATGATGAAATGTATTGTCTAGAGCACCACATGCGTATAAGTTATTCTCTATCTAGTTTCTCTAGTTGTTTAAATGAGTTACAGGTTGGTTTGCAAGAAGGGGAGTGTAGTGGTTTTTCGACTACAAAGATTTCAGGATCCAATCATATGACCATCAAGAAATGTTCCTCACCGGATGTGATAGATAAAGATAAGTTCAATACGCTCCATGACAAGGTGAAACCGAGGACGGTTTCCAATCAAGAAGGGGAGGATGATGAGAACACAACTAGCTCGGATATAACCATGGCTACTTTATGTATTAATCAACCAAAGGTGCATATGTTCTATATTAGATTTACTTGTTATATTTTGAACAAACATTGCTACACAATGAGTTTTGTGTGTTTTCGTTTGCAGAGGTACTTGCTTGGGCGAAAGAAAAGAGACCGAGCGTAAGGAATGCATGGATGATTGAAGAAGTTGATTGGGGACCAAACCAAGACCTTCTCCAAGTCTTCTTTCATCTCACCATGTCACTTTTGGCCCATAGAAGACAAGAGATTAAGTTGTGCACGTTTTGGATTCGGATTCGGGCCTCCTGACAGCATCAATTTCAAACGGACCTAGCCGCTGATCTAGAAGGAATTTCAGGGCCCATGAATACTTGTTGGAAAGCTTGTGGAGTCTACTTTCAGATGGGACTGACTATCCATTTGTCGGGTGATTTTTAACAAGAAATCACCCAAATTTTTTCTACCCTTAGATTTACATCCAACGAACTACAAAAAGAAAATAAAAAAAATACATATTTACTTACACATCATTGTTATCAAAATTACAATGCACTTACATGCCATATCAACTGAATTTACAAATATAATTTTAGTTATATAGGACTGTAATTTTACAATTTAAAGAAAATAACAAATACATATTTACTTACATATCATTGTTATCAAAACTACAGTGCACTTATATGTCATATCAACTAAATTTACAAATGTAATTTTAGTTATATATGACTGTAATTTTACATTTTAGAGAAAATACAAATACATATTTACTTACATATCATTGTTATCAAAATTACAGTGCATTTACATGTCATATCAACTAAATTTACAAATGTAATTTTAGTTATATATGATTGTAATTTTACATTTTAGAGAAAATACAAATACATTTTTACTTACACATGATTGTTATAAAAATTACAGTGCACTTACATGTCATATCAACTAAATTTACAAATGTAGTTTTAGTTATATAGGATTGTAATTTTGTATTTTGGTTTCAACGAGAGAGAAGGAGAGAGAACAACACGCATGTCAATTTTTCAGAGCGTAAAAAAAGCGACTCTGACCGATAGACGTTGGTACACGCGGCCCAACAGAATCCTATGCGGGTTCGCACTTCCCAGCCCAATATATGCGCACGAATCTTAGCACACATCGAATGGCCTAAAAAATGACAAATATGAGAGAAAAAATCACACGACAAATCTATAGCAAAATCACTTTCAGATGGTTTTGGTCCCACGTTAAAATTCCTATTGAGCTGCCGAGAATCTGCAAAACAAGCCACGTATCTTATCCAGTCCGAATTTGATTTGGGTTTTGGGCCTTATAATTGTGTTGTGGGCTTAGCCCAAGGGGGTGTGCGCCCTAGGGCAACCCTAGGATGTCCTAATCACATTTTTTAAGTAGCCGTCAACGTCTAGAGTTGGGTTTTGCTTAGATTATTCTGTCAAGAACAGTTTCGCCGCTAGATCGGTTTGTGGAACCCCAAATTCGTGTGCTTAATCATTCATATGCAATTTGGTTGCAATCTATCTTGTTATTGCTTGTGTTCTTCGATTCGCATGCAGGGATTAGCCTTCTCGGCGAGGTCAACCGGGTTTCGGCACGGTTGATAACTAGAGGAGACGTGGTGCTGCGATTGCGGGGCTCAGTAGCGTGTTCGTTCAGAAGCCGGATCGAGTTGTGTCGCGACTCCGCCCAAATCAATTGTTTATCAATACCTATCGGAAGATCGGAACCTAACATTCCCTCATCATACCCTCCCAGGAAATTAACTTAGGACTATATACACATGCGGAGGAATACCCGTACTGAGCTGTCACCATCAGCGGCCTACCTCTCATTCGCAGCATATAACCCCAAATAATGATATCCCGTTATCTAGACACCACGCCTAAACTACCAGATACTATTCTAATATCATCGTCATGACATAGAGTAATTGCATATGCAAACATTATACCCGCACCAAAGCATCTCCTAGATAAGCTAGCAGTATATTCAGTATAACATGAACATAATGTAAAGTAGGAATTCATATACTCGGGAAGTATTTCAATACCATAAATGTATATAGAAGAGTATTCTAAATAAAGTACAAAGGTTACAAAAGAGGAAAGGAAAGCTACTAGAGCCATACCTGAACTCTTCCGAAGGCTTTCGGACTCGCGATTTCTACTCTATTCCTATTCCACTAGCTTAAGAATACTAAACTAACTTGAAAGAATACGAGAGAGCTCTTGCTTGAGGTGTGTGAGTGAAGTGAGGATGAGAGCTCCTTTTATAGCCTCCCAATGACGGTTGTGACGGTTGGAAAGGTCGGTAATACCCACCAACCGTCATTGGGGAGCCATCTCAGCCATCCAGGAGAAACCTGGATCAAACGGCGCTGCGGGGGGTTCGGCCGAACCATGGGTCGGCCCAACCTGGCCCAAAAACGGCAGGTGGTCTCCTCCATTGCTCTCTTTCGTAGACTTGTGAATTTTGGCCCAATTCATCGTGTCAATTCTGAGTTCTTGGCCCATTCATGCATAAGTCTAATCCTTGACATCGTCCGATTGATTTATCGTTTGAGTTGATGTCGATTTTCCTTCACTTTATGATTATTCTCTACAAAAGGTTAGTAAACCTAATACTTGTGGAATATTATTATTCTGACATGTATATGCATTGTAAGCATAACTAGTTCTCCTATATTTCGGTAATTTTGACAGTCAAAACTGATCGTTAACGACCGTCAACAAAACCCCCCAAGCTTGAACCTTAGCTCGTCCCGAGTGAAGGACGAAAGGACACATAAACTTGGTTGTTGATCAGGAGTTGCTACCATGCTGTATATCTCAAAGGTACAGGTGCAAGGTATATGTACTCTCTCCAGATTAAAAAATCTTTGGCACGGTGGCTTATCCTTATCCCTGATTGCCACGAGACACTGCTTCTCCTTGCCTTGGGCGGTTGAAAGACAGAACAACAATTAGAACACCAATCACCCAATATTTGTTCAACTTTTATTCCGGAAGTTTTCAAATGATTTTGCAAAAGAAAGCCAAGTTCCTCAAATGATTCACTCAGTCTCTCTAAGTGTATTAACTTGAATTCCTCACCATTTTTGCCTTTTTGATTCCTACTTTAAGGTTTGATATGTAGAGCTTGGTAGGGATCAAACATGGCATACTTGCATCCACATTTATTACTAAGTCAAAAACTTAGACAAAAGCAGATAACTAAACATACTCAAGATCAAGATCATGCAGTGTGTATGTGTGATCAAGATCAAGATCGTACAGTGTGTATGTGTGATATATGGTGGAAATGGTATATAAAGAAAATAAAGAAAATACTTCTCCTTTGTGCTTACTTCCTTCTCCCAAAAATCCTTCTTTTATTATTTTAGGAGAGGGCATGGCTACACACATTCTTTTTTTTTTCAATATCATGCTCATGCTTGATAGAGCATAACTTTATTATCTCTCTTTCTTTTTTTTATAACCATGCTTTTCCCTCCCCTTTTTTTCGAAAGGATTTCCACTTTAGCAGAAGAAATCACATGAAAGCATGGCGAATTTATTTTGGTGGTAATATGGAAAATGGAATGGAATATTGCTAGCACCCAGTGTAGGAGTTTAGCATGTGCATAAATGTGAGTGTATGATCTTAATCATAGAGCATGAGAAGTATCTACACAAGTCACAAGGATTTGACAAAGTTCAATGGAATGACAAGTAACCAAAAATGTATATGATTCAATCATGATGGCATATTTTTGGCTCTGGTAGGAATTTATATCAAATGAGGAACTTTCAATTTTATCATTTTGAAAAACAAATCATCCAGAATTCAAGTCAAAGTAGGATCAGGATCATAGCAGCTCTTATTTACTATCTTATATCTTGCAACAACCTAGACTTAGATCAGCAAGTGCAGCTCATTACCTCAGGTTCCCAGATAATTGTTGGCTACTTATATTTAACCTTTGAGAGATCACTTACCTATGAACCCATACATAAGAGATATAAAACAGAGCAACTATTCATCATTTCAACAAAGAGAACTAGTTTGTCTTACCTAGCATGACTCAAACCTATCCTATCTTTTTGGTATTTTCTATTTTGTAAATTTTTATGTTGTTTTTAGGTTTATAAGATGCAATTGGAAAGCACATATGCAATTGGAAAGGGAAATATGCAATGTGATACAAGTTACCTTAGTGGGAGGAGAGATGTCTCCCCCCAAGCTTGACTTTCGTTAAGGGTCCTTGATAAGGATTGAACCCCTGAAAGCGGAAGTACGCTTGAAGGTCATCGTGCTGTTGCTGCATCATGTTGTTGATGTTGGCAAACTGAGCATCAACAGTTTGTTGCCATTCTTGCATCTGGGCTATATGTTCCGTGAGGTTGTACTGGATCTCCCCCGTCTGCACATCAAGGGTGTCCATTCTCCTAGTGATTTCACCCAAGTCCCAACGAGAGAAACTTGAGCGCCATTCACTTGGAGATGGAGGCATACCACTTGATCTGGGGGGTTGATTGCCCCCCTAATGTATGTCATGAGGTGCACGCCACCGGTTTTCACTGGCACTTGCCCAGCTTGAGACTCCGATGCTGTGGCGTGGAGCTTGGGTCTATCCGGGCGCATCCCCAGTTGGTTCCCAACCTGCCTCATACATTTGCACAGGTGTTGAGGATGATGAACTTTCCCGTTCATTCCTTGCCATGTTGCGCGTACCCCTGTATACTCCACCTGCATGAGATTTTTCTATGGTCTGCAGGGGAATGGTTAGTTCACGACAGTTGTACAAATGTTACCCTACGTTTGGCAACGAGATTTCATTTGTACAACCAGGGAAAAAGTAAATCAAAGATCCATCTACTCCATGTTTAAGAATATGGCCTTGCACTAGATAATTTTCATCAATACACGGACGAGCGGCTGAGATAAAAGCAATATGGTCATTAACGACCCCTAGCCCTTTTGCTATCCGAGTAATCGGAGAAGTGCACTCAACTGGAGCAGAAAACCTTATACTTTCTAACCATTGTCTTATCATACATTTCACAGGAGCAATTTTGATTTTTCTAACCATGGCAAACATGATAATAAATTCATCCCCCCTAATGGGTCTAAGATCACCTCTAGTAAACAAAGTCATAGCAATCCATTTGTGCATGAGCCTAAGTGTAGGATTATGGATATCATTCGTCCTTGGTTTCTTGCAAATTGGAGCACCAGAAATATCTTCCCAAAACTTATTTTTCTCGAACCCGGAAATTCCTTTCTGGAGATCGATTTTATAGGAATCGTGAAAACCAAGAAGTGTACTTAATCCTTTCCACGTAAGTGTGTATTCCTTATGGAAAAAGCGAAAGGAAATTCCATCTTCTATTTCTTTCAAAGTGCACAGAAATTGCAAAGTAAGCAAACGAGAACTAGGCTCATCTACCACAGCAAATATCTGCCAACCAACGGCTTTCTAAATAGCACGAAAATCAACATCCATACCTATGTTTTTCAGCAGCTCCGGAGAGTACTCTCGCGTGTGAGCATACTCCCGGTCACTCAGCATGTAGTAGGCTTGTCTTTCTTGATCGTCGACAAGGTCGAGGTCGGCGTCGTTCAGGAGACATCGCGGAACTTCGGCATCCTATATCGAGACATCAGCTGATGAATGAGCGCTAGACTCGTCATGATGGCTTGATGAAGAGCCGGATCCCTTGAACAGACGAGATAGTCGCCTCCTCACACTGCTACAGAAAGCGTTTTTGCATACGGGCGGAATCGATCTTCACATGCGGTTGGCCAGCCCGCATACGCGAAATGGTCTGCAAAGATCACCATTTGCGCATGCGGCCGGCCCAGCTGCTCACTTAAGACAACCGCATGCGAAAATAGATCTTCGCATGCGGTCCATTTAAGAAGTCGCATGCGAAGATATATTTCCCCCATGCGGTTGACTTAACAAGACTACATGCGAAAATCTATTTTCACATGCGGCCGTCTTAAGTAGACCGCATGCGAAATTCAATTTCCGAATAGCTCAAATAATATTTATTCTAGCCTTTGGTGAGATGTGTTTCGTCATTAATATTAAATTATTGAAGGATTTATTATCGTATTTCGGAATAGTAAGCATATGAGATAAGACAAGTGGCACAGTAACAAACATGTAATACATAACCATAAATTCAATCGTAATTTACATACGAAATATATAATACAAGTGCCACAGTTTTTTCATCATATGTATAAGTAGTGTACATGTCATTGCATATGTTCTTTCTCCTACTCTCTGAGAGGTTTAAATTTGTCGTCCATTGCGAGTTCACTCTGGTTGTCGTAGAAGAGACCTCTTGCGTTGCAGACATCGCGATGGATGAATCGACAGAGGTCAGCGGCCATGTTCAAGATAGTATTGTCATTGAATTGTTGTGCAATATATGGGATTTTGGGGATCTGCACACATAAAGGAAAATAAAATGGTACTCAGTGAGAAGTGTGTGCTAGATGGGTTTCTTTGTAGAGAAGAGTTCACCGACTTACTCGGTTACTGGTTGTTTTGTACCTCCCATTTACTCTGAGCATCTTGCACACGTAATAACCGCACAAGTTGGTTCCCGGTGGTTGTTTGTAGCACTGCGATATAATTATGAGGGACCGATCTCAGTAGATATAATTTAGTATATATGTATTGTTCAATAATTAGTTGTATCGGTATAGATTTGATAGTACCAGCCAGCCAGTCCTGACAGATAACTGCTTCTGGGATGTAATATGTACTGGTCCACCTCTTTTGCGGTAGTACTTATGTGCTCTGTTTGAAGAAAACAATTGTTTTATCAGTAGTTAGAAGACTGGGGTTCGACCTAAACAATTTATATTAATGAAATGTTTATCACTTACAAATTCAAAATAGTGAGGAATTCCATAAATGTTTCCTTGTCATAGTGTGCGGGGTCCAATGATATGATCAATTGGTCTTTTGGATATACAAGGAATAATATGTAGTGGTCTCTGCATATAAGATAGGCTTATTGGAGATAGAAAATTCCGAAGAAGATAAATTAATTAAACAAAAAGAAGAGAGAGCTTACGTGAACGCGTAGGGGACCATTAAGTCATCTTTGTCGGCGTGCGCCAACATTGCTATTGCCAAGTATGTTGCTACTTCTAGCTTCTTCCTCTTGTGCAATGTCTTCACATATTCTTCCTTTTCTTTAGGGGTCTTGCCAACCAATTGCTCGCAGTCCTCTCTCAGCTCTACGATGTGTTGTGTTTTGCATATTCTTGTTGGATCGACGTATCCAACCTTTGCTCCAGTTCTATCAGCTTCGTGGAATTGCATACTGCACAATGAACAAAGAAGTAATGGGATTTGGTTTCTTTGTTTAGAATGATACGTGTAACATGTAATATAGAGTTCAGACTTACAGACAGAACACCGCAACGAGATTAACGTCCATTTTATCTAGCTTGTAGAGGGCGTAAAGGTCTTGGAAAGAGATAAAAAATATCCCATTAGGACCACTCATGAAAGCACCTTCCGGGACGGCGACGCTTATGAAACCGAGACCCTTCCTAGATGCCTTGATATACCATTCGTGAATTACCCTCATTTCCCATGGTAGCTTGTTCATAAGATAAGTTGGCAAGAATGGCTTGCCATACTCATAAGTTTCAGGCACATCGGCAGATAACCAGGATTGCACTTCATCTTGGGCCGCTAGTACTGACTTCTGGGAGTCTGACATGACATGAGCAAGTTTTTTCCTCTTCTCAGAATTCCTGAAAGCTGAAAACATGAACTTCTCCTTATCCTTGTCAATCTCCTTTGGGTCATATGTCGATATTAACTTTGGAATTATACGATGAGGTTCCAAAGGATTAGACTTCGGTTCGGATGTAGTACCTTCTGGTATGTGCACTTGTTCTACCAGAGCAGATTGGAGTGTAGGTGGAGAGGCTTGCACTGAGGGCGGAGTCGGGGGAGCATGTTGTTTAGCTGGGGAGGTGGGAGAGGCTTAAACTGGTTGCGGAGCCGGGAGAGCAGGCTGTTGAGAAGGGGAGGGTGGTGGTGTAGGTTGGCGAGGCGATGGCCTAAGCGGTGGCGGGGACGCCGGATGTTGAGGTGACAGTGGTTCAGGAGGCGATGGTGGTGCAGGAGCGGCAGCTGTCCTTGCTTGCGATGGGGATGGAGTTGAAGATCCTGCTGCTGGAACGGCCACGGTCAGGATTATGTCTCTGCGGTGCCACAAGATAAACTGATTCACTGCATCACCGAGAAGTTCAATCCCCTTAGGTGCAGGTATGTCTAGTTCCAAGGAAATGTGGTCGCTATGGACCTTGGCGACCTGTACCCTTGCGTAATCCTCAGGGATTGCCGTGTTGTGGAATTGACGTCCGGGTATCGCTAAACCCGTTGCAACCTCCTTAGTCTTTCCAGCGCGGCCGATAGGTACGACGGGACTGCACGTAGGTTGTCCAGTTATACTATCCATAGGGAAGGGAGTTGTCTCCACTGAGCCTACACTGCTGGGTACATTAGTTGTTTGCTGTGCGAATTGTGTGGGTTGGTGGCCATCAGGGAATAACCTTGGAAAGGTTGTCGGGTTTTCAGCTGCCAACGAGTAGAAGTGTTCCTTCACTTGCGCATAGATTTTGTCTGATAGTTGTTCTTTGTATTTGTCTCTCTTCTTATAACTTGATGCGTCTTGTGGAAACCCTATCTTCCAACTCGTCTTTGAGGACAAACCCCTTACACATCCAGAGTGTTCGGCGGTCCCCAACACCGCAGTAAGCTGGTCTCGCTCCCTCCGTGGGACGAACTGTCCTCATCTTTCTTTCTCGACTATCTACTGCAAATTAGTAGTCACTTGTTCTATGTCTGGAGTCTCGAATAGTATGTCTCCCTCATCCGAGACTTGACCTGTGTTGCGTGCCCAAACCCAGTTCTTGCTACGTTCCACCATGGGGTCTACTAGCAGAGGTTTGCCGGCCGCTGCAAATCTCTGCTCGGTCTCCCGCCATTGATCGACGTGCCCAGCGTATCCGCTCGACCCCAATCTATGGGGATATTTGTTCTTCTTCGCGAGGTCTGACAGTTTTTTCCTCAAAGCCAATGCTTCATCTGTTGTATGATCTTTAACAAACGTATCCTAGTCAGCCTGCGATATATGTCCATATTCTATGAAAGGTGGCAGATTCTTCTGAACATAATTCCGATTTAGATCGGACTTCCACTGTCGCCATCGATCTCCCATCTTTTTAAGTGCGTAATCTCTCCCCCTGACCTCTGATCCAGGAGGGTACACAAAATACTTCTGCAACTCATTCCAAAGAAGTGTCTTGATGTTGTCATCCACCGTTTCCCACAACTTGACATTAATGGGAAAACGCGTCCTGACTAGAGTGCCACAGGTGTTGCTAAACTTGGACCGCACTATCGGTGGCTCGACGGGCTTCCCATCCTGATCGAGAGCAATCACGTTGTAAATTTCCTTGGGTAATTTATTCTTGCTTCTCTCACCACGTCTTTTTTTCCCACTCCCGCCTGCACTTATAGATGTATCCGTACGTTCAAGTGCAGACGTAGCAGTGTCCATCTAAACCTCTTCCTCTCTCCTGGTCCTCGCGACTTTACATTTCGAGCGGCGTCGGACTACCATCTGCACAGTATAGGTAACTCTCTACACCATTAGGTTCATGTCACATCATAGTTAGTAAATAATATATGGCTAACGATGTTCAACACTTACGGCCTGTTCCATAGGTATGTAGTACGGATCATCATCGCGAGGGGCGACTTGTGTTATTTCCATTGGAAACGGGTCACTTGGTGTGCGCCATGTTTCTTCACTAGAAGCGTCAGGCTGCTTGTTGCTACCAGATTTTTGAGGAGCGTTACCTTCTTGAGGAGCTATTGGCGCGTTCGATGGAACCTTATCGTTCGACATCTTCCAACTTGACGTAAAAAAATTTGACATAAGTCCCAATTTTAACATAAGTCCCAATTTATCATAATTTGACATAAGTCCTAATTTGACATAAATCCCAATTTAACATAATTGCCAATTTTAACATAAGTCCCAATGTAACATAAATCCCAATTTAACATAAGTCCGAGATTGACACATGTCACAATTTAACATAATTCCGAGATTGACACAAGTCACAATTTGACATAATTCCGAGATTGACATCAGACCCAATGTAACATAAGTGCCAATATAACATTCATCCCAATTTAACATAAGTCCCAATTTTAACACAAGTCTCATTTTACCATAAGTCCCAATTTAACATTCATCCCAATGTAACATAAGTCCCAATTTTAACATAAGTCCCATTTTTAACATAAGTCGTAATTTAAACGATCTCACAATTAAACTAAAGTCCACAATTGCACAATTTCACAAAAGTCCCAATTCAACAATCCACTATCCATAATTGCACATTTCACAATCCACAATCCACAATTAAACAATCCACAATGCACAATTGCACATTTCACATTTCTTTTTTTAAAGGAAATAGTACTAGGGGAATTGGGACCGGAGGAGTCGGCGCAGCGGTGGCGGGGAGGACTTGGCGCTGGCGAGGGGCCGGGAGGACTTGGGGAGGAGCCGGCGGTGGCGGGGAGGACTTGGCGGCGGCGACGGCGAGGGGGCCAGGGAGAGGTCCTGGCAGCAGCGAGGGGGACGACTTCGGGGAGGAGCCGACGGTGGCGGGGAGGACTTGGCGGCGGTGACAGCGAGGGGGCCGGGGAGAGGTCCTAGCGGCGGCGAAGGTGACGGCGAGGGGGACGACTTCAGGGAGGAGCCGGCGGTGGCGGGGAGGACTTGGCGGCAGCGACGTCGAGGGCGCCGGCCGGGGAGAGGTCCTGGCGGCGGCGAAGGCGACAGTGAGGGGGACGACTTCGGGGAGGAGCCGGCGGTGGCGGGGAGGACTTGGCGGCAGCTACCGCGAGGGGGCCGGCCGGGGAGAGGTCCTGGCGGCGGCGACGGCGACATCGAAGGGGACGACTTCGGGGAGGAGCCGGCGGAGGACTTGGCAGCGAGGGGGAGGTCTTGGGGAGGAGCCGGCTGTGGCGGGGAGGACTTGGCGGCGGTGACACGGCGAGGGGGGAAATTTTGGCAGCCTAGCGGCTAGGGTTCGCGGGCGCCGGGACTTAGAAAATTTTCGCTCCCCGCGCTCCCTATATATAGGCGCAGATCATTGCATGCGGGCGGCTTAAGCCGGCCACATGGAAAAATGATCTTTCCATGCGGGCCTTTAAGCTGGCCGCATGCGAAAATGATCTTTCCATGCGGGTCGTTAAGCCGGCCGCATGTGAAAATGATCTTTCCATGCGGCCGGCTTAAATCGCCCGCATGAAAAGATCTTTTTACCAAATAAACTCATGTTTTTTCTTTCATTTAAATAAACTGTACATACATATTTTTTCAAATATTTTGGTACAACAAAAATTCCATATATTTTTGGCAGCAAGAAAACTCATGAGTAAACTCATGAGAAAACTACAGATTTAATAATATCTGTTGGACTTGTGATTTAATAAAATTACTCAAAACTCATTACCAAATGTTACATGCTAATGCGTACAACATAAGGGGCACTTAAATTCATCCGGATACATTTGGAACACAATGACAACTAAAGGTTACAAAATAACTATGACTTAATAACCTTGGCAACACCATCTACTCGAACGTACGACATATTCGCTTCATCAATTGTTCTCTCAACCTTCTTAATTCGCATAGGAAGATCAGTAAACAATGGTACATCATCGAACTGGTTGTAATCATTGGGGTCTTCGATGTTGTCGATGCCGACGATCTGTTGCTTTCCGGATATGACAATAGTTTTTCTTTCATCCGAAGGGTCCTTCACATAAAACACTTGAGCCACACGCTCTGCTAAAACCCATGGATCATCCTCGTGGCCTGTTTTACTGTGATCGACTATCGTTAGCCCGTAGTCATCAACGGAAACCCCTGTTGTGTCTTTGACCCATTCACAACGGAGCACAGGGATCTGGATGTTCAGGCCATAGTCCAGTTCCCAAATTTCCTATATGGTCCTGTAATACGACTTCTTTTCACCAGTCGTGTCAATCGCTTTGACACGGATCCCACTGTTTTGTGCGGTGCTTCTCATGTCCTTCGTAGTCGTATACAAGGTAAATCCATTGATGTCATAACCTTGCCATGAATTGACAATACTTGAAGGCCCACATGCCAGTCTTTGTAAAGTAAGTTCCTCCACAGAATCACCAACTGGCAGGTTTAGATCTTTGAACCACAGAGGAAAGCGACGCTTGTGCTCTCTTGATACCCAATCATTGGATCACCCTGGGAAGCATGCTTTCATTTCTTCAAGGTGTCGCTCAATGAATGGCTCATCGATAGCGAGCTGTTGAAGAACATTGTTGTGTGCCGCGGACACCATTTTGTACTCATTATCGAAGAACTGCTTCCTACCAACCGTACCCCTTCCAGACAATCTCCATTCGTGTCGATGAACAGGAATCCCAATGGCATTAGCATCCTTTATGTAATCCATACAACACTCGACCGCCTCTTCAGTTGTGTATCCCTCTATCATTGATCCTTCGGGGTGAGCGCGATTGAGTACATAGCCTTTGAGGATCGACATGTAACGCTCAAAGGCCCACATCTGATATAAGTATAAGGGACTAAGTTCAATAATCTGAGGGACGATGTGAATGATCAAATGCTCCATCATATCTAAATATGATGGTGGGAAATACATCTCAAGCTGTCATATGGTATCGACAGCAAATGTCTGAAGGAGACCTAATTCCAGAGGATCAAATACCTTCTGCGAAATTCGATTGAAAAAGTAGCACAACTTTGTTATAACCACCTTGGTATGGACTGGTTTGACTGCCCTTATAGCAATTGGTAGGAATACCATTAGCAACCTATGGCAGTCATGCGCATTGTATCCAGAAATGGTCAAATCCTTCATTGATACTAGCTTCCTGATGTTTGATGCGAAACCAGTAGGCACTCTAACCCCTTGCAAACATTTACAGAAGGCTTTTTTCTCTTCAAGTGTCAATGAGTAACAAGCAGGAGGAATCTCGGTCTTCCCATTTGGAAGCACTACTGGGAGAAGGTCATGCCGTATGGCCAAATCTACAAGGTCGTTATGTGACTTCAATCCATCCTTCGTCTTACTCGGGATGTCCAGCAATGTGCCAATGGTGCTATCAAACACGTTCTTCTCGAGGTGCATAACATCAATTGCATGTCGAATCTCTAGGTCCTTCCAATAATCTAAGTATCTGAAGAAAATTGAGTGCTTCTTGAAAGGCAATGCAGTATCTTTGTCACCATCAGCTTTCTTCCTCTTTACTGTCTTCTTCTTTCCCTTTCCATATACAACCTTAATCTTCTTTGTTATCTCATACACGTATGTACCACTTCGTGCTTCTGGGGCAGTGTCATTCTCCACTATATTATCGAACAATCTAGCCATCTTACGGTACCTGTGTCTTTGTGGTAGGAACCGTCGATGCCGCATGTACACTGTCTTCAAAGACGATGTCAGGTATTTGTACGAAGTTTTCTCCAAACATATCAGACATCCAGTCTTCCCTTTAATCTACCCAGATAATGAAAAGTTCACAGGTAGGTCATTGATGGTAACGAATATGATCACACCTAGATTGAAGTGCTCCCGCTTAAACTCATCCCATAGTCGTAACCCCTCTTTCGAAAGCTCCTCCATGTCCTCCATCAAAGGCTCAAGGAAAATATCTATGTCGATTCCAGGTTGGTTTGGACCTTGTATGAGGATAGTGAGAAGAATGTACTTTCGTTTCTGGCATATCCATGTTGGAAGATTATACATTGTGAGAAGGACTGGCCATGTGTTGTGCGAGTTGCTTAAGTCACCAAACGAGTTCATTCCGTCAATGCTCAACGCAAACCTTACATTCCTGGGATCCTTAGCAAATTCTGGGTGTTTTGCATCAAATTTCTTCCACTGGCGAGCGTCGGCAGGATGTCGAATCATACCATCTATCTTCCGGCTCTCTTGATGCCATCTCATCAACTCAGCATCAGTCGGGTTTGAGTACAGACGCTTCTGGCGGTCCTTAATTGGTAGGTACCACATCACCATTGAGGGAATCTTTCCGCGCTTACCCTTATCAGAATCTGGATCGGTACACTCTGAATCTATGGGCCCATTCCCCATTTTATACCGACTTGTGCCACACATTGGGCAACTTTCCAAGTTTGCATATTCTTTACGGTATAATATGCAGTGATTCTTACAAGCATGAATCTTTTCTACACCAAGAGATAAAGGACATATGAGTTTCTTCGCTTGATACGTGTTTGATGGTACAAAGTTAGGCTTAGGAAGCAACACAAGCAACAAACTCATCAGATCATTAAAACTTGTGTCCAACCATCCATGTTTAGTCTTCAATCTCAGAAGTTCAAGCACTGAACGCAAGACTGTGAAATCCTTATCACATCCCTTCGTTTCATCGTAAAGAAGATCCTTCGATGCCTTCTCTAATGCCTGCCAATTCTCCAATCCTCGTGACCTGCCCGCTAGCACCTTTGGTTCAACATGGCGTAGCATATCGTCTAAATCAAAACCACCCTCGAAATCATCACTATCGGTGGAAACATCAACATCCATTCTTTCACGGGACATGTCTTCGATTATAAAATTCTCTGCCTTATTCATCTCGAAACTTAACTCTTCATTGTCATCTTCGGGATCGGCGAATTCCCCGTGATAGGTCCAAACCTTGTAGTTGGCGGTGAATCCGTACTCCATTATGTGACCCAATATTTCATCAGGATCTACCAACAATTTCTGATTCTTGCAATGACGGCACGGACAAAAGATCTTTGTCATATTCTCCCTCAAAGCATGCGCCTTAGCCTGATCAATAAATTTAGATGCTTCCTTAATAAATACCGGCTGCATTCTCCGCATCTCATACATCCATGACGACCGATCCATCTATTTATATAAAAACAAAAAAGTTACAGATAAAAAAATAGACCGCAGGTATTTCATACAAAAGTTTAAATGCATTTGTCCCTCCAAAAAAATTACAACAATAATGCAAGTAGTATGTACAAGTGATTACATGCAAAATTTGCCCATCAAAAAAAATATTTTGAAGCTAGATTTTGCAAAAACTAGCTAGAACAAACCTTGTCAAAATATTAAAAAAAACTCCACTTTCCACCAATGAAATATAACAAAAATGAAGCCAAATGAAGGAGGAGAGAGAGTTCTTCACCTTTCGTATAGAGTTCAAGCAAAAATTTCGAGTTGAAAACCTCCCCCCCTAATTGTTGCTTGCTTTAGGAGAGAGAAAATAGGCCTATTATCGCATGCGGCTGTCTTAAGCAGTCGCATGCGATAATGCATCTTCACATGCGGCTCGTCGACCTGCCCCGGGGGGGGCGATTTTTCCAGGCGCCGACACAACTCGCCCGCATGGAACTAAACGCCCCCTCGTACAGAAAAACCGTTTCTGAAGTAGTGTCATTATACACAATGGAGCAAGA
This sequence comes from Oryza sativa Japonica Group, assembly GCF_034140825.1. Lineage (NCBI taxonomy): Eukaryota > Viridiplantae > Streptophyta > Magnoliopsida > Poales > Poaceae > Oryza > Oryza sativa. The sequence continues at coordinate 12,859,297 of NC_089036.1, read as the reverse complement.
ACGGACTAACTCGGCGGGGGTTAGAATAGCAAAAGTTTCACCTACCAGTTAGTTTCACCAAAGTAACTTGTATATATGCAACTAAGTATTTGAATTTGAGGGAAACTATCAAAGTTTGAATGAATTTGAGAGCAAACTTTGGAGAATGAATGAAAATGTGTTGAAATTGGGTGGATTTCCCTCTCCTGGCCGGTTGGCTTAAGTAGTGCACCCACAACGGTCAAAACTGACCTGTGGGGCCCACTAGCCGTTACCTCAAAAAGGGAGGCAGCCGACCGTTGCTTGGCCGGTTCAGCCGAACCCGACCGTTGCTTGGCCGGTTCGGCCAAACGAACCCTGGTGGGCCCAACCGGCCCCACTTTCGGCCATTGGGTTCCAACGGTCAGTGTGGTCGTGGCATAACGAATTTTCATTGAAAATTTTGTATTGGTTTGCTCTGAAAAATTCATTTGGAAAATTTCCTCAAAATTCTAAAATTCTAAATGCAATTTTGAAATTCAAACATGTGATGATGCAAAAATTTAAATTGTTGAAAACAAATGTGCGGATACATACCAATTTACCTGTTGGCGAAGGTCGTGTCATTTGAAGTCCGATGTGCAAGACCGTACCTCCTTGCAGTTCAGTTCGTGGATTTCCCACCCTTCTCCAGAGGTAATGGAGTAGATGTCTTTAGCTTTTCCTTCCACACCTTATTTGGTTTTGGTGCGAAAGACAGCTTCCTCTGAGCCGATTGTTCTAGCTTCTTGGCCGGTGTGCTGGCTTTTACCGGCGTCTTCCAATAACGGTTCCTGGGCATTGTTGTTTCCTTCTCCAGGAAATTCTGCATGAACTTTACGAGGCTGTCCGTCTTGGGTGGCTCCACTTCGACCACTTGAATATTTTGCGGGTTTGGCCTGTACTTTATTCTGACCATGGAGAATTGTTCGGTCCTTAGCTGAAAATAAAACTTTTCCTCCTTCCCATTGATATGGAAACGGATACTTCCCGTTCCCACGTCAATGTTGGCTCGTGCGGTGCTAAGGAACGGGCGCCCCAAGATAAGTGCTGTTTCCTTTCCCGTGTCCATGTCCAGCACTACGAAGTCAACAGGGATGAAGAAATCCCGTATCTTGACCGGCACATCCTCCGCTATCCGCACCGGGTAACGGACTGACGAGTCAGCCAGTTGTAGGCGCATCGGTGTTGGTGCCAACACCGTGAAGTTGAGCTTGTCAAAGACGTCCTTTGGCATGACGCTGACACTTGCTCCAAGATCATATAAAGCTTGGCCGAACTGCTATGCCCCGATCGAGTAGGTGATCGTAGGACACCCCGGATCCTTCTTCTTTTCCGAGAGCTTGTGGAGTATGACGTTGCTGCATTGCTCCGTCAGCTTAACCACCTCCGTTGTTGGGAGCAGTCTCTTGTTGTTGAGTATATCCTTAAGGTAGCGGGCATATGTTGGCACTTGCATAGCATCCAACAATGGCACGTTGATGTGGATCTTCTGGATTACTTCAACAAAATGAGCGAATTGCTCGTCCACTGACGGTTTCCTACTTCGTTGAGGAAACGGCAGCAATCGTGTGTCACAATACTCCTGCGGCACGGCTTTCTCTGGCTGAATCTCCTTGTCAGCTGAGTCATTGGATGGCACTTCCTTGGCTATCCCATTGGTTCCTACATGGTTAGGATATGGCGGATCACGAGTGGACATACCTCACCTCGTCGTGATCGCCTTGACATTTTCAACGGAGGAGTCGGGTTGCCCCGGAATCCTCCCCGATTCATTTGCAGGGACTAATGAAGCCAATTGAGCTAGCTGGGATTCTATCATTTTATTGAAGCTCAGCTGGTTTTGAAAAGCAAAAGTGAAGCCATATAGCTTAACATTAATATTCACTAGGACCTTGTCATTGGCAGCTAGCTTTTTGCTTAAGGCATCAGTGGTCTTAGCTTGTGCAAAAAACAAGATCCTTCAAGGAGGGCTGGTTAGAAAAGTTACCATTATTATTACCTCCTTGATAATACGGGCGTGGCTCGTTCCACCCCTGACCTCCTTGTGGACGGTACCCGTTGTTATTGTTGCCCATGTACTTCGCCTCCTCATGGATTTCCGGGCAGTTATTCCCAGAATGTCCCGTGCCGCCGCAGACCTCACACGTGACATGTGAGTCCAAGGCCTTGACGGTGCCTTGAGGCCGTTTGTCGTGGTCGTCCAGGTGTTTCATGAGGAGGTCTAGTTTGGCAGTGAGTAATTCCGTCTCCTTGACGGTGTGCATACCTCGCTGACGGGTCTGGAGTCGTTCCTCGCTCCAACCCATATTGGAGACCATCTTCTCTATTAGATCAACAGCTCCTCGAACCGTCTTAGAGAAGAATGCTCCTCCAGCCGCCGCGGCCAGTGATCGCGGGACATGGGAGTGAGTCCATTGTAGGAGTTCTACAGGATTAGCCAGTCGTCCATCCCATGATGAGGACGGGCGGCTACATACTCCTGAAGTCGTTCCCATGCTTCAGGAATGGACTCGTCCCTTGTCTGCTGGAAACTGGAAATCCTTCAACGAAAGGGCATTAGTTTTGCCCAACGGGAAGAACTTCGAGAGGAATGCCGTAGAGCACTTGTCCCAGGTGTTGACAGCAGCACGGTTAGCGTAGAACCACTGCTTCACTTTCCCGAGAAGGGAAAACAGAAACAGCCTTAGCCTAACGGCGTCTGGACTGACACCCTCTATGGTGTACGTGCTATAGATCTCCAGGAACTGCTGCATATGAGCGTTGGATCCTCGTTAGGCTTGCCGCTGAACGGGCTAGCCTGCGCCATCGTGATGAGGCTGGACTTCAAGCCGAAATCCACGTCTCCCATGTTGATTTGCGGCCCAATGGCCACATTGTCAACAGAGGGAGCAGCGAACTCGCGGAGTGTCTTGTCAGCCATAGTCTTGAAAGTCGGTGGCACTGGTACGGCTGGTTTCTTTGTCTGTAGAGTTTTCTAAGGAGCGACGACTCGCGGACTGACGCTCCGGAAGAAAGCTTCTGGATTTTCCTTAAAATTTTCCGGCAAGTTGAAACCAGTCATGCACTACCCTGTTTTCACAACAAAAGTGAAAACAACCAAGGTTAGCCTGCAAAGTGCAATGATTATACAGAGGTAAATATAATGTATTAGTTCAGGTAATCTCTATTATGAATCTTCCCCGGCAATGGCGCTAGAAATGCTTGTTGGTATTTCTTAACGACATTACTAGAAATATAATTCCCAGCAATGACGTAGAATTTCACCCGCAATGCTTGTTGGTATATTATGGTTATAGAGTTCATCTGCAAGCGCACGGATATACCATTGTAGCATTTCACCCGAGAGTATTCCAAGGGTATCATATTTATTTTATCCCGTGGGAACATCATGTAGAGAGAACTTGACTAATAATTTATATATTACTTGTGATAATCATAGTCTAAGAACTGGTTAAAGATAATCGAAGGGTAGAGTGACATACAAGTAGTTGAGCTACTCATTCTCATACTAAATTATCTAAGCTAAGTGGAAAGAAAAGAGAAAGATAATCTATTCCTATACTTCTAGTATACATACATTCTAGTCATCTGAAATACTAGCTAATACCCTCTATTCGATGCCCTCCTGGTACTTCGAGAAGCCACCCCTGACTACCGAGTTCCTTACGACAGCCCGTTATAACCATACAACCGGGGCTAAATACGAAGGAGTACCCTCCCCAGGAAATTAACTTAGGACTATATACACGCGCGGAGGAATACCCGTACTGAGTTGTTACCAACAGCGGCCCACCTCTCATCCGCAGCATATAACCCTAAATAATGATATCCCGTTATCTAGACACCATGCCTAAACTACCAGATACTACTCTAATATCATCGTCATGACATAGAGTAATTGCATATGCAAACATTATACCCGCACCAAAGCATCTCCCAGATAAGCTAGCAGTATATTCAGTATAACATGAACATAATGTAAAGTAGGTATTCATATACTCGGGAAGTATTTCAATACCATAAATGTATATAGAAGAGTATTCTAAATAAAGTACAAAGCTTACAAAAGAGAAAAGGAAAGCTAGAGCCATACCCAAACTCTTCCGAAGGTTTCCGGACTCCCGATTTCTACTCTATTCCTATTCCACTAGCTTAAGAATACTAAACTAACTTGAAAGAATATGAGAGAGCTCTTGCTTGAGGTGTGTGAGTGAAGTGAGGATGAGAGCTCCTTTTATGGCCTCCCAATGATGGTTGTGACGGTTGGAAAGGTCGGTAATACCCACCAACCGTCATTAGGGAGCCATCTCAGCCGTTCAGGAGAAACCTGGATCAAACGACGCTGGGGGGTGGGTTTGGCAGAACCATGGGTCGGCCCATCCTGGCCTAAAAACGGCAGGTGGCCTCCTCCATTGCTCTCTTTCGTAGACTTGTGAATTTTGGCCCAATTCATCGTGTCAATTCTGAGTTCTTGGCCCATTCATGTATAAGTCTGATCCTCGACATCGTCCGATTGATTTATCGTCTGAGTTGATGTCGATTCTCCTTCACTTTATGATTATTTTCTACAAAAGGTTAGTAAACCTAATACTGGTGGAATATTATTATTCTGACATGTATATGCATTATAAGCATAACTAGTTCTCCTCTATTTCGGTAATATTCTATTTCGGTAATATTGACAGTCAAAACTGATCGCTAACGACCGTCAACAATCACCACCACCACCAACCACCATCACCAGCACCGTCGACTCCAACACCAAGAAAATAATACAAACGAAACAAAACGGGATAAACTCGACGTACAGAACGGCCTGGCTGCCGCAAACTACAACCTACGCTACTCTATACTAGCAAAGAAGGAGGCCTGATCTCTCTTCCAGCCTTCACAAGTGATGAACCGCCGGAATCGGAGGAGGAGAGGGGTTAGAAAGAGGGGAAACAATACTGTAGCGCTCTAGTCGCCTGGAGAAGACTCGAGAGAGTTGCTGCACCTTCGTGGCGGCTCATTATGCAAACTAATTTTCCTAACAATGTTTTTAATTTTTTGAAACTATATGGATAAGTTAAAAACAGAGCACATAGATAATAGGACACTAATTATCCAGCTTGTCTGTATAACACGATGTAGCGGTAAACTCAGTAACACCATTAAGCGCGGCAAAGAATATTTGATAATATATTTAAAGTATTTTCGCTAATTGATAGTAGTAATAGAGATGCTAGCGATGGAGCCGCCTGATCAGCCCAGGAGCTATAGCTCCACCATTTACACGGAGAACTATGATAAACTAGATGTCTAGAAGGTGATATTCTAGCATTAAACATAGAAGAAGATATCTCTTAATCTCTACCTTAAGTTGCTAGCTTGTCAGCCATCCTATTGATCTTCTTAATCTTCGTGAGAAAGCATCTAATCTAGAGAAAATTTCTTGAATCACAGCATGTATATAACAGGAGAGGAGAGGTGGAGAGGGAGGGAGGTTGACCGAGGGGGCCTAGTCAGTGACGTTGATTCCGGCCAGCCTGCACCCTGCAAGACTGGTGGCAGCAGTGGCACGGTGTGTATTGGGGAGATCGAGCGTCTGAGGTGAAAGTGGACGATTAGGGTAAGGAAGTGGATAAGGTAGAATCATTGTAGCGATAGAATCATAATATAATCGTAGGTTCAAAATTTACGAGATTATGATGGTTCTTTTTCTATCAAATGACACGTAGGCAGTTCCTTATTATATTACCAATCACATATAACCTGAGTTGTTTATATATGGTCGTGATGTGAAATGATTAAGATTATACACACGGCTGACGTCTAAATAAATTTTGAGTAAATTACATTAGCGGTACACAAACAAACTTGTTAGGTGGGTGTAATTTAATACATAAACATATAAAGTGCTCGTTTCAGTACGCGTACTTTTCGTGCAAACGAGGACCAAAATAATTTGGCAATGTTAATTTTATGAAGCTGATGTTGATTAAGATGTGATGTGTATACGTGAAGTGAGTATGTATAAGACATGTAATATGTATAAATTTGGTCTCTACTTTATCCTTCAATTTCATATATTTCTAACCCTTATATCTCAAAATTTGTAAAATTATAATGGCATGGTTCCAATTTTTCCTTTTTCCTACTATCATTATATTCCATTCTATTTTTTATTGGATAGGTGTATGTCTAATAGCAATCTTCTCAGATATATATTTACATAGTATCCTAATCAGCCATAAAATCAATAAAATTAGCCATGTAGTGTTCTTTTCGCCTTTCTCCGTACACATTAGACAAGTTCATATATCAAAACGAGTATTTTACAAGTTCGTGCATTGGATTATACTCACCTGACAAGTTCATGTACCGACAATGCAATCGTACACTAAGTTGAGAGGGGATAATGGATTAATGGGCCGTTTTCTACACAGTACAGCCCAACCGGCCTATTCTCGAGGCAGATCGCGCGGCTGCCGACCAAAGCAAAACCCCAACGCACTCTTCCCCGCCGCCGTTTCTGCCTCACTTTGAATCGCGAACCACTACGGCCGCCGCCGCCGCCGCCGCCACCGCCACCACGGCCTCCGCCCCCCCCATTCGGTGACCATCGGGCGCATAGCTGTCCTCCTCACCTCTCGCCTCCTGATGCGCGGGCGCATGGCCTCCTCGGCCTCCGCCGCGGCTCTCCTGCCCCTCCCCTCTCCTTCCTGCTCCTCCTCGGAGGACTCCGACGACGGAAAGCACCTCCCGTCTCCTCCCGCACCGGAGGCGAACACCCCGCCTACGCAGCAGCAGAAGCGGCGGCGGCTGGAGCGAGACTACAACGTGGCCATGAAAGCCCTGGCGCTCGCCGGCGACTTGGACGAGGTGGTCGCTGTCTTTGCTGAGCTAAAGCGGACTGCCGCCGACGGTGGTGATGGCGGCGCGCCGCCCAACGTGCTGTGCTATAACACGCTCGTCAATGCGCTCGCGGAGGCCGGTCGCGAGGGGGAGGCCCTCAAGGCGTTCGATGAAATGCTCGCGTCGGGTGTAGCGCCCAACGCGTCGTCACAAAACATCCTGATCAAGATGCACGCAAGGCGGTCGGAGTTTGACCTTGCTTGGGAGCTTATCCACAAGAGCGGGGTGGAGCCTGACGTTGGTACGTACTCAACGCTCATCGCGGGCCTGTGCCGGGCAGGTAAGATCGTTGAGGCGTGGGGCGTGCTTGACTGGATGCTGGAGAAGAACTGCCGCCCGATGGTGCAGACTTACACGCCCATAGTACAAGCATATTGCCGCGATGGCCGCATCGTGGAGGCCAAGCTGCTGATGGCCGAGATGGAACGTCTTGGCTGCCTTCCCAACGTCGTCACATACAATGTTCTAATCAGGGCCTTGTGTGATGATGACAAATTTGATGAAGTTGAACAGGTTTTAATGGAAAGTAGTACCAAAGATTGGAAGCCCAGTACGGTCACGTACAATATATATATGAATGGCCTCTGCAAGAAAGGTAAGGCTAAGGAAGCACTTGAGCTGTTGGATGTTATGTTAGGTGAGGGATTGGAACCCACAGCTTATACTTGGAGTATTCTTCTGAATTGCCTTTGCCATTCCTCAAGACTTTTGGATGCTATATACTTGTTAGAGAGGAGCACAGAGTTGAAATGGTATGCTGGTGTTGTTGCATACAACACTGTAATGAGCAGTTTGTGTGAGATGGGCAAATGGAGGGGTATTATGAAGCTATTAACAGATATGATCAAAAAAGGTATCGAGCCAAACACAAGGACGTTCAACATTTTGATTCGTAGTCTTTGTGTTGGGGGAAAGTCCTCCTTAGCCAAGAGCTTGATCCATAGTCTAGGATTTGCTGCAAATGTGGTGACATACAATATACTCCTTCATTGGTTTTACTACCATGGAAAGTTAACTGAAGCGAATCGCTTAATTTCAGTAATGGAGGAAAAGAATATTGCTCCAGATGAAGTCACCTATACTATAATAATTGATGGATTATGCAGAGAAAGGAAATTTGATGCAGCTACTGCTTGTTTTCTTAAATCACTTACAAGTGGGCTATCGATGGATGTTCTTACTGTCCTTCTCAACAGGCTTGTTTATGCTGATAAAATATGGGAAATCAATCGCATATTTGATGGAAAAGATTTTGTCCCTGATCATCATGTTTTTGACCTTACAATTAGAACATTCTGTAGGGTTGGCTATTGTCACTATAGAACTTTTTATAAGCTAAACCTTATTCTGGATGCGATGTTGAAAAGGAAGTAAACTGAAGCCTTGTGGATCTAGGAAACATATCGGTTACTGTAGGCAAGATGAGAACAGGTAACTTAATCTCTCTGATTTTTTTTTCCAAAGAATTAAATTTTGTAGATTGATAAGCATGATTCTTATTGCTGAACGCTTCCAGATGAATAATAACAATATATGTTCTTGGCTGCTCTTACAATTTGTTCTCGTAACTTTTATCAGTATATTATTCATGCCATCTAATTCTATTACTGTGACATGATGATTGTTGTACTATATAATTGTCAATGACTATTCAATGACCTTTTGCAAACAATTATATGTAGATCCCCTTGTAAGAAATTTGACCTTTTTACTAAATGAATAAGCATGGTCCTCAGTTTCTTAACTGGTTCTTCCAGATGTTCAAAGGAGCATTGGAAAATATGAAATCTTAACCTATAGCTGTGATGGCCTACTTATTGTATATATAATAAATGATAGCTCGTCAATGGTCTTTGTTCCACACAACTATCAATATGCACTTGCATATTCTCTCTGAGTTCTCAACAATGTTGCCTACCTTAACAATCAAACATTAACTAGCATTATCACCTGTGCTGTACTGTATTTATTAATTATTTTTAACTTCTAACACAAAAAAAATCCTTCTAGTCGATATAGTATATACCTAGACTACTTAAAATGTTAGTAGTGGTGGTGTCCATTCCCACACCACCCCTACCACTAACATGTGAGCCCAACAATCTATAATTCTATATTATTACACCACCTTTCAACAAGTCCTCCCTCATTTCACTATTGGCTCCCCACAAATTTCAAAATCACTTACTTGTTCAATAAGAAAAAACATAGTATTACTTAGACTAAATAAGTGCTTATTAATTGATTTAATAAGCTAGAAACTCAATTTATTTTCCATTGCAACGCACGGTCTTAGGCTATATAATAAACTAAAATGATGTCCTATCATGTAACAATGCCATTTTGGTTAACAAACTTCCATCCTTTGAACCAAAAATCTCTAATCAAAGCTTTCTTGAAGTGCTTAAGATGTGTATTAGGGGATAATTTAGCATAGAGAGGAATATGTTCATTATAAAGAGACTATCTGTTTGAAGAAAAAGTAATCTCATGGCTAAAAATAATTTGACCGTACCACATAATCTTCATTGATTATCAATTTAATCATATTCTTTCCGTAGCCTTTCTTTTGCAAAGCCTTAGGCTGTGTACTTAGGGCGTGTTTGATAGAGCTCCAAATCGTAAATGGATCTGTAGTTGTGGAGCTGTGAAAAGGTAGCTCCATGCTTCCAATGTATTTTCTAGGGCAGATCCACCTGCTTCTAAAAATTTGAGAATCTAGTACCACTGGGTTTGGCTCCAGCTCCGCCTCCACCGGACAAGGATCCAAGAGATGGAGCCCTGCTAAACAGGCTGTAAAACATATACTTATTTTTTCTGATTGGTCTGTTATATGGTTTCTTCATGAACAAAAAAACAGTTTCCTCTGTTGGGACATGGAACCTATTTATATGAAATTCAATTTAATCTTATAATTGTTCGAGGCCAATTATTTTGTGTTTGGTATGAACTATAAAGTGTTTTCTTTGCTATTTCATCTTAAATCATCATGGGCCATTTTTGCTTGCTGGTGTATGATGACAAAGTCAAATTTTTACCACCATTCACTTTCTTACTCGAGAGTTGTCATCTGAGTTATACATATTCAATTTCAGCAGTGGATTTCCATCATTGCCTGACTGCAATTCTCTTTGTTCAACATGCCAGGCGGGAAGCATTTGACTGGCTTTATCATTTAAGCTGCTTAAAAATGGATCTGTGGTGCAAAAAGCCAAGGTATATGGTCCTTTTGTTCTTTTTTCATGGAAATCAAACGGTTTTGCAATGTTGTACTGAAAACTTGTGTAATGTGCTTGCAGACCAAGCACATACTATTGGTAAATTGGAACTATTGATTTGTTCTGGGTAGAAGAGAAGTGAATTGAAATCCATTAAAGTAAATGTGGAAGTCCTGCGAAGAAAGGAGTTTGTTAAGAGGCCATAAGGCAGGTGTGGGCTATGGGTTTGTCATTGGTGTTGCCCTTCTGCTTTTATGCTGTATATCATTTTACGTTGGAGTTCACTTTGTGCACATTACACAATGGAATATCAGACTGGTAAGTTTTGAAGGCATAACCAAGTATGCTGATTAATCTATCTCTACGTTCTGCTTATTAGGCTTCTTTTCATTGCCTTTGCTGTATATCGAAAATGCAGGTCCTCTTATTCATGATATCTGTTGGAATTTTGCAGTGAGTTCCCTTGCTTGGGATTTCAACAGAGTGCAAGATGCATTACTGCCCTCCTTTAGGATTTTCATTTGGAAATCAATGATTGCTGCAAGGTCTGAGGTAGGAAGGCACTAAGGACACATGGAGGGAATTTATAACAGCAGCAGGTGAGTTTCAAGAACTTCCCTCAAACTGAAGTGTAAATCTACAAAGATTTCTGCATGAGGATCCCATCTAGCGAGGGGCACAGTTTTTATGGTTAAGCAATCCATTCATAATGCATCTTATAATTTCCTTCAATTTGATCCTAGCTATATTTACTTTCATCTCAATTGAACTTCTTCACATATAAATCTTGAATGTACAGCTAGAGAACTAAGACTAGGTGAAAATAACTAAAACTGAGGTAACTTTATAAATAGAAGCCTATTTAAGCAAATACAGATGCAGTAGCTTAACATACTTAAAATAGACTTCTAAAGGGAAAGAAGAAAATGGAGCATACACACACAAATGAGAACCAGTCCTCAGAGCTGAAATTTAGTTTTTGTAAATAAAGCCATCCTCGTAGTTTCTTTATTTTTGTTTTTTTTAAATTATTGATCGGTATGGTGATGCGGTACTTTTTACATATGTTGGTTCCACAGACACCAAGCCATTGAAAACCATCCCAAATTTGGGGCCAGAGTTGAAATGTGCATATTTTAATGAGCTGAGGGACCAAAATGAACGATTTTACAATTGAGGACCATGCCCTCAGCAACACACAGGCGCATATGAGTGGCAGTGGTGTGGAGATGCCTATTCCGCTGGTGAAGAGGAATAGGATGAGGAGGAACAGGTCTAGGAAGAGGAGCAGGATGAAGGTTGCAAGGAGGACAGGAGCAAATGAAGGAATCCAGCGATGGATAGGAAGAAGCAGAGGGCTCACTGCTGCATCTCCTCCTGTTCATCGCCACTGTCACTGCTGCCTCCTCCCAACCGCCACAGCCAAAGCCTTCTATCTCTCCCCATCTCCACCCCTCTTACCCTTCGGTGCTTCCCATTCCTTTGCCAAAGTCTGCACCATTGAGGCCAAGGCCAGGAACAAGCCAGCAACACACTCACCCCTCCCTAAGCCCTACAGTCCTACACTACCTCCATGTTCGCTCCCTCAGAAGCACCGTTTTAATGTAGTCCACACCCAGCCTACATGGACAGGAGCAACTGATGTGGTATTCTTTGCCCTCTAGTGATGCAGGATCAAGGTGAATTTAAGCGAAGGTGCATATAAGCACAACCTGTAACAGTTAAGGATATGCATGAAATGCCAGTAGCATAAAATAGATACTGCTATATTGATTCTAGACAATGATTAGTTGAAAGACTCTTAGAGGTAGATCTAAGTCGAGTAAGTACTCTAGGTAGTAATTACCTAAGAAATTTTGTGACGAGAAGAAAAAATAATCATGCATTGCTCTTGGAAATAGGGGTGATAAGGAACACTGTTAGAACACATGAGTCTTTAGTGGAATGCAGATTGACGTGTAATCAAAAGAAACGTCGAAGATGAACTTTTGAAAACATGTTTTCTTTTGAGTTTTGATCTACTAACAGAATTGGTTAAAAGGTATTAGAAGTTCACACCTACGCTGAATGACTGAAGTAGGTCAATCATATGGATTTTGTAGGGGTATTAAGTACTTTAGCTACCAGCGAGCAAGAGGCGCTTGTGAGGGAGGGTAGGGGGGTGGCAGGGGATGCAATTACAGAATTTATAGTTGCTGGACGATGAGTACCTTGAATTGTCAGACATCCTATGGGTGGATCCTTTCACCTTTCGCAATTTTAATGAAGAAAAAGGTTTAAGCATTTGTAGAATACTCCTTCCATCCAAAAGTCTAAGACCTATTTTATTTTTTGTTTTTTTTTTCAAAAAGCTAAGGCCTATCTGTAATCACTACGTGCTAAATTAAATTGTTAATCGGAACCCAAGAAGCTATTTTAGTACTTATTGATTGCATGTTCATTGGTTTTGTCACATGGTGAATGAGTTAATTACTTTTTAGTCTTGGTGACAAAAGAAATAGGTCTTAGACTTTTGGATGTAGGGATTCCAATGAAGTGTAATAAAATGAATAAATCCTTAAATCATGGATACCTTTACGGTGGTCTCTACTGGTAGTATTTTACTACCAGAAGAAATGATCCAACTCGTTGATTTATGAGTTCTACTTCCAGTAGTTCAAATTATTCTACTACCATTGGTTTGGGTCATTAGTGTGTGTGTGTGTGTGTCTATATATATATTAGAAAATATTAATGGTCTAAATTGATTTTACTACCAGTATACCAGTAGAGACATTGTAAAACACGTCTTAAATTATATGTTTCAGAAGTTACTATGCATGGTTACTAACTCTATTGATTACTATTCATAGCATTGGCAGTTTTTACTTTGGTTAGTTATTGTTTTGGTTGTTACCTAATAATATAACTAGATGGTGGCTCGCGCAAATTGCACGGTTAGCATCCTTATGTTTTTCCTCATATAATAGCATATATATTTTCTTATTTTTAATTTCCGAATTTCCATTAGTTCTATTGTATACTGTTATGGATTCTAGTCTTTTTTTTTATATTCCTTATTTTTAATTCCGAATTTCAGCTATTTTTAAATTGTATTCCTATATGAGCTTTGTTTTTTCCTTTTCTCCAATTAATATGAAAATTTATAGGCCATGAGAGATTCTAAATTGTATTTCTATATGGACTACTCTAACCTCTAATTTTATTTTTTTAATTTTTTAATTTCGAATTTCCATTAGTTCCATTGTATATCGGTATGGACTCTAGTCTTCTCTTTCAATATTCCTTATTTTTAATTCCGGATTTCAGTTATTTTTAAATAATTCTGGATTTCAGTTATTTTTAAATTGTATTCCTATATGGATATATGGACTCAGTTTTTTCTTTTTCTCCAATTATTAATATGAGAATTTCTAGGCTACGAGAGCGAACGTGGAGGCTTCGTTTTCTATTACTTTAATAGTTAATAGATTACATCAGTTACAATTTAGAGCAAGCTTAAGATTTTACCTTGATTGTTTAGCCAGAGTTCATTTTTTTTATTAACTAAGAACGGTTGAAGTGACATCTATGGGTTAAATGAACATTTGAAATTTCCAAATATTTTTCATGGTTTGTAAGTTTTGCGTGTTTAACTCTCTTTATGGGTCCAAGTAACATTTTTTTTTCATGTTGCTAGGTGTTCTGCTGCTATTTCATGGTTATGTAACCACGCAATAGTTCTTTAGTTATGTAACCAAGAAATTGTGAAACACATGAATGAGCTTTCAATAGCTCAATTCTGAGGGTGTCAGTGGTGCTGCAAACAGTAACAAATGAAGGCATACTTTGGAGCTTAGCCGGAGCTTCACAGAGCTAGGTCTATGGCCCTTGCGGCTCAAGTGGTCTTGTTTTTCTGTTTTTAAGTGTTTAGGGTGGGGAGTTTCTGGATTCTCCTCCTATGTGTATCTTCTTCTTAGTAATGAAATGATGTGCATATCTTTAGTTTGTTCGGAAAGAAAAAATAGTTCTTTGCCCCAAAAGCAAAAAAAAAAAGTAGTTCCTATTTGACGAGAGACATTCTCTGGCTGCCAATAAGAAAAGTTAGTATTCTGTCTGCATTCTATGGTTTTGGTCAAAGGGTTGGAATCTGAGTTCCATGATTTTAGTCATTTGTGACAAGCTTGTGATATGATTCATGGTCAATGGAATGGCTAAACCAATTTAGAGTAGCATCAGCCGTCAAGCAAGGCAGCAAAGCCGTTTATCAATGTTATCGACATTTTGTTAAACAGGAACTGGCTTTTAACTTGCAGCACTACATGTGAAGTCTATACAGCCAATTCATCTTTGTCTGGATGTGCTACATAACATACTCTTACTCCAAGAGTTCATCGATTGCACATGAGTGCAACAATGTTCAGTTGAATTGTATGTTGAATTTCCGTGGTCACGGGTGCATGCTACATTTCTATCACAAAAAATCTTGGTTGCACGTTAAAAGTTCACTACCTGTGCAAGACCAGAAACTATATTTAATGCCGTATTACCTCTGTCCCAATATAGTTATCATCCTAGGTTATTTAGCAAAAATTAATGTTTACAAAAATGACTATAGTGCCCTCAATTAAATGATACATGGTTGGTAGGAAGAGGGTAGAATGGAGAAAATTTTGAATTGGAGATGATTGATGTGACAAAATGTACTTCAAAGTAACAAGCTTTTTGAGTTTTTTGGACAAATTTTGAATCCTAAAGTAACATCTATATTGGGACAGAGGGAGTAGTTTACTTCATAATTTCTTCGTCGTTTTGGCTTTGAGGTTGACGACATATTAGAGAAGATCGATCCAACGCATGACAAATGCATAACCATATGTACTCCCTTCGACAAATGCATAATCATGTTTTCCATTCATCCCAATATAAGTTAACCTATTATAAGATGTAATATATCCTATACTACAAATTTAGACATTTGTTTATTCAGATTCGTAAAACTAGGGTACGTACTAGGTTAACTTATTTTATGATGAAGTTTTTGGGTCAAATGAAAATCTGAAATACATGCATGATTAATTGTGTGTTAACTCCACCCAACTACTTTTCTTGTTCATCGTAATTTTGTTGGAACTCCATTGGAGGAAACTCGTAATCGAGCACCAGATTTCTATAAAAAAATGATTAAATAAATATTTTAGTTGACCATTAGTGAAAAAAAAAATCAGCCATTGAAATATTTAAAAATTTTGTGAAATACAGTGAAGAGACACGTTGAAACATGTTGCCATTTTGTATAAAACATTAGGTGTTAACGTATTAAAATATGACTTTTTTTTTCATCAGAATATAATCATGTGATATTTTGTTGTAAAAATTTAATTACAATGAATATAACGGTGTGATTAAATTATAGATCGGATAAGTAATTTATGAGAAAAATCGTTTTGAAAATCGTTGAATGTATGCATGGATGGATGAATGGATTAGAGAGAGAGTAGGGACAAGTAATTGAGTGGGTTCTATAAAACATGGTGAAACATACACTGAAACATGTCGCTATAACATACGAAACATTGAGTTTTAACGGTTTAAAACATATGTTTTACTTTATCAAAATATAATTATATGGTATCTTGTTATAGAGATTAGATTATAATAAATATAATGATGTAGTCGGATCGTATATAAGATAAGTAGTCTAGGATAAAAAAATATTTTAAAGATTAATACATGTATGTATTGGAGTGACCGATAGGATAGGTAGATTGATCGGTAGTTTTCTCCGAATTTATTATATACATATACGGATCTGACATCCTGTTTGGATGCCTCTCATGCTTCCTCTCCACTGCATATCTCTCCACTGCATATCTTATCTTTCCAAGCTTCATGGCTGCACTATTCCACAATGGATTACACTACTAGAAAAACATTTTTAGCGACACTGGCCTTTTATTTTTCCAGGTGGGTATGACCCTCGGAGCCAAATATCCTCCTACGAAAATATAAACCGGGGTGGATTTTTGTTATCCACCTGCGAAAATTAATTTTTCCAGGCAAATGCGAAAATACATTGATTTTCGCAGGTGGAACCTTATGTGGTCTGCCTGCCGGCTCCACCCCTCAAAAAAAATCTTAACTCTTTCTTATCTTCTACTCCACCCCTCCTCACCGGCCACCACTTATTTCCCTCTCAACACACACACACACTCTCTCTCTCTCTCTCACTGGCCCGTCACTCTCCTCCCCTCCCCTCCCCTCCCCTCCCTCCCAATCCAACCAGAGGAGGGGAGTGACGGCGGCACGGCGGCTCTGCCTCTCTTCCTCCCTGCTAGAGGAGGAGGAGCGACGGCAGCGGCGCGAACGCGGCGGCGTGGATGGCGACGTCAGCGCGGACGGGGTGGCGCCCCCCCTCTCTCCTCCCCGCTCCTACATCTAGCTGGAGGAGGGGGAGCGACGGCAGTGGCGCGGATGAGGCGGCGGCGGTGCGGACGGGGCGACGGCGGCGGCGGCTCCCCCTCTTTCCCTCCCCGCTCCTAGATCTAGCGAGAGGAGGGGGAGCGACAGTGGCGGTGTAGACGGCGACGGCGGCACGGACGCGGGCAACGGCTGCGCGGAGGCGGCTCCCCTCCCCTCCCTCTCCCAAATCTGGCCCCTACGAGGAGTGGGGAGGACGGTGGTGGCAGCGGACTCCTCCCTCCCTCCCAGATCCGGCCCGAGGGGGGAGGGTGACGGCGGCGGCCACTGCACACAAAAGAGTTCGCCGGCGACGACGACGTTGCTTTTTTTTTTAAGTTTACTTGTTGATTAATGTTAACTTGTAAGTTGATGTTGTGGATTTGAATCCAATGCTTTGTGTTGATATATGGATGTTTGTGATTGGATTTTGTTTCCTGGATGAGATTTGTGAGAATTTGTGATTTGTGATTTGAAACCTAGGGAGGGGGTGGGGGTGGCGGGAAATTTTTTTTGGTGCCGTGAGTATTTTCGCAGGTGGGGATACTGTAGCTACTGCAGCGCCGGGAAAGATACAAACTGCTGCTTGTGAAAATCATTTTTGCAGGCGGTGCTTTGGTCTGCTTGTAAAAACTGGGATTTTTACAGCAGTTTAGATCCAGGTGGAAGGTTTCTTCGCCTGCGAAAACGTGTTTTGACCGTCTGGAAAAACGTTTTTTTCTATCAGTGTTAGACACTGATATTTAGGCGCTGCTTTGCCTCAAGCTAAGTGGTGATATTCCTTTGTCTCTTGGAGGCAACTTACACTGCTGGACAAAGGGTTTTCACCCACGGTTCGTAACCCCCTATAGTCCCGGCTATGCAACCGGAACCATGAATCCGGAACCAAAGATGCCCCGGTTGAAGCATCTAGGCCCCCATTGTTAATTTTGGTAATTAATGACAAACGCTAATTGTGGACTAACCGTTGCTATTGAGATAATATTTTAAGTTAGGTCCACGTCATGTGTGCGCATGGATGACTATCGATGGATTAAAATTGACGGCGCAAAGCAAAGAGAAAGAAGACGGTAAAACTAGCGCTTTAATTTAGAATTGATCGAGGTGTAGGGCGATCAAATTTGCTAGTTTATTTTTTAGTTTCGCCGTACTATTAAGAGGGGTAATGACCTAGCAAAGAGATGATTTTAATTGCCACATTAGATCATTATGCATTTAGACTTGTGCTCGCTTTTCATCACACACACAATCACTTGGGATTTTACTGGTTTCGGCTTGACCAGGGGCGGTCAGACCGGCCACATAGTGGCGGTCTGACCGGCGTGCCTTGGCCGGTCTGACCGGCCGCCGCGCATAAGGCCGGTCTGACCGGCGGCACATGCGCGGTCAAACCGGCCCCCTAGAGGACGGGATGGTGCTGCTCGGGGTGGCCGATACAGAGCCGACGGAGCCGTATTCGGTCAGACCGAGCCGAGGCCGGTGTGATCGACTAGGCCGATGGGGCCCTCTGACAACACTACAACGGCTAGTTTTCTAGCCGTTGCAGAGTAGCACGGTCTGACCGGCCGCATACCTCCGGTCAGACTGGCAGAGCACAAAGTTGGGGGATTTCGCCCCCAACGGCTAGTTTTGGTTGGTGGGAGTATAAATACTCCCCCTCCAGCAGCAAGGGGTCTCTCTTGGCACCCAATTCAATTGCATACACCCCTTGCACCTCTCTCACACCCACTTGAGCTTTGTGTTCATCCATCTAGTGTGTTAGAGGGTTAATTAGCCAAGAGTCAAGTGCATTGCTTCCAGTTGTAGAGCTAGTGTGGAATTTGATTGATCATCTCCATGCCGGGTCATTGCTTGTTACTCTTGGAGGTTGCCGCCTCCTAGACGGCTTGTGGAGGAGTTGCCCGGTGACCTCTCCGAGAAGATTGTGGAGGAGGCCCGGCGCCGGTTTGTGAGTGGTTTGGAGTTCACCACCTTCGGAGTGAAGGAAGAACTACCCTAGTGATCGAGGCTTAGGTAGTCCTCTCCGTGGGCCAGCTCCCGCCTTGCCCACCCCTTGACGAAGGGGGCGTGTGGTGGCTTCGTGGTTGAGCGGTGGAGTTGGGCTCGCCTCAACGGGGAGTAGGAAACCGGCGAGTTTCCGAACCTCGGTGAAAAATCTCTTGTCTCCTTGTCTCATTTGATTGTCGCATTTACATTTGTGCAATTTACATTTCTAGAGACATACTTGAGATCATATCACCCTAGGATTGCTAAACATTGACATAGGAGTGTGATTTACTTTCCTAGAGATATAATTGAGCCACTATCACCCTAGGTTTGCAAAACATAACTTAGTTGCTTAGTTAGAGTTCACCCTCACCAAGCCTATCAACTTAGGTTAGTTTTGATTAGGTGTCATTTAGTTTTAAATCGCCTATTCACCCCCTCTAGTCGACATCTCGATCCTACAAGTGGTATCAGAGCTTGGTCTCTCTTAATTAGGCTTCACCGCCTAGAGAGAAGATGTCGAATGAGGTGAACCATGTAGGGAAGGCTCCCATGTTTAATGGCACAAACTACTCCACTTGGAAAATTAAAATGTCTACTCACCTCAAAGCTATGAGCCTCCATATTTGGAGTATTGTGGATGTAGGCTTTGCTATCACCGGCACGCCCTTGACGGAGATTGATCACCGCAACCTCCAACTCAATGCCCAAGCCATGAATGCTTTGTCCAACTCTTTGAGCCAAGAGGAGTTCGATAGAGTGAGCAACCTTGAGACCGCATATGAGATTTGGAACAAGTTGGCGGAGATCCATGAGGGCACAAGCGAGTACAAGGATGCCAAGCTTCATTTCCTCAAGATCCAATATGAGACATTCTCCATGTTGCCTCATGAGAGTGTGAATGACATGTATGGGAGGTTCAATGTCAATGTGAATGATCTCAAGGGGCTTGGGGAAAATTACACCGATCTTGAGGTTGCCCAAAAGATGCTTAGGGCTCTACCGGAGAAGTATGAGACCCTTGTCACCATGCTCATCAACTCCGACATGTCAAGGATGACACCCGCAAGCCTCTTGGGGAAGATCAACACCAATGACATGTACAAGTTAAAGAAGAAGGAGATGGAGGAAGCCTCACCTTCCAAGAAGTGCATTGCTCTCCAAGCTGAAGTTGAAGATAAGGGCAAGGGCAAGGTGAATGAAGTCAATGAGGACTTGGAGGAAGAGATTGTCCTTCTTACTAGAAGGTTCAATGATCTCTTGGGAAGGAGAAATGAGAGAGGAAGGGGCTCCAACTCAAATAGGAGAAGAAATAGAAGACCCAACAAGACTCTCTCCAACTTGAGGTGCTTTGAGTGTGGTGAGAAGGGACAGTTTGCTTCCAAGTGCCCTTCCAAGGATGATGATGGAGACAAGTCATCCAAGAAGAAGAGTGGAGGCTACAAGCTCATGAAGAAGCTCAAGAAGGAAGGCAAGAAGATTGAGGCATTCATCGCGGAATGGGACTCAAATGAGGAGAGCTCCACCTCATCCGGGTCCGAGGAAGAAGGTGGTGATGATGCAAGCTCCAAGAAGAAGAAGATGGCCGTTGTTGCCATCAAGGAGGCTCCATCACTCTTCGCTCCACTTTGTCTCATGGCAAAGGGCTCCTCTAAGGTAACATCTCTTAGTGATAGTGAGAGTGATGATGATTGTGATGATGTTTCCGATGATGAGCTTGTGAGTATGTTTGAGGAGCTCCATGCTTATAGTGAGAAGGAGATCGTCAAGTTTAAGGCCCTAAAGAAGGATCGTGCTTCTTTGGAGGTCTTGTATGAGGAGCTAAAGGCCTCTCATGAGAGACTCACCATTTCTCATGAGAATCTTAAGGAAACTCATGACAACCTCCTTTCCACTACTCAACATGGAGCTCTCATGATGTTGGCATATATTGTGATTTGCTTGATGATAGTGCTACTTGCCATATTGCTCATGTTGCATCATCTAGCATTTCTACTTCTTGTGATGATCTTGTGGATATGCCTAGATCTAGCTCTAGCTCTTGTATTTCCATTTGTGATGCCTCACTTGTTGTTGAGAACAATGAGCTTAAGGAGCAAGTGGCCAAGCTCAACAAGAGTTTGGAGAGGTGCTTCAAGGGTAAGAACACTCTTGACAAGATTTTGAGTGAGCAACGATGCATCCTTAACAAGGAGGGACTTTGATTCATTCCAATGAAGGGTAAGAAACCTTCTCACCGTGCCACTCGTTTTGTCAAGAGCAATGGTAAGTATTGCTCCAAGTGCCGTGAGGTTGGGCATTTGGTGAATGATTGCTCTGGTGGTAAGCCTCCTAAGACATGCATGTTTGATTCTCATTATATACTTAGGACGGCTCATGATGGTAGCATTGTTGCTAGATATGTGGGTTCCCCTACACTCGGTGGTAAAAAGAATGTCATTTGGGTGCCCATAGCTTTGGTCTCTAACCTCCAAGGACCCAAACCAGTTTGGGTACCTAAAAGAGCTTGATCTTCTTTTCTAGGTGAACTACCGCACTGGTGGGAGCCATTGGGTGCTTGATAGTGGATGCACTCAACACATGACCAGTGATAGGGCTATGTTCACCATATTTAAAGTAGGAGGGAAAGAACAAGAGAAAGTGACATTTGGAGACAATAGCAAAGGAAAGGTAATTGGGTTAGGTAAAATTGCTATCTCCAATGATTTGTCAATTGATAATATTTCTCTTGTTAAATCTCTAAATTTCTATTTGCTTTCGGTTGCTCAAATTTGTGATCTTGGCTTGTCATGTGCTTTCTTCCTAACCATGTTTATAAACTCTCAAAAGCTCTTTATGGTTTAAAACAAGCTTCTAGGGCTTGGTATGAAAGATTGAGAGATTTTCTTTTGTCAAAGGATTTCAAAATTAGAAAAGTTGACACCACCCTTTTCACAAAAATCATTGGAGATGATTTCTTTGTGTGTCAAATTTATGTTGATGACATCATATTCGGTTCTACTAATGAGGTATTTTGCAAGGAATTTGGTGATATGATGTCTAGGAAATTTGAGATGTCCATGAATGGAGAGTTGGACTTCTTCCTTGGACTTCAAATCAAGCAACTCAAGGATGGGACGTTCGTGAGCCAAACCAAGTACATCAAGGATCTACTCAAGAGGTTTGGCTTGGAGGATGCGAAGCCCATTAAGACACCTATGGCAACCAACGGGCATCTCGACCTTGATGAGGGAGGTAAACCAGTAGATTTAAAGCTTTATCGTTCTATGATTGGTAGCTTGCTTTACCTTACCGCATCTAGGTCGGATATCATGTTTAGTGTTTGCATGTGTGCACGGTTTCAAGCCGCTCCTAAGGAGTGTCACTTAGTGGCCGTGAAAAGGATTCTAAGATATTTAAATCATTCTTCTACTATTGGCTTGTGGTACCCAAAAGGTGCTAAGTTTAAGCTTGTTGGCTATTCCGATTCGGATTATGCCGGTTGCAAAGTGGATAGAAAGAGCACATCTGGTAGTTGCCAAATGCTTGGTAGATCCCTTGTGTCATGGTCATCCAAGAAACAAAACTCCGTAGCCCTCTCTACCGCCGAGGCAGAATATGTTTCGACGGGTAGCTGTTGTGCCCAATTGCTTTGGATGAAATAAACATTGTTGGACTATGGCATATCCTTCACCAAAACCCCACTCCTATGTGACAATGATAGTGTCATAAAGATAACAAATAACCCGGTCCAACATTCTAGAACCAAGCATATTGACATATGCCATCACTTCCTAAGAGACCATGTTGTCAAGTGTGACATAGTCATTAGACACATAAGAACCGAGGATCAACTAGCCGATATCTTTACCAAGCCTCTTGATGAACCCGCTTTTGCAAATTGAGGAATGAGTTAAATGTCATAGATTTCTCTAATGTGGCTTGAGATGGTGCACCATGGTTGCTTCTTTTTGCATTATGTATATTTGCTCTCATTTGCTCTTATGCTTTGGATTTATTGCCATTTGGTTCTTCATTGCGAAAATGGAGCATGTCACATTAAGGGGGAGTTTTGCACTCTTACATGTGCTCTACTTCCTTTTATATGTGAG
Source organism: Oryza sativa Japonica Group (assembly GCF_034140825.1). NCBI lineage: Eukaryota > Viridiplantae > Streptophyta > Magnoliopsida > Poales > Poaceae > Oryza > Oryza sativa. The sequence continues at coordinate 12,836,667 of NC_089036.1, read as the reverse complement.
CAAATCAACTAGTGGTGCTAGTAGTATTTTCAAAATGCCCAAGTCAACCTAAGACAAAACTTTTGCAAAATCAATGTAATTTGAAAACTATCTCTTGGAAAATGTTTCAAAAGGTTTCCTATATGTTTTCCAAGCCTCACATTGCAAGAAAAATGATTTTTGAATAAAAATGCCATATTGGCCCTATTTTGAAGAAACTAGATTCTTAGTTTTGGCCAAAATGAGATTTATCCCCAAAATGAGATTGAGAAGGAATTTGATAAAAGTTTCAAAACAAAGTTGGTAGAGAAGAAGATTTGATATGTTTTTGGTATTCAAATCTATTTCAAAAACCTAATCATTCAAAAGTTATTTGAAAATCAAATTCGCCCAAAAACCCCTATAAACCATAAAAGGTCACCTCCTAGCACTCAAGTGAGTTTTGTTGCAAATCTTCATAATTTTCAAATGTTATGAATGGTTGGCAATATTTCAACTCACACATTTTAAAATTGCTCCAAAAATTAAATTTTTGTTGAATTTTGTTGTGTGGGGGTTGCCGGCTTGTGCAAGGGCTGTGCACAGCCGGCAGGGGGCCTGGCGGTCTGACCGGCCAGGTGCGGCGGTCTGACCGGCCGAATAGGGCCGGTCTGACCGGTCGAGGTGGGCCCAGGCAGTTTTGCCCCTTTTCTTCTCCATCCCGCACCTACCCTCTCCCATCTCATCCCCATTCATCCCCAACTCAAAAAACTCTCTCTCTCTCTCTCTCACCTTCCCTCAAACCCTAACTCTTTCCTCCACCAAATCCTCTCGGTTTGACCGTGGATTTCTCTCCGGTTACACCGTAAGTGATTCTCCTCCGCTTCCTCTCTCTATTCCATGGATTAGTTCGTGTTTTTGTTGAGTTTTTGATCCATGGCATGGAACCCTAGGTGAAGCACGAGGTGTTCTTCGATTTGCACCAGTAGAGGGTAGTTTCTTGGTGTGATTCATCCCCTTCAACCGGTAAATCACTCTCTCTCTCTTGTGCATTCTCTCAAATCAATCTATTTCACCCTAGGGCTATGGGTAGTTATTCCAATCTTGATGAACTAGGCCATACCCTTTGATGTTCTAGTTCCAATCTTGAGCTATATTGTTCTAGCAATTTTTAGACTCAAATGTGAAGATGTGAAAATTTTTGGATGCTTGAACTTGTGGGAGGAGGTCTGCCCAAAGCCACAGGCGGTCTGACCGTGGGTCAGCCGCCGGTCTGACCGGCCGGCAGCCGTCGGTCTGACCGGCCACCAGCGGGCGATCTCACCGGCCTGATGCCGTCAGTCTTACCACCCTGCTGGCTGTGGTCTGACCACCCCTCCACAGGATATAAGCAAATTTTCACCTCTCCAAATTGTTTCTAGAATTATTGCTAATATCTATCATCCTTTGCTCTTTGACAGTGATGCCTCCCCGCACTCGCCATGGTCGTCGTGCACCCACTCCGGATCCCATGAGTGAGCCTGAGGAATCGAGCGGAGATGAGTACGCTCAAAGTGATGAAGAGGTTGAGGCCAATGTTGAAGGGGCTAGTGAGGAGGCTAGTAGAGATGATGACAGTGGAAGTGGAGAGGATGAGGATGAAGGAAGTGATGATATGCACATTGATCCCTCCATCCAGTTTGTTGTGAACATGAGGAATCCATCGCAGTATACCATCTTGAGGCACCATGATCAGTTTTTGAGGCCTCGGGATACCCCGGATCCCCGTTTTCACACCGCTTTCCAGAAGAGTGTGTATGAGCAGATTTATGCAGGGAAAGTTTTTGCAGAGCATAAGTGGATTTCTTGGAGAGACATCAATGAGACTCCAGAGTTTGAGGGCTTGCAGGATCTCTTCAAGACTGTTTGCATTGACCGGATTGTGACTCTCAAACAATACTACAATGAGATGACTATAGTGAGTTGAAGTGGATGTCCGATACCCTTCAGTGTTCTATCTACAGGAGGCAATTCCGGTGGCTCCTCAATATTTGCTTGGACTTTGGAGATGACTTGCATGAGGAGCACACCCATAATCCACTCTCCATAGACTATCTCTCTCAGTTTTATGAAGATGAAGTACGGTACACACATGGGAAGGTTGCCGGCCTGAGGACTATCCCCAGTGTGGTTAACAGGATTGTGAGAGCTACCATCCTCCCTCGCCTTGGTAACAATGATGATATTAGGGGGGTGGTTTGGCACGTCATCGATGCCATCATTCAGGGCCGTCAGTTCGACATTGTGTCTCTCATGATGCAAGAGATTGCCATCTCCAAGGGGACCTTTACTCAGGGAATCTATTATGCCACTTACATCATGAGGTTGATTCAAGACAAGCTTGGGGCTGCTGGGCAAAATTTGAAGAAGCACAAGCAGTACAAGCCCCGCCTTCAGCTTGGAGCTCCCCGTGCTCCTAGGCCGGCGCCCTCCTCTCATCCTGGAGCTAGCTCAAGCTCAGCACCTCCTCCTCCTCCTGGGTATGATCCAAATGCTTTCTTCCATCTACAGTATGCTTATTTTGGAATGCAACCCAACAAATACTTCAACCCGGTACTTGGGGCTATTAATACCCTAAGTGAAAGCATTCAACGCTTGTCTACCGGGCATGAAGCTTTACATGAGGATGTTCGTGGCTTCTGCACGGACGTTGGAGACTTGAATGCTTCCGTGGGGAGATTGCACACTAGAGTGGGTACGTTGGATTCTCGAGTCCAACTGTTGGAGAGCTCCCAAGCATTTGTGTATCATCGTCGTCGTGATGCTCCTCATCCTTCCACTTCGGCGCGTCCTCCTTCTCCTCCACAAGAGTGAAGACATTTTTGGTGCTTGATGCCAAAAGGGGGAGAAAAGAGTGCTTTATGTTTTGTGGGTTGGGACTAGTAGTAGTGAGGATAGTGCCCTCATTTCTAATAGGCTAAGGTGTTTTGGGCTATATTTTGTATGGGTATGGGCTATTACTCTATATTGTGTGTTCTTTGTCGTTTTGTTAAACTCTATGTCATTTGGACCCTTCGTGGTCTTGTAATAGCCTATGTTTATTTGTGAGCCCTTTTAGGATGATTTGTGACTTTTGTGATTTGATTGGTTAAGTGATGTGAACTTGTGCGATGATGGATGGTGTATGCGATATTGATATATATGTGACCATCTTATGTTCATGAATGAATATTTCTTGAAGTTCACATTGAAATATTGCTTATGTGTTTGTGCTTATTGGAATGTGAAATTGAAATGTGCATTGGTTCCATATTTGTTGTCTATGATTGATATGCACATGTTTAGGGGGAGCTTTTGACAATATATGTCCATGTGATCTATGTTTGATTATATATATATTTGTGCTGTTTGTCATCAATTACCAAAAAGGGGGAGATTGAAGCATCTAGGCCCCCATTGTTAATTTTGGTAATTAATGACAAATGCTAATTGTGGACTAACAGTTGCTATTGAGATAATATTTTAAGTTAGGTCCACGTCATGTGTGCGCATGGATGACTATCGATGGATTAAAATTGACGGCGCAAAGCAAAGAGAAAGAAGACGGTAAAACTAGCGCTTTAATTTAGAATTGATCAAGGTGTAGGGCGATCAAATTTGCTAGTTTATTTTTTAGTTTCGCCGTACTATTAAGAGGGGTAATGACCTAGCAAAGAGATGATTTTAATTGCCACATTAGGTCATTATGCATTTAGACTTGTGCTCGCTTTTCATCACACACACAATCACTTGGGATTTCACTGGTTTCGGCCTGACCAGGGGCGGTCAGACCGGCGTGCCCTGGCCGGTCTGACTGGCCACAAGACGGCGGTCTGACCGGCGCATAAGGCCGGTCTGACCGGCGGCACATGCGCGGTCAGACCGGCCCACTAGAGGCCGGGATGGTGCTGCTCAGGGTGGCTGATACAGAGCCGACGGAGCCGTATTCGGTCAAACCGAGCCGATGGCGGTCTGACCGAGCCGAGGCCGGTCTGACCGGCCAGGCCGATGGGGCCCTCTGACAGCACTACAACGGCTAGTTTTCTAGCCGTTGCAAAGTAGCACGGTCTGACCGGCCGCATACGTCCGGTCAGACCGGCAGAGCACAAAATTGGGGGATTTCGTCCCCAACGGCTAGTTTTGGTTGGTGGGAGTATAAATACTCCCCCTCCAGCAACAAGGGGTCTCTCTTGGCACCCAATTCAATCGTATACACCCCTTGCACCTCTATCACACCCACTTGAGCTTTGTGTTCATCCATCTAGTGTGTTAGAGGGTTAATTAGCCAAGAGTCAAGTACATTGCTTCCACTTGTAGAGCTAGTGTGGCACTTGATTGATCATCTCCACGCCGGGTCATTGCTTGTTACTCTTGGAGGTTGCCGCCTCCTAGACGGCTTGTGGAGGAGTTGCCCGGTGACCTCTCCGAGAAGATTGTGGAGGAGGCCCGGCGCCGGTTTGTGAGTGGTTTGGAGTTCACCACCTTCAGAGTGAAGGAAGAACTACCCTAGTGATCGAGGCTTGGGTAGTCCTCTCCGTGGGCCGGCTCACGCCTTGCCCACCCCTTGACGAAGGGGGCGTGCGGTGGCTTCGTGGTTGAGTGGTGGAGTTGGGCTCGCCTCAACGGGGAGTAGGAAACCGGCGAGTTTCCGAACCTCGGTGAAAAATCTCTTGTCTCCTTGTCTCATTTGATTGTCGCATTTACATTTGTGCAATTTACATTTCTAGAGACATACTTGAGATCATATCACCCTAGGATTGCTAAACATTGACATAGGAGTGTGATTTACTTTCCTAGAGATATAATTGATCCACTATCACCCTAGGTTTGCAAAACATAACTTAGTTGCTTAGTTAGAGTTCACATTCACCAAACCTAGCAACTTAGGTTAGTTTTGATTAGGTGTCATTTAGTTTTAAATCGCCTATTTACCCCTCCCCCTTCCCCTCTAGTCGACATCTCGATCCTACAACGGTTAAAATAAGCGGGACTAAAGATTCATCTTTATTCCTGGTTAGTGTTACCAACCGGGACTAAAGAGGGGAATCATTATTCCCGGTTGAATAGAGAGGGTAGCGCATGTTCTTCTTTTTTTTATTGTTGTTTGAATATTGATTTCACGCCAAACTCACCAAAATCACAAAATCATCACAAATACCAAATCGAGTTGCTCCCTACATCCCCAAATCAAAGTAACAACATCACATATCATATAAGATTCATATCACAAATTGTCAAAAATAGTACATCACAAATTCTAAAAAAGTTACATCACACATGCATCACAAATCAAATAACACATATCTAATGAATCACAAATTCTTAAAAAAAACAATCAAATCCCCAAATCAAGTCCTCCGCATGCCGCAGGCCGCCGCCTCCCGCTCGCAGCCTGCCACCTGCCGCGGGCCACTACCTCCTCCTGTCGCGGGCCGCCGTTGCCTCCCCAGCCCGGCGGCGGCCGCCGCCCCCATCTGGCCGCCGCCGACTCTGCCCAGCAGCCACCGCCCCTTCTCCCGTCGACTCCGCTGCAGAAGATATGTGGATGAGGAACGAGAGAGTACATAGACAGCGAGAGAAATGGTGAGAGAAGATATGTGGATGAGGAAGTCTAGATCTGTCTAGCACTAAGAGATAAGGATGAGGAAGTCTAAGTCTCTAGTCTCTGGTTCGATCTATTTAAGACGTAGGAGGGAGATATTTAGTCCCGGTTTCCCGGTTGATGATATCAACTGGGGCTAAAGATCTATTTTTAGTGGACTAAAGATCCTCGGTGCCCTGACATCGTCCGACACAAATAGAACCGGGACTAAAAATGGTTTCTAGTCCCGATTTCTACTTGAACCGAGACTATTGTGGATTTTGACCAACCTATGAAAGATGGTTTCTCCGGTAGTGTTATTTAATTATTAGATTTGTCATTCTCACAAACAACAGCCTCACCGGAGGCGTTCCATTTTGTCACGCCCGGAATTTCTATCCAAAATTCCAAACGCTTACATGTGTGTGAACCCTCGTCCAGGAATCAGCTGAGGCACACAATAACAAATTGATAATAGAGTGCAGTTATTACTCTAATTAATAAGCGAATAAAATGTCATTACAGAGGTAGATAGTTCCTCTCAATCAATAAAGATCTAAGCAGCGGAAAGATAAGATAAACGGCGCAGACGACTCCACTCCACAGGCAGCTTGACCAGGGCTACACCTAATCCTCCACACCATCAGCATCACTGTAGAACTCTTCCTCTGATGAATGATTGCAAGGTGAGTATATGACATACTCAGCAAGTCACGCAGCAAATATGCAAGTGCACAGGAATCACAAAGGATGGCATAATAGGGTTTCATTTGCATAAACAGCATTTAATAAACATTTCAGAATTTAATAAAACAGTTAAGTAATAATTAATCAATATTAATCCAACGCTATACAACATACCCTGTTGTATAGGCCCAACCATTCTGAACAACCATACCCGGCTGTACAGATCTATCTCCAAACCAGGAATATACCATTCCAAACCAGGAGCTAAATAAATTATTACCATTTATAGCATCTATTATCATGATGAGAGGTGTGAGACTAATCACGAAAGACATTGTTAGACCCGCCCATAACCGCGGGCACGGCTATTCGAATAGTTTTACTCTGATCAGAGGTGTACCACTGTACCCACAAGACACAGCCCCACATCATGTCACCATGTACCTCAATACCACCACGGTACCTCAGAAAGGAGCTGTGACAGTACCCCTCGCACAACACAATCCACCGCAGCGCACCATTCCTGGATCATAATCACCCCCTTATAAACAAGGCATGGACTCCCCAGCGACCCCCGTGGGCTTATCTCCGCCACTTCTCAGTCTGGTGCCCCGCAATGAACCATGCTATACAAAAGGTAAAGCCGTTGCCCACGCTGGCTTGTGGTTGGCACGATTAATGTTTCACAACCGAAACTCGTGAACCGGTCCTTAATTGTCATGAGCACGACTCTCAAAACCATGTGCTCACAACCCACCATTATCAAGTTTTAGTTGGCAAATAATTAATTAACCAATCACGATTGACCATCGTGAGCTATCATTAAGCCATCATTAAATAATAGTGAGTCATAAGTTATCCCAATAGTGTGCTATTGTTTCTAAGCATGGCTAAGCAATCACATCTAATATCTAGCTGAACCAATATATATAAAGCTCAACTAGTCAAGTCATAATAACCCAAGGTATCAAGGAATAAAGTAATCAAGAACAAAAGGCTATAACAAACAATAGGTTGATTCCACCCAATGACATTCGAAAATAAATGCAATATTTGAATAGAAACAATAGCTTTAAATGGGATCAACATGCTCAAAGGGTTGTTTGGGATCTGTGTGACTTGCCTTGCTGGCCTTGGAACTCTTCAAATTCTTCTCCTGCGAAAACGGACTCTCCAGAAACGTCGGAATCTAAACAGAAAAGAGCAAAAACACCAAAACAGCACATAAACAAGCATGAACAGAACATGTGGATATTTTTAACATGTAGATCTCAATTTTAGAAAAATTTAGAGACTTGAACCAACTAAATCCGAGCTCAGATGAATTAGTTATGAATTTTTAAAGATTAAATCGGATTAAAACACTTATATGGATTTTAATGGAATTATGACGCAATAATGAATTATTTTTGAAAAGGAAAAGGAAATTATTGCGTCAGCGGCTAGGGTTTGCGGTGGATCGGGCGCACGGCAGCGGTTCACGGGAACGAACGGCCGAGATCGATCCATCCAAAACGGACGGCCGAGATCGATCGGGTCTACGGCGGCTCAAGGCAGACGGACCCTGATGACGTCAGCGGTGACGTCACCACCGGCGGCGGCTCGGGCTTGCACACTCGCCGGCGAACGACGCTTCGGCACGAACGGAGGGCACCAGGACGTAGAGCGCGACGCGGCGAACTCACCGATGACCAAAACGTCGGCGGAAGATCAACGGACGGCGACGGCGACGAGGAAGAAGCGGCGGCGGTCTTCGGCTTGATGACGACGGCGGTGCTCCGGCGATCTACAGCGGCGGCGAAGGGGCGGACGAGGACGGCGGTGACTTGGCGACCACGATGGCAACCTCCCCGAGCGACGACGACGACCGGAACGGCGGCGGCGCACGGCTGGAGCGACGGCGATGACGGCGACTCGAGGTTACACGGCGCTAGGGCGCTTCCGACGACGAGAGACGAAGGCGAGGGTGGCGGTGGGTAGAGGAGACACCGGGGATCCTTTTATAGGGGCAAGGAGGCAGCGGCGAAGGCCCACGGCGACCGGCGACGCGAAGGAAACCTCGGGGTTCGGAGGAAAGAGACCGATCCGATTCGACCTCGAATCCACGAACTTCCAAAGCAATTTAGAGGATGATTCCAAAAGAGAAAAGGTAGAGGAGATCTCGGGAAACATTTCCCCTCAATCGATTTCACCAGATCGGGAAAGACGCGGCCGAATTGGAAAGCGGCGGCGGCGCTAGGGTTTCGGCCGGCAGCGGCGCGAGGAAGACGATGACCTGACAGGCGGGCCCCACCTGTCAGCGAGCGAGGGCGCGTGCGCAGCTGCGGCGGACTGGGCCGACTTGGGCCGGGGAGAGAGAGAAGGTTTTGTGCCGACTTTCGGCCCAAAGCCAAAAGAGACTTTTAAAAACCTTTTTTCAATTTAAATTATTCATGAAATACAATTCTATTTATTAAAAATACTTCTTTAGCTCAAATAAATCCCAGAAAAATCTAGGAATTATAGAATTAAGCAAAGTATTTAATGAAATTTTATCTGGCCCCATTTTATGTTGGAATTTATTAATTAAAATTAGATCTTCTCTTCTAGGCTTTTAAAAATAAATTCTAATAATTCCATTTAAACAACAATTTATATATTTAGGATTTTTAGGGTGTGACACATTTCCACCTCCGCTATCAAATTAATAGTTCATCAGTCCAATTGCTTTACTTAACTAACAATGATCTCGATGGGGGATCCCCTTTTCCTCTCTTCAATAGCTCCTCGCTAGGGATGAAAACGGAGCGGATAGTTTCCGTCCGCTCCGGATAAAAACGAATATGGATACCTCTCGGATCGGATAATTCTCGGATAGTTCGGATACGGATACGAATACGGATATTTTCTCTCGGAAACGAATACGAATATGGTATCAGGGTTCCGTCGGATATGGATAATAATTCGGATATCCGGTGAACAGTGCTATTCGGATATCCGCAGAAGCCACAAGACATACCCTATTTCTTTATAACTCTATGACCTTCAATATACCTTTTTAGATTTTAATAGTAGTTCATCTCTTAACACTAGTCCACATTATTAATATTATTTAAAATTTTAAAAATATTTATAAATTATACTACATTTTATATAAAATGAGCTAATTATATATGTTGATATTTATTTCTATTAGAAGTTGAATTGGTTTTCATGTTCCGAGAAAAATTTGTTTCCGTATTCATGTCCGATCATATTCGATTCTTATTCGTATTCGAGATAGTCCGTATTTGTTTCCGTATTCGAGCTATCCATATTCGTTTCCGTATCCGGCAAAAAATATGAAAACGAATATGATATGAGCATTATCCGTCCGTATCCGCTCCGTTTTCATCCCTACTCCTCACTTGTACTGTTAGACCTTGCAATTAATAAACTTGTTGGGTCTATTATGAAAATCTCAAATATCTCCTCACCATTGGCGTATCTCATCCTAAACCAAAACAATCTCTCAGAGATCAATCATACCTTCCTCTATAACGAACTTTTCCTCGCTTTGGTGTCTTTTACTTGCACAAGGAATCATTTCCATCGAGGATAAGCAGAATTCCAAATTTGCAACATCTTGACTTGTCAGTTCCAACTTCTATGGGTGTGTTTAGTTCACGTTAAAATTGAAAGTTTGATTGAAATTAAAACGATGTGACGAAAAAGTTAGAAGTTTGTGTGTATAAAAAAAGTTTGATGTGATGAAAAAGTTGGAACTTTAAATAAAAAGTTGGGAACTAAACCAGGCATATGTTTAACATGTTAATTAAATCTCGCATACTTGGGACACCCTAGCTAGCATATGCGTATGCCATGTAATTCTTTTCTTCTTCCTTTTTTGTTCTTACTTTCTAGCTTTGGTTGCTATTGCTTAGTCCTAATGCTGTCGAAAAAAAAGAAAGAAAATATTACTTTTTGATTTTTCTACACCTACTAGGTGCAATCGCACCCATTAATTTTTGCATGCAGCCTAAATAGTTTTAGAAGAAAAATGAAAAAATAATTAGATATATTGTGATGCTAGAAATCCATATAAAAACATGCAATGCTAAACAGAAACAGAACTTTGTTTGTGTAGAGCAAAGCTGATTTTTTTTGTTCTTAAGTGTAGAGCGAATTTATAGTTTCATGTTTGTGTACAAATTTATATCATCACCATTTATGTTACCAATTTTTTTACATTTTTATTTAACTATTTAAATCACATGTTGACTTGCATGCACTAGGTGCATATATATATATATACACACACACCTAGGTGCTAAAAATACTTTCTGTTACCTCTGCAATTGCAATACAGCACGAGTGGATTGCCAATAGCCTAAGAAACTAAGGACTGATCTTGAGCGTGTCAACAAATCTTGTGCCTCGAGAAAAATGTTCAGAGAGCCCAACCAAGAAGTCCCTTGCTTTCATTTTCTTGTACAGTGTCAGCCGCTTCTCATGGCCAGCGAGATCCTCTCTTTCTCTGCACTGTTCACAACCCTATGCACCGGGCTTCTGAACATCCCATTGCTCATTACCTGCGTCGAAACACCGTTCGATTCGATGCGTCAAGTCAACATCCAGAAGTCTGAATTATATTGTACCATCAGTATCATGCCAAGAAACAAGGAGAAATCGGTGATGTGTTTAGTTCCACGCCAAAATTAGAAGTTTGACTAAAATTGAAAGTTTGAAAGAAAAAATTGAAAGTATATGTGTGTAGAAAAGTTTTAATGTGATGGAAAAGTTAAAAATTTGATGAAAAAGTTGGGAACTACACAAGGCTTACCTCCGTGGATTCCCCTACATTGATCAGCAAGGCGTGAGTGCTCGATGATGGCACGCTGTACCAGACCCCATACCTGAGAACCTGAAGCCCGTCGGCGCCGCGGGCAACCAGGAGAACGGTGATGACCGTGCCGTCGGAGTGAGGCTTTATGCCCATCACGAGATCGGGCCTTGGGCACGGCGGGTAGTAGTTGAATCGGGCATGCACGGTCGCCCTGCCGCCGAGCTGATCGACGAAGTGCTGATCGTCGTCGTCCAGCCCCGCGATCCTCGCCATCGCTCTAAGGACGTCGCGTTTCACCCTCCTGCATCTCACCACGAACTCATGCAGGGCATCCCTGCAGAAAGAACACACACTTGGCACAAAGCTGATAATAAATGTAAATACATTTCTCAGGAGGGTTCCATATTTCGGTAACAGGTCTACGAAGGGGTAATTCAGATTGCAGCCAAAATAAAACTTAATAAATTTTGGCAGGATTTCTTATGTATTTATTAAAGTTTGGTAAAAAATTAAATTGATGCACATCTAGTAACTCTACCAAAAAATGGTATGGTGTGAAATGACATCAATCTGAACAAGCCCGAAATTTTGGGAATTTGAGTCCAAGGATAATTTTTTGCCCAAATTTTTTCATTCTTCTAGTGAATTTAACAAAATTTATTACTTTCGCCAAAAATTGTTCAAATTTCAAATTATTCTAGACCGAAAAGTTTCCGAAATTTCAGATCTATTACTCCTTTTTTTTCTTTCGGCAATATAAAAATATTTTTTCTCAGTATGCGGGATGGTTGAAACAGAATGATTTGTTGGTCACCTGAAAGAACTGGGATGTTTTGGCCAGAGTGCGAGATTCCTCTCGTCTTCAGGCTCCACTTTGAGGTAGATCCAATCAGACCAGTCCAGGATCTGGTCCTTGCTCCTCACCTTATCATTCCCGTACCCTTCGGCCCGGAATTGCTCGCCGTCATTCAGATTGCTGAATTCTCGCTTCATCTGGAGTGGTTGTCTGAAGAACTCTTTTGACGCGCTCATCAGTTCGTCCATCAGAGAAGCTTCGATCCCATGGTTAGTAACCTGAACAAGAACGGATTCTCTTTCATCAGCGAGTCCCCAAGAATTCTCATCAACCAAAGCGGAGATCGACATATATAAGGCTGGTTAATTACCTGGAGGAGTCCCCAAGAATCGAGCGCTCGCCGGAGCTTGGCGGCTTCGTCGCCGCCGCCGTCATCATCTGGCGATGGCGAGGACAGTCGGCCAAGGTCGACAATGGGAAACGATGCGGGAGGAGCGGCGTCGGGGCGGTGCTGCTCCGGCTGCACGAACCGGCCGGGTGGCTCCTGCACGGTGGCTAATAGCTCCTGCACCAACGCCGGGACCTGCCATTACTGCTCGTCAGCTGCCATTATTGGTGGTTCACTGGTTCTTGCTCGCCGTTTAATTCTCCGTGCAAATTGATAACTCCATTATGGAATGGGCACAGCGGCCACGACAACCATGCGGATAATATTCGCAGTGGCGTCTTGCTCAACATGACGGATCGCTTGCTGGTGCCGACGTTTTTAAGATCAAAGATCATGTCATGTCGAAAGAAGAGGCTAGAAGAGGGTAGGTCCGTTACTACTCTGTTAGTCTGTTACACGAGTGTTCGAGCGACACCACGCGAAGCGAACAGGCAAGCTCAATGTGCATGGAAGTCCGATTCGAAAATAGAAAATTACGGAAACAATATCATAAGTTACTAGAAATTTAATATTCTCCCTTACAAGTTATTTTATTGCAAAAATTCACCTCTGTTCAATTTTATTAAAAAGCACGTACTTAACTGAATCAGCTCGTTAAATCGTTTTTATTGCTGATGTAAAGCCACCACATGTTAAGGTAGTCGAGTCAATCTTATTGAAGTGCTTGCATTAGACATATTCTTCATGTTTCATTGAAGATTTTTGCATATAACAAAACTTAATGTGATAACCTTTAGGTTTCATCAGCAATTTTATTTATGCTATCTTTAAAAAGGTGTCAAGATTACATTTCTAGAAGTATTTAATTTTAGTAAACACTTACGACTCATCTGAAGTAGTAAAAAATAAAGTTTCATATTAATCTATCATGTTAAACTTTTTCAATTTTTTTCATAACCATTTAGATGACATGCAAATAACGAGGATCCCTCAAGAATTTAAAATAGTTTCCCACCATCACTAGATTGAGCCACATCATCGGAATAATAAGGACCGTCTAATGCAACTAAGATTGAATGCCAACCATCACACCCAATCAACTCAGTTGCCGTCTCCTCGCCTCCGCCCCCATTTCTGACGCCTCCAGCGTTGCCTCTTCCACCGCACTTTCCCATCCCACACGTCCCTAGATTTGGTAGCTTAAGGAGAACCTTTCCTCTAACCCCGAGCATTCACTGCCTCTTGCTAGCAGTGAAACGCAAGCTGCTGATGAAAAGACAGAAGGAGAACATCACAGATAGAAATGTGAGGAGGAAATTGCTCTCCGTGGATGCATTAGCTCACCTACCAGCAAGGACAAAGTGGCTTGAGTCGGCACACTCGGTACCAAACTGACGAGTGAAGAAAAAAATATTTAAATAGAAATATGAAAGCATATCCTCTGACTTAACTGCGCATACAATTAAATCACTGACATGTATGCTATGGTTTACATGTCAGTGGCTAAACTATATAATAAATCAGAGGATCCTTTTAATGGAAAGACACAATGGTGCTTGCAGGGAGCGTGGAGAGAGGAGATGGAAAAAAATGACCTTAGAAAGGATAAATGGCTGCAATGTTCTCAATCACGCATTCCTATCAATTTTGCGTTTCCACCCCTATCAAAATATATTAAATGCTTTGATAAGTAAAAGCATTCGCATAATCACCCCTATACTGGATAATCGAGTAATGTATTCATTAGAGTTCCAAAGAAAAAGGGAGATGGTTCTCCCACTCTAGCAGTGGAACATTTCTTGTGATGTTAGTGCTCTGTATTCTATATATTCTATAGTTGTTCAGTTCATATTTTTATTTACAATTCTATAAGATAAAAGGACAAAACAAATTTCAGTTAAAAAAGACAAAATGAATCTTGTAAATGAAAATTGTTAGTAAATTATCTATACAAGAAAAAAGTTGTATAAAATCACGGAGTAAAACTTAGCTAGATCCGAAATTTCTTCGACCAATCCATATTCTGTAAATAAATTAAACCAAAATCCTATTCAAGTTCTTAAACGGGGATATAAAGTTACACAAAGCACGACTATTTAGCTAGTAATATGTGAAAATATGTTAATTCAGTTAAGTACGTGCACACCAAGGTGTTTTTTTTAATTAAAAAAAAGGGAATATGCCACAGGGTGTGACTTTGATTGGATCGATCTTTTAGTGAGGGATAACTATCATTTTGAGGTAGGGATTGACGTTGGGGATTTGGCTATAAACCCGAGGTCAGCACCTGCAATCGCTACACCACAACCTTGTTATCAACCATGGCACGTCCAGTTAACCTATTGTTGACGGTCGTTATCGATCAGTTTTGACCGTCAATATTACCAAAACATGAGAGAACTAGTGATGCTTGCAATGCATAAATATGTTAGAATAATAATATTCCACTAGTATTAGGTCTACTAATCTTTTGCATAGAATAATCATAAAGTGGAGGAGAATCGACATCAACACCAACGATAAATCAATCAGACGATGTCGAGGACCAGACTTATGTATGAATGGGCCAAGGACTCAGAATTGACATGACAAACTGGGCCAAAATTCACAAGTCTGCGAAGAGAAGAAACAGAGGAGGCCGCCAGCCGAAATTAGGCTGGATCGGGTCGGCCCCAGGTTCGGCCGAACCAGGGGGTTCGGCCGAACCCTTCTTAGCGCCATCCGATCCAGGGCTTCGCCTAGATGGTGTGGATTAGCCCCCAATGACGGTTGGAGGGCATTTCCGACCATTCCAACTGCCACAACCGTCATTCGGAGGCTAGAAAAGGAGTTGCCATTCTCACTTCACTCACACACCTCAAGCAAGAGCTCTCTCATTCCTCTCAAATTTAGTTTAGTAGTATCTAGCTAGTGAAATAGAATTAGAATAGGAATCAGAAGTCTGGAAGCCTTCGGAAGAGTTCGGGTATGGCTCTAGTAGCTTTCCTTTCCTCTTTTATAAGCCTTGTACTTTTATTAGAGTACTCTTCTAAATACATTTCTGGTATTGGAATACTTTCCGAGTATATGAGTACCTACTTTACATTATGTTCATGTTATACTGAATATACTGCTAGCTTATCTGGGAGATGCTTTGGTGCGAGTATAGTGTTTGCTTATGCAATTACTCTATGTCATGACGATGATATTAGAGTAGTATCTGGTAGTTTAGACATGGTGTCTAGATTACGGGATATCATTATTTGGGGTTATATATTGCGGATGAGAGGTAGGCCGCTGATGGTGACAGCTCAGTACGGGTATTCCTCCGCGCCTATATATAATCCTAAGTTAATTTCCTGGGGAGGGTATTCCTCCGTATTTAGCCCCGGTTGGATGGTCACGACGGGCTGTCATAAGGAACTCGGCAGTCAAGGGTGGCTTCTCGAAGTACCATGAGGGCATCGGATAGAGGGTATTAGCTAGTATAACAGTTAACTAGAATGTATGTATACTATGTATATTAGAAGTATAGGAATAGATTATCTTTCTCTTTTCTTTCACCTAGCTTAGATTAATTATTATGAGGATGAGTAGTAATGCTTGTGTGTCACTCTACCCTTGGATTATATTAACCCCTGCTTAGAATATAATTATCACAAGTAATATATAAATTATTAGTTCAGTTCTCTCTATATGATCTTCCCACGGGATAAAATAAATACGATACCCTTGGAATACTCTTGGGTGAAATGCTACAATGGTATATCCGTGCGCTTGCGGATGAACTCTATAACCATAATATACCAGAAGTATTTATGCGTCATTGCTGAGAATTATATTTCTAGTAATGTCGTTAAGAAATACCAACACCTATTCACGAAGAACATTTCCTGCAACGCAAACAAAGAACGCAGCAAGAAATAGATTAAAGCAACACAGATTGCTAGATAGGTAAATCCACACAAATATGAAGAAGCAAACTTGTATTTGCTAATAAAGTGGTGAACTAATATCATAGAGGTTCTAAAGATACAAACAGCAATCTAATCGATCATGACCAATACCCGGATGTAGCTATAGAGCAAAATCATAATATAAACAAAAAACAAAACCAAACCTAAAAGTGATGACCTGGGCTACATAAAGGGGTGAGGTCGTGGAGTGGGAGCCCATAAAAGATTACAAGTCAGTTACAAAAGCCCGTCGCCCACTTTGGCTCGGATAAGAAAACTGGTTTGATTTGTTTTGATGATTATGGATAGCTCCGAAGGAATTTTGAGGTGGGGCCAAATCGGTTGGAAAGATCATTGGAATAGCTTTTCCTCAAGTATTTAAACACCTTAGTCAGATTCTAAATGAGGACAGGATAGCCGTTTAACTCCGGGTTAATTGCTAGAGGCCGAATCTGTTTCCAAAACATGTTGGAGTTGATCTCTTGCTTTAATTGAGCCCAAATTAATGTGGTATCATCCCTTATATAGTACCATGCTATTCTACAATATCTGAGCTCATAGAAACATGTATATTCGTCTTTAGGTAACATTCTATTCTAGTAAACGTGACTAACAAAACACATGACCAAATTTACCTGATAAGGTGACAATGCAGGTGTTGTGTGCGTATACATTATAGTGATGTCCTCACCATAGATGGGTGGGCATTTGCAACAAAAATGACTTATGGGATGAAATGTCAGACTTCAAGTGACTTATGGGATGGTTTTTTGTAAATTTCCCAATAATGTAACTTACTGGGTCTTTCTATCATGAAAGCCCATGTGCAAATAGTCCACTCTCACTTTCAAAGCTATTCTCAGCCTACCTGATTTTGGTTTAACGAGTATTGTTTTTGGGCCTAGAAAAAAGTTGGCAAAATTTGCTATACAACACAAAATTTGCTCTAGGTCACCACAAAATGTAACAATGTTGTTGGGCACAATGAAGACCTGGTAATTTGTTGCTGGACAGCGGAATGATGTTGGGCACCACGAAGACCAGGTAATTAGCTGCTAGATAGCAGAGTCATTATTTTATTATGCCCAATACAAATAGAGAAAGACACAATGTGGAAAGGACAAATGTACCCCTAGAGCCAAGTGCTTGTGAGACGACTAGATCTGGTTCAAACCAGATCTAGACCACTCTTCCTTCCTCGGTACCCTCTCTCCTAGCGCTATCAGATGTTTGAATCAAACCCAATCAGGTTAAAAGTAGCTTGCCCCATGAACAAAATTGTCTTTACTGAATGTTTCCCTCTCCATTTGCACTAGATATAATAAAATAAAATAATAGCTACAACGTCCAACAACTAATTAACAGGTTTTCATGGTGCCCAGCAACACTGCCATGTTCCTGAAGTGTCATACAAGAAAGACCACAAAGTTTGTTTGAATGTACATATCAATTTTATACATTGTACATACAAACTTTATACATATATACATAGAAACTTTATGTATAGAAAATATTATAGATATAAACTTTGTACATGCAAACTTTTTGGTACTAAATTTTCTAAAAATGAATTAGATACAAATTTAAAAAATGCACAAGTTAAGAAAAAAGAATAAAATGCCCAGTTAGGACATGAGGCCCATATGGTCTGTCCACAGCTAGCAAGCCACAACTTATAATCAACCTTCATAGCCCAGTTCAAAATAAAAAAAGCCCAGTCTACCACGTGTCTAGATCAAAACATGTGAAAAAGAAAAATCACGTGTCTAGATCAGAAAAGGAAAGAAGGAGATGGGTTGATCCAAAAGAGAAATGTGTTGGTTTTGCACTAGATGCTTGCAATTGCGTGAGGGCATGGCAACCTTGCCAACTGCCAATATTTGCATGAACACTCTCTCTTGTCATGCTGCACTGTGAACCTATTTTAATGGTGTTTAACCTCAAATTTGTCATCCCCATTGCAAATTGCATGACAAAAAACCGACTCAGTAATGTACACATTCAACTTTTTCAGAATGCCAGGGCCTATAAAAGTGAATCTAGCTAGCTTTTTCTTCTGCTCATCTATCCTAACCATGACTTTCCTTCTAATAGTCTCCAGCATTGTGATTATAGGAAAGAATCTAGCTTCTAATATCCATTTGTTGAAAGATTCACATATATTGTTATCGACTAAGTCACAATTGGAACCTAACCTGAACCAGGATGGCTTCAGCTCCAGCCTGTGTAACCTGAGCTAGCTTGGCTCTAGCTAGATTAAACAGCATCCTCCATGGGGCCTTTGCACATGTACAGAACTTCTTCTGGAACTACTTGTCTAGGAAATGTCTCTTCCAATTTGCATAGATATTGAGAATTCCCTTCAATACAACACATTTGTTAGCATAACAAAAGACATCATCAAAGAACCATAGAGAGAAGAGAACTTGAAATCTACTAATACCTTTTGTTGATCAGAATAAACACCCGACCTTGTCCAGTACCAACTTGCAGGTCACCACATAACAAGTCTATAAACCAATCCCACTCTTCATTGTTATCTTTGGCTGCAACAACCCATGCAATTGGGTACATTTGATTGTTTCCATCTCTCCCTATAGCACAAAGCAACTCTCCATTAATTGGTAGCACCTTTGAAAAAACAACCATCAAGGCCAATCACTTTCCTACAGCTTGCTAAGAATCCTTTCTTGCAGCCATCCAAACATATATATATCCTTTTGAACACTGGTGGGTCAGTCCAATCTCCCTGTTGATCACCATTGTGCTCCTAGGGTTACTTCTCAACAATTCCAATTGGTAGTTATTCAACTTTTGGTACTGCCCTTGGGGGCATCCATCTGTTTCTTCATGACTATTGACTTAGCTCTCTTTATCTTAGAAATGGATGCCTCAACAAACATTTATTCCTGCACTGTGGATTTCATGTGTGACAAATTCCAAAAAGGGTTGGTAGCTATTAACTTCCAATATTTCTTAGCAATCCTGTTGGCTATAACCATTTTGTTATCCCTCCTTGGTGGGCAGGCATGCAAGCTGTTATATGTCACAATCTGCCAACTATCAGATCTTGAGTTCTTGGAGAGTAATCAAATCCATGAACAACTAGACCAGTCACACTTGGCCCTCACCCTTTTCTGATCATCTTTTACAAAATCTATGGCATTCTTCTCAACTAGAGCATATTTGGTGATTGCTTTCTTGAACTGCTTCTTGCAATTGAACTTCATGGCATGCTCAAATGTATGTACCCCATCCTTCTTCTTGTATCTTGGTTGCTTGTCCTGCCTTATCCTTACCTCCCCATCACTGCCAAGTTCTTCAACAGACTGCTCATCTTCACCGCCACCATATGGGGTTTCATTCCCATCATCTTCACTTGCTTGCATAGTTGGCTTGTACCTCTGTTCCTCAAATAACACATCATCTAGGCTCTCTAACTGCACTGTCTTAACCTTCTTCACCTCTTTGTAATGCTTTTCAATCTCAACAGCCTATTCATCATCATCAGATGGGTTGTCATCCCCTAGGATGTAGTCATTGTCAGATTCACTCTCTGAGGGTGGCAAGCTTGCTAGGGGTGTAGACTCAGGCTCATATACAACAAACATCCTTTCATCTTGAGCACATTCCATCACACTTTTACCCTTCAACCCACCAGCATCATTCTGTATAGCTTCTTGCTCTTTACCCTTTGCTTGTTCAGCCTCTACATCCGCAGCCATTTCTTCACACTCCTCTTCACTATCCACTTCCATATCAGCTTCATAGTCACTGTCATCATATGAATTATCACATAATTCAACTATTTTTGGCTCCTCAACAAAAATTTATGCCACCCCATCCTCAACAATGCAGCCAGACATGAAATTACAGACTCTATCATCCATTAAAGCACACAACCCAGTCTGCATATTCTTCCATGGAAAAAGCTAGTGCAGAAACGTTCCTTCCATCACCTTGTAGTACTCACGCAAATGTGCTAATATCTCACCGAATGGCACCTTATCTCTAGCTATATATGACAGTGCCTCCACACTACGTACATATTTCTTCTCCCTAACTTCTATCACAAATTCACCCTTGATATGGAACCTGACCACAAGAGTATCTAACACGTCCATGGCTTCAATAGCACTAGCCTACATGCATAATCAAATAAAAAAAGATTTAAACTGCACTTTTAGCTGTCCTACACATGCAAACAAAGTCAAATCACATCTTTTCTTAAGTCGAAGGAATAAAATAGCCCCGAATTGCATAGATCCAGCACCTCACTAACTAAACAAATCCTAATGTACATCGAATCCAACACAACAAACACCTCTACCATACTTAAAAACCTGATTCAGGGATCCCAAAACTATACGCACCAATGCCGAAAGAAAAATACCTATCATGCGCTCACCGCGGTGAGCTTATGCGCCACCGAGTCCTCTGCCGGCACCTCTGTCCTGCCCACCACCGAGCCCTCCACAGCGCCCTCCGACGCACCCTCCATCGCGCCCTTCCCCGCACCACCGCTGAGCCCGCCGCCGCAACCAAATTGTCATCCCGTCACCAGCTCTCGATCTAGAGTTTTCGGGTAAGGAGAGAAGTAGCTGTGCTATGCCGTGCCATTTTTTAGCCCCCATTTATTGCCCTCCAATGACCATGCCACAATTAACAAGGGAGACCGCAGTCAACGAGCCACATCGGACAATACCTTGTCGTACCCGGTTTTGCGACCAAGGGATAAAAATCGGACTGGGCAACAAATAGTGGGGTCCAAAGTGAACTTATTCCAAAATTGAAAAGTAGTCGGTTCACATGGGCCGAACCCGTACGAGAACGTTCGTGCAAAAGCCTTTTCGCTAGGAGAGGCCTTCTTCTGCCCATCCATTGTAGTTTATTTTTTCCATGTCAACAAACAATGATTATTTTGATGATTACTGGTGATTATGATGCCACAATAATCAAATGCCAAATCAATATTCAATGTGGTTTAATGCTAAGCTAATAATAAGAGAGGGTTAGGGAATTGTTCTATCACCTCTCTTTTTTATTTATTGAATATACTTATGGTTGTGCCTTATGATAAAAACAGGAGATGTAATCATTTTCATTATAAACAAAATCAACATTCAACACTAAACAATGATTATGGTGTTATTTAATTTAGTAATTCAGGACCGAATTAGACACACCTTAGTACTTCGAATATAGATAGTAACGTGTCTAATTCGGTTCTAAGTTGTTATATTTTGATACGGATATAGTATTACCAATATAAATACTT
Source organism: Oryza sativa Japonica Group (assembly GCF_034140825.1). Taxonomy (NCBI): domain Eukaryota; kingdom Viridiplantae; phylum Streptophyta; class Magnoliopsida; order Poales; family Poaceae; genus Oryza; species Oryza sativa. The sequence goes on along the minus strand of NC_089036.1, from coordinate 12,815,222 downwards.
GGTTACACATTTTAGTGTGAATGTGTGGCTCTAGTGACTAGTCATTCTGGAAGCTGTGAACATAAAACAGAGTAGATCAGTGGACCAATCATCTGGCTTGTGAATCCTGTCCTAGGGTTTACATTTCCTTTTTTTTTGCAGGGGTGGTTACTAGGGTTTACATTTCTGACCGAGTGCCAGATCCCAATTCCTAGCGGTATGATATTTTTCAACAATTTTTACTAAATTCTAGTTAAATTTTACTGTTTCAAATTTGAATTTCTCAAACCCATTCAAAATTTCACTCGAAATCTTCTTTTGTCCGCTTCGAAACCTTAAAGCTTCGGGGATTTCATTGAAAATGGAAACCCTGGTTAGACCTCTTTGGATCCATCGGTCAGGTTGAAAGTACACTTTTTGCGTAAAAAAAATGATAGCTAGGCCGGGGCATTTTTAAGCCGAACATTAGATTATTGCACTTCATGATTCGCAATAGTACATATATAGCTGTTGTGGAACAGGGGATGGCCAAACCATGGATAATCATTAGTATATAGCTGTTGTGGTATATGTATGTAGCGGAACATATAGCTGTTGTGGAACAGGGGATGGCCAAACCATGGATAATCATTAGTATATAGCTGTTGTGGTATATGTATGTAGCGGAACGTCTGTGCCCTATTCCATATGCCCTGGTAATCCTCTGTACATCTCACTTGCTAATAGAAATAGAATGTACAATCCTGAGTAGTTATATTCCTGTGTTTCTTAAGTTAACAGCAATAACATCGATTATTCAAACTTGCAGCTTCAAACTTTCACGACTGCTACTGTACATACATGGGAAATATGTTCAAAGCATTTCTTCCGGTCTTTGTTGTGAGATTGCGACCTTTTGGCATGCGTTTTGCGTCTATAGGAGGTCCCTGAGTGTTGTAGCAGCCTTGGCATTCCTCTTTTTCCACTGAAAAGAAAAACAGATTCAAATCTCAACATGCTCACCTGAGCTCTGAATCTATGATATATCTATGTGCAACAACAGTAAGTACTACAGTAGTAAAGAGGAATAATCGAGGTTCTCTTATTTTCCTATAACGTGAGTCACCGATACGAGAACCCTTTACCAAATAGGCCCACATACAAGAAACACACAAGGTATTCTGGTTAGCTATACAAGGTGGTGGGCTACCTGGTTTGAGTTCGAAATCTTTCTATTTATTTAATATTAAGTCGTTTTCTAATATTCACCTTTTTTTTAATATGCCTATATGCCAGAGACTTAGAACTAGAGGAAAATAAGTTAGCCATTTGCTTCGGTAGCGACATAGTACGAAGTACGCCTACTGACCTGGGGGTAGCTTCTGCCAGGCGTGGTGCCACGGATTGGGCGGCCATGCTCGTCGTACAGGATGAGGCCGCTGAACCGCGGCAGCTCGCACCGCATCCCCATCAGTATCCTCCGCTGCCACACCGGCCTCATCGGCGTCATCGGCGGCGCCACCATCGGCGTCCTGCTCCCCTCCTGCGGCGGCGCCTTTGTCGCCGACGGGGCCAGGGGCCTCTCCTCCGCCGTGACGGGCTCCACCGCCGAAGTGCTGCAGGTGCTCCGGCACGGCAGCCTGACGAGCTTCGGTGCGCAGCGCCTCCTGTCCAGCACTCCTGGATCAACTTCGTGCCTGAACTTCGTCTCATGTCCTGATCTGCTGCTGTCTGCTCTGCCTGCAGCAGGTTTCTGGGCGAACTGTAACTGGCCAAAGCTCTGCGCCTGGAACGGTAGCGCCTCCGGCTTCGACCGCAGCGGCGGCCGGCGGTCGCCTCTGACGACAAAGAGCGGCGGCTTCGGCGTGCCGCGCGTCGGCTCCGGCTGCCGCCTTCTTGTCATCTTTCGCAGCATGGATATGCAATGTCCCATTGGATTGGAGCAGTTCACGGTTTCTGGCACGTACGCTTAGGACAAGGAAATTTGCAGGGAGATTGCGAGGGCTATGCATACGCATAGTGTTTGGTTAATTTGTATTGGGTTTTCGTTACGTTGCAAGCAACCAAAAAACGCAACAGGTGGCAAAGGAAAGGTAGTTTTAGCCATTCGGGCTTTCTTGTTCTCTCTATTTTTTCTTCCTTGCATCGGAGTATATATCCCAAGCGGCGCCAAAGAATAAATGTGGGGTTTGATTTCGGACGGATTACTTCCTGCTTGGACTAAATTTATCCGCTTGTGAGAAATTAAGTTGTGTGCGTCGTCGGTGTTCCACTGCCGCCGGGGTGATGCAAATTCATGTGCCTTTCTTGCATGAAACGTAAGTATTCCCAACTCCCAAGTAGTGTGCTTATAAATATCATGGTTTTTCTTGGTGGACCTGAGAGAAGATATTGCTGTTTTCTTTTCCGATTGCCACGTGTTAGCTGCATAAATTTCTGAATGAGTGGCCAAATCTCTACTATTATAAAAATTGAAGATATTTTTGCCGGTATTTTGGTACGTCATCCGTGTATGAGTCGGTTTTCAAGCTCATTTGCTTTTGGAAATACATATCCGTATTTGAGTCGGTTTTTAAGATCGTTCACTTTTGGTAATACAGAATGAATCATATAAGAAATCTGTTTTAAAAAACTCGCATGCTAACTTGAGATGACCGGACTCCTAACTATAACTCATGATTTTCTAAAAATATATATATCCAATCGAACTCTCATAGTGAATTTCATCTTAACTAAACCATATAATAATAATAAGATTAAATAGACTTCACCTGTTGCAACGCACGGGTATTTTTTCTAGTCTCTATATATTCTAGAAAAATCCATGCGTTGCAACCGGAAATATTTAATTAAGTTAAACTTTGGGTAATTAGGATTTTATATTCATGATTTGAACATTATTCAAGCAAATGATTTCTTATCGCTCAATAGCACGTACACAAGTATATACAACGTCAGTGGTCTTGTAGCCTAATTTTATCTTAGCTCCTTGGCTAGAGTATAATCGATGGAGCTAAACGTGTACTTGAACCGATCAGAGACAAGTAGTGGAAAAAAAATCGACGCAAGGAACATGTGTGGACACAAGGACCTCACACGAGCGCCCACGGGGCACTAACGGTAAAAACCGGCTCATTTACAAAGTAATATATGTCACCGACACCAATACTATAGCTGTCGGTTTTTTAAATAATCAACACCTTTAATTTGGTATAGGTATCAGTTCATTAAAAAACTACCACCTATAATATATTATAGGTATCTTTTTTAAAAAACCAGCACTCCTAAAAACCGAGCCGAACTGCTCGACTTAATTCGCGAGCGGATAAGGAGAGAGAGGGGTGGAGTGGGTGTCCTTATCCACTCCACTCGCCTCGTCTCTCTCTCTCTCTCATCAGCGTCGGCGAGCGAACAGTGCCTCCCTCACCGCAGGCGGCGGCGGCGACGCCCTCTCTCACAGCAAGCAGCAGCGACGGCACCCTCCCTCACCGCGAGCAGCGATAGCGATCGTGGCGCCATCTCCATCCTCAAGATCCAGCAGTGTCGGCAACTTCCTGCATGCGGATCCGGCGATGACAACGGCGGCGGTGGCTTCCGCGGGCAAATGCGGCAGCACCAACGGTGGTGGCAGCTTCTCAGGGGCCGATACAGCGGCGGCGGCGGTAGCTTCCCGCAGCAGATCCGGTGGTTACCCGCGTGCAAATCCACCCTGTGGGCTGATTCGCCGCTAGAGGCAACGGCTTCCCGCGGCTAATCCAACAGCGACGACGGCAGCGGCGGCTTCCTACGGTAGATCGGGCGGCACCGACAACGCCAGCGGCTATCCGTGTGCAGATCCGGCTGAAATTCGTAAATTTGGTCCTACTGAAATCAATGAAATTTTGGCCAAAGTCGAAAATACAAACCCTGGAGCATAACACCGAACGGATCGGAAATCTTTCACCATAAATCAAGGGTTAACAGACCAGGCAAGATATATCTATTGCACAAACGTGATTGCCAAATATCAAATCATTCAAGTGGGATCTACGGGATGGAACATCAAAGCCGCCGGATTGCAGGAGGAGGAAGGATGAGATGACTCGTGCTGAGCTTGCGGCCTGGGATTTTTCATGTGCATGAGGAGTGAGCTGAGAAAGCCCATATTTTGTATTTTTCGTATTTTGGGCCACCTGCAGCTCATTGCGTGCGCGATCACAAGTAGACGGACAAAAAAATATTTGTAACGACCGGAAAATTACTAATATTTTAATTAGTTAAAATAAAACATTTGATGCTAAATCAAGTTACAATAAAATAAATAATAGTTATTTTTTAAATAAGACGAATAATCAAACGTTGGTGAAAAAATCAACGACATCATATATTAAAATATGTGGAGCGAGTATACATATATATAATCAATTAACGAGATAACACTAGGCACGTACACATAACACATGCACTACACATAACCAAGAATTAATTATTGTGTGTTGCCAGTGAATGATCAGGCAGTAATTACACCATGTATAGAAGTTGCGTTACTGGAGCCTGTCCTTGTTCATGAACGCGTGTAATCGTAGCGAGCGCGTGGCTATGAAGCCTGAAGTATAAGTAGATAACATCTGCATATATGAATAAGTACACACAGGAGCGAAGCTAGCATCAAAATAAGGGGTACACTGCTATTGAAAATCTAGAAAATTTCAATACAATACTGTACATTTTAGTGTTTTCAAGTGAGAAATTATGAATTTAGAGGGTTCATGTGCACCCGCTATCTTCAACTGCGTACACACAGCTTGATTAATTAACTACTACCTCCATACTAAAATATAAAAAATGAGGATCCAAATAAAATATTTTAGTACTATATACGAATCTGTATGTCCAGATTCGTATTATTAGAAAATGGCATATCCGAGTTCTAGGTTCTTATATTTTGGAGGAAACTTAATATGCTAGTACATATGATCTGATTACGTACATATTTGATATTTTGAAGATGGAGATGAAGATTAAAAGCGGGCACGTAAAACAAGTAAGCTATTAGCGCGTGATAAATTGAGTTTTAATTATTATAAACTTGAAAAATGGATATATTTGATATTTTAAAACAACTCTCTCATGTAGAAAGTTTCCGTATAAAATACGTCATTTTATAGTTTAAAAAGCGTGCTAACGGAAACCGATGTAACATCTTTATATTCGTGAGAAAATAACGGGGCCATACAATACAAATCTGTGAACGAAATGGGAATTATTGAATGTTAGATACGTACCATTCCGGTGTTGAATCTCTCTCAGAACCGTGCAGCCCCTGCAATCGAGTTCTGCTGGATTGTACGGAACGAAGCCGGAGTTGGACAGGAAGAAGTCTAGAGCATCTCGGTTGCTGTGCGGGACGAAGTCGGCGGCGGCGTTATTCAGATTAGAGTGACTACGATAACAAACTATAAGTCAGCTGCAAGCACATATAGAGAAGAAAAGGGAAGATAGAGAAGTAAAGCGGACTATAAATTTATAGCCAGCTGCAGCACGGACTCTAATGCATTATGTTTATATTAGATGTGGTGTAGTATATAACTATTATATAAATGAGCTATTAGATTAGCTATATATGAATTGGAGCTGGTAGTTGACTATACTATTAAACTTGCTCTCAGTGGCAGCAGCGCACTGATCATCCTCCATCTGCGTCAATTCCTGAACCATGGCGTGGATATCGTCTTTAGTGATAACCACTTTGCCAGAGGCGAACACATCATCTTCCACCACTGGCTAGATCGCCGCATGTGGCGGCAGAACAGGCACCGGCGGGGCAGCAACAATAGGGGACGCGTCGTTGTTCCAAGTAGAGATTGGGACGTCCACCGGTGGCAGCAGTGGCGCGGACAGGGGCGAAGGTAGGGTATGGAAGAGGGTGCTCAGGAACCTGGTCAAGAAATTTTTTTTAATATAACTCACTGATTTTCACCATGTATGCACCCTCCTTAATACAAACACGCATCAACTTAAACTTGATCAAAAGTAAAGTAAATTAAGCAAGAGGCACCCTCCTCCATTTCGTTGTAGCTCCGCCCCTAGGCGCGGAGCCCTCCCACAGGACGTTGGGGCCTTGGTGGTAGTAGTTGTTGTTCCTGGAAGCCATGGATGGGATAGAGAGGTGTGCGCGGCGGGGAAGGGGTGGAATCGCCGGAGCCGACAAAGGAACGGGAACGGGCAGTGGTGGCGCGGCGAGTGTGTGAATGGGTGCTGAGAGAGTGCGGTGACGTGGTCCATTGCCTTGGGTATAAATATGCACAAAGCAGCGGCAGTTTGAGGAGTTGGCGCATGCGGTGGCAGCCCAGAGGGTGGGCGCAGTATGGGGCGCATGCGTTTTGGGTTTTGGCACCTGGCGCGCGCAGAGGGTTGGCACTTGGGAAACCAATATGGCAAATATTACTGCGATTAGCTGGAATATCTCAGAAAAAAATAAAATGAAAACTACTGCGACAAAAGTTTGTAAGGAAAAGTTTTTCACAAGAATTTCTTAAAAAAAAACTCTCACGGGGCATCAAATTGCATAATTATGTATTCCTTTCTATTCCATAATTCTTACTTCCCCCGTTCCAGCAACCTACCTAGTAATGGATGGGACAAATCGTAATGGATGGGACAGATCGTAATACTACGATTCTGGATAGTTTCATCCATTACTAGGTTGCTATATTATAAGACGGAGAGATTAATGTTTTGGACAAGTTTGAGTTCAAATCTTTATAACTTTGATTAGAAATAATTAAAATAATTAGTTTAAAAACACAAGAACAACATATTTAAATTTATCCTACAAAGTACTATAACAAAAAGTAAAACTGTATTTATTTATTGTATGCATTATAACAAAAAAAACATAATTAAAGATATATTTTGGAGACTATGTTATTATCTAAAACATCAAGAACTATAGAACCGGTGGGAGTATCGTGAATTTACTAATTTTTGTGTATTTCATCTTCACAAAATAATAAATAAATTCGTTTAGAAACTCTAGGAAATTCACTCAATCTGGATATTATGATTATCCTACAATTATGGATCTATTATCCACTTCATACGTTTTGTACGGAATAATAATTCCTCTGTTTCATATAAGTCGTTTTTGACCTTATTTCTAGTCAAACTAAATTAAACATATTATGAAAATATATTCAACGTTAATAAAAGTAATCTAGCATTCTAGATGTTGCTAAATTTTTATTTAAACTTGATCAAATCTAAAGAATTTTGATTAAGAAAAAAGCAAAGCGACTTATAATATGTAACAGAGGGAGTATGCGATTTCAACGGATAAACCATGTACCAAGTCATTAAATTCATCAAATTAACCTGATTAGGATCACACTATTTCATTCATCGAGCCCATTAGCTCTCATAGAATTTCACTCTATTTCTTCCTTTGTAATGCCTAACAATTAAATATAAACTGAAATAAATACCAATGTACAAGTTTCACTCTCTTCCTTTTATTTGTGCTTACAATATAAAAATGTTTCAGTCTACAAGTTTAAGTTATACTAAGTTATTTACAACTTCAGGCGTCTGACAAATAAGAAAAGAGAAAATATAAGGCGACCAGAAAATAGGAAAATTGTTATAACAATCTTCAGATCGCATGAAACATCCCCGGTGAAAATCTAGTATATAAAGATATATATCATTTTACAAAATTCCAATACGCTTAATAAAGTTAGTGAAATATCTTTGCTAAGCAGATACATAACACCAATGTTCATGTTAGAAATGTATTTGAGTTTAATTAGATATTCATATATATAACCAAACATTAAAAATTATTAAAAATAAACTCTAAGATGAAAATTTGTAGTCGGCGATGAGCTGATGGCCAAACTAGAATTGTTCACCCATCAGGATTCAGCGCATGCTTTGTCTTAGCGAACCATGATTTCGGTTTCTGTCACTTTGTAAGAATAGCCTCCAGCAGTAGTGCAGTAGAAGATCTCAGAGTAGGGGATACTGGAGAACTACCCAAGAAGCCATCGTATAGCGCATAATTAACAGTGGCTGATGTGATTTCAGCATCAACTTGACATGGATCTTGGTTTCCTGCAATTGAGATCTACAGCAACAGAAATATCAGTTCGAGTCCTGTAAATTTGTCTTCTTCTGCAAACTTGTTCCGTTGAAGTTCTATTGTAAGGAAGGTAAAAATGGGTATTGATTTGCATCCTTGGAAGGTGCCTACAATAATGCTAGATACTTCATGTAAAAAAGGGTATCATATTAAAGTATGTTATGTTCACAGATAACTGCGATGCTATCACCCTATGAGCTGCCTATCATTCAGTTTTTATATTGACACTGATACAGGTGTTAGAATCTGACTTGATTCAGGTGTCCTATTCCACAATCTTGAAAATCTGTAGCAAAACACCTAAAAGAATGCAAAGCATTTGATTATTAGAGTTTCACTTTACGCTGCTTTATCCAAAAGTCTCACTTTGCACAAGCCCAATCAGTTGGGTACAAACTGTTGCTCTCTATGCCTACACTGTTTCAACAATAGTCAAATACTACAAAATTTTATTTGGGGTGTGCAACAAAGGTCAAGTTCTATTCAGGGTTAAAGAGAGGCTTAGTTCTGCTAGCTTCTTAAGTGAAACTCAAAACAATCTACCCAGTGCAAAATGCAATTTACTCAATAGAAAACAATTGCATCAAATTAACACGAGGTATGAAGGAAAAACAAAAAAGATCATTACTGACTGAAATTTTTTGTGGGATGCCTAATAATATTTTGCACTGGCCTACCAAATTGTTTCACAATTTCCATAAATATCAGTATACCTTTTCAGATTCAAGAGATATTTTCTCTTCCATTAATATTGTATTCTGGCCTACCAAATAGAAACACTAAATACTCTCTTGCATTTAATCCTATTGAACTATAAGTCTATAACACTGTTTCTTGCCAATAATAACATTCAAGCTTTCCCTATGCCTGGGTTTCTGTTAACAGGCATTAACCTTATTGTCACAAATGAGTAAGAACACCTGACTTGTTAAAGAGTTGGCACTTGGCAGATATGTCAGTGCATGAAAAATGGCATCTATTCTCTGGAATACAAGCACAGAAAGTACTCCTTTTTTAAAAAAATAATTGTACTGGACGCCGTAGTTAATTTTCATGAAATTCAGATTTATTTTAAATGGAAAATGATGTATTTTCAACCTTTGAATGTCATATTAAAGCAAAACTGAATGTGACTCACCAGAAGTTTCGAGGGTTCAAGCCAAGTTAGATAGACAGTTGTTCCTTGTTTCAGACTACGCCCTAGAAAGGTTTTCTGGAAAGTTGACAGGCTCTGTTCTTCCTCAGCACTTGGTTTTTTTATTTGACGAGCAATAATGTCATCTAGAGCCTTCACAAACGTCTTGCCATCAACATCTCTAACGAGAATTATACTCAATGATTTCACAACCGGTGCTGCACAACACAGCTTCCATCAGCTAATATTATGATTTTGTGAGCGTTTTTCATTGGCAATTGATACTTACCTTTAAAAATGGAGTCAAAAACTGAGGAAGCATCAAAGGTCTCAATACCAACCTTTTCTCTCCATCGCATAGTGTCAACGCCGATTGAGCAATCAACATAGAATGCAGCAGCATATATTTTTAGAAAGAACTTCTCTCTGTAACCTAGAAGTGAGCTAAAATTCAAATTGCAAACTGTAAACAAATATAATATGGCACACTTAAAGGTTAAATTTAAACAGTTCTTTTACCAATTTATATGCATACAAAAAAACTCATGCAATGCAGATTAACACTTTCTATGTCATCTAAGCTTACTTTTTTTCCACATTGGAAGAGGGTGTAGTTAGCAATGCGGATTTTCCAATGTGGATATGTCCACGCATACCAACATCTAGGTATTCCGCCTTGAATAGCCAAATAGGTTAGCTGGGCATGTGTGGTTATTCCCCAAACAGTTTATTAACTCTTGCATAACTGTAGCTAATCATGTGGGAATCCACCAATTCAAGTCAGAATATAGACCAAATTTAGACATGGTATCACACAAAGAGTATCAAAAAAAATTCCTACTGGATGATATTTAACAACAAAAAACTCAACAGTGAAGATTTGGATGCAGTGACACTCGATAACATTCCGTCTGGCACATTTCTTCATTTATGCAGCTGATTATTTTAGGCCCATTCATGCAGTCGATTGATCAGCAGTCACTAAATACATATTGCTTGTGTTTCATAGATATATTTTACAATTGCAGTCTTCAAGAAGGGATCATGAGCAGAGTTCATGACAGGGTAAACACTACTGGGAGGATAGTTGGCGCAGCATCAGCTGCCAGGGATGAAACATGTATACTTCAGACTGAAAGGGTCAACATTTGGGAGGAACTAGATGGACCCATTCTTTCTTAATCCAAAGAACATAGTTAGTTGGCTTATTGTAGCCACCACTAACACATGAGACTAACATGTATGCTAATAGGTAAGAGTAAACTAGCAAGCCAAACCTATTATGAGGATAAGGAATTCTCTAAACAGAAGGTCTGCTGCTGCTATGCGCCTAGCTGTTGTGTGCCTTTCATTACCTTGCTTAGTGGCCAGCCTGCAGCAACTGTCCAAAGAAATCCGCACTCATGAAAAAAAAGACAACTTTGACTAGTAGTTTCTGTCTCTTAATGTCACAGAAAGTATGCCATCAGGGAAGTGTTTCTAGAGCTAGTTTAATTGTGTAAATTTCATATGGCAAACCTTTTTACTTTAGACAAACAGAAAAGTTATGGCCAATTTGAATATCTACAATTACATTAGTGTTCAAAGTGAAAGAAATTGACTGCATAGTTCAAACTTATATAAGCCATAGCTTCACCATTTTTGAACTGGGCATGACAGTTCACTGAGGTACTGTTGTCCTAGGTACTACAACAATACTATCCAGTATCAGCATGATCTGCAGTATTTTGTCAGACTGCAGTAATGATGGGTAGGAACGCTGTCATATTTTCCAACAATAATATCTATTGTTCATAAAATATTGAACTGTTTAATATCCATCTAGTTTGCCAGGTTAATATTTAGTTTGATGCTATATATAATTGCTAGGAGAGCACATCTATGTGATGGGCCTCCCTTCCTTCTTTGGTCAGCTCAGAGCATTACTGGACACTGTATGGGAAATCCTCTAGCCATCTTGTCAATGTCGAGTTATATACACTCAGTATTTAGACCATCCAGACATGCACGTGTAACATGGAGCTGCTCCAAGCCTGTGGTCAACTGTTCATTCATGAAATCTTTCATAAATTACTATGAACCCTTGCATAATTTGGAAACATCATGATGTTTTGCATGAAACTATGTAACCTAAACTGGTGGATAGGACTAATATAGTTAGATTAGATGCTTCAACAGGGAAAAATATTCCTAGAACAAGAGCCAACTAGTGTAGCTCAGTTGAGTTGTTAAAAGAAAAATGATTATGTGATATAAGTAGATAAGACATATTCAACGAACTGTAGCAGATATTTTGGACAGTTATCCAAAAAACTGTCCATTATAGTACTAACTACAGCAGCAATATGTAATGACTGATGAAAAGTTCAAATGGTTCTTCTCATTGTGTCAATTGGTTAAAGAATGGATTGACAATACCATGCTATTTGTTACAGAACAAAACCTATGAGGTATTTCTTTTAGCAAGGATGCGAAGTAGCATAGTCAAGCCGATTTAATCCCGTAGGGAAACGGACAAGAAAATGTACCTGTTCCAAGAATAACCAAAGGCTCGGTGTAGCCCGGAACAGCTATCTCTCGAGGAAATTTCACATTTGTTGTGTCTTCTATAACAAAAGCATCCCCAACTACAGGCAAAGTATAAAAAGATGTGATGAGTAGTTCTCTTATGATTAAGATATTAGAAATCATTTATTGGACACAAACTTTTGAACAAAATTTCAATGGCAGAAAGCTGATGGAATTACACCTGCTGCTCTAGAATACAGTCAATAGCTTTCATTATGTTCCTAAATGCATGTGATTCACTTTTGGAGAGAAGCTTCCATCCCTTCATAATGCCACAGCTATTTAAAATTTACCCTTGCAACCGGTGGCAGATTTACCGCCCGGCGAACCCAGGCAGCCGCCCAAGCTCGTCGTAAAAAACTCCAATGGACTTTTATGTTTTCTAATGATTGAAGATAGCTTTTGTTTAGTAAATATTAGATGTAGTTAATATCTGTCCGGGTTCTAAAATATTTCTGGATCCACCACTGCCTATTCACTAGTATAATGCACAACAAATAATAAGTGCTCAGGCATAACCGGCTCATGAATCCACTAGTGTTCCATGAGCATCTGCTCAAATACCTAGATAGGGAACTGGTTACTCTAGAGAGTAGGAAATGGAACGGCAGTTTGATCTTCTGTAAAGATGTCTTTCTTCAAGTGCAAAATTCTTGAATGTCATCTACTGAAGAATGGAGAGAGTAGGAAGCTAGAACATTATTAATTTCACAAGCCACTTCTCTGAAGTCTCAAACACAAGATAATATGCTCTGCTAATAGAACAGCAGTAATATTTCATATAAGCCTGCTATATTACTTCATGACAATCTTGACAAAAAAAAATCACACGTTCTGACCTATTATTTTCCTTCATTGAGAGCGCAACTGAATCATATGTCTAATGTGCACACTCTGTGGAATAACTATTTCAGGTATCACTGTGTATTCTTCACATCATAGCAAATGCATATCCAACAGATTAACTCTTATCAGCAGTAAGAGAAAAGGCAGGACTGCTGGTTACTCGAATATTGCCAAGAATATGATGGTCCTTATCATGCTTGATTGCATGGATGAACTCATGAGAATGTAACTGGTACTTTGGTTTGGTAACATGAGGCAAGCTTGATGTCAGGGAAAAAAGATTCTATGAACTATATGTAATGTTAGTTGAGTAGGCTGTGTGCATGCACACACAAACACAAAAACAGAATGAAAAACTTGCAGTTCTTCCTCAACCATGATTTCAATCTTACTCTTGGCGCTTGGCGTCAGCATGGGCCATGGAGGCAGGCCAGCACCAAGCACCTTAATGCCAAGGTGAGGCTAGGTGGCCACTATAGCAGGAAAAATCTGCTAGGTGGCCTTGGCAGCTGCCAAGGGGAACACTGAATGGTATTAAATTATCTGGCGTCAGAAAGCTGAAAGTGGGGTAATAGAACTCTAATGGATTGAAACAAAATTGAAGTGTGGTAGTACTTTGGAATCCACTCGCGGCAATAATCATTTCTAAGTCCCACAATTTGTACCTTTCTTTATTTGACTAATGAAGCAGTATACATATGCTTTATCTTCTATACAATCACATCTACTTTTTCCCAGAATCAGTTGGCTGCAAATTCATCAACTTTTCTATTTTTGTGGTTATAAACTTTTGCAATTTAGCGTTATCACAATCAGTAAGCCTATATTTTTAAACAAACAAACAAACACAGTGCCCAAAGTTGTGGTGGATGACAATTTAAATATACAATAAGGTAAAATGTAACCAATATCCTCAAGCGAAAGCACTCAATGCTGTGTCCTCTATTTTGACAACTTGACATTACGTCAGCTCAAGTTGATGTAAACAAAGAGAGCACAAAACATATGTTCAGGTCCCTAAGGCTACAATTCCCAGATTCATATGGTAAGTATGTGTATGAAATCATTGCAAAACTGTTGCATTGCAAGCAAGTAATTGAAGGTATGCATGTAGGCCTAAAGTCTATGGGTTTAGAAGCTTGCAGATTATGACTATAAAGTTGTGATGGGGTTCTCAGCAATTGGTAACACTGACAATTTCCATTCAAATTAGCTGATAGTCCTCTGGCTATGACATGCGAAATGAGATAATTAGGGGCCATAAATCAAGTAACCTCTTGACCATCAACGAAACTGAAAACCGACCGAGCGATCAGGCTCATTGCCCATCCAGAGCTTGAATCATTGTACAATGTAAAAAAACTCCTTACGAGAATATTTAACTGCATCCGTGCCCTACACATTCTAATCTCCAGTATCGGTATAACCCCAATTCGCCCTGGAGACTAGAAATGCATGCGAAACCTGAAGTCCGTATGAATGCTTCCATAAAACAGAAATCCCTAGAGTCCCTCACCTGTGCCGCCCCCCGCTGCAGACGGGATCGGAAGCCTCCGGGCGGCGGCGGCGGAGCGGCGGTAGCAGTTGGCAAGTCCGGACGCGAGGGGCACGGAGCCGGCCGGCACGCCGTGGGGCGCCGGCGCACGGAGGCGAGTGACGGACCCGGAAGCGGGCCTGGCGACCGCGACCGCGACCGCTGGTCCGGCCAGCGCGGAGGACACGACGGGCACCGCGCTCATCGTGCGGCGGGCGGCGCTAGCGCTACGCGTTTGGAGTGGTGAACGGAGAGCGAGTGGAGTGGAGAGTGGAGAGTGGGAGACCGGAGAGGTGGTCGTGACTCGTGACTCGTGGTGGAGCAACCTTATGCGACAAGAGCGACAACCAAATTAGTTGAAGCAAAGAAGGATAAAACTAGGATGGAGAATTATCAGACATACTTAAAGTTGCTGGAAAAAGATACTGTCAATTTTAGTGATGCAAAACTCAATAGGCATAAAGCTGTCCTCAAAAAGCTAGCTACAGAACTTGCAGAAGAATAAATTATCCCTAACCTATGTTTGTACCCCTATTACTTAGTGTGTCACTATATGCTCTATGGTTAACTTACTAGCAATATTTAGAATTATGATCAGTTTGTAGGGTAAGTAACGTTGTATTGTGAACTCAGCAAATAATGAATGTAATATTTCACCAGTAGAAGACATATAAAGTGATAATATTCAGCCCACAATCATAATATGTCTGAACCTTTTGCTCTGTAGTCTCTAATTTGTCAGATAATAGCAGCAAATCGTTTCTTCAGTAACCAGTAAAAAAATATACACCGATAATAATTAGCACAACATTTTATAATATGGTGGTTTGAATAGATAGAAAAGTAAGATATGTTTATCAAATACTTGTTGGAATAGATTATTTTTTAAAAAAAACAAGGCATGGTTGTTTAGAATCTAGCTGTTGGAATACATCCAAAAAGCAAGACACGGTTATTTAAAATCTAGCTGTTGGAATACATCCAAAAAGCAAGACATGGCTGTTCAGAATCTAGCAGTTGGAAACTAGCCGTTGTAATGGAAGCAAAAGCAAGGCATCAATGACCCTATGGAAGCTCAGCTTGAAGCAAAAGCAAGTAATTTCGATGAGTCCATCACTAGTGAGAAGCTTGAAGAAATTAATGATCCTATGGAAGCTTAGCCTGAAGCTCGGCTCGAAGCTCAACTTGAAGCGAGATTGATGGCACACCTTGCTGGTAGCTCTAATCACCTAGAGTGCTAAAAATAAATTATATGCCCAACGTCAAGAATCGGCAAGAGAAGATGTGGAAAGAGCCTTTAGGGTTTTGCAAAAACGTTGGGCCATCATACGTCACCCGACGCAAATTTGCGCGGCATGGATAGCAGCGTGGATGATGGGGATAGCAATGCCTGGTTGCAGAGAAGGAAGGGTTTGCGGTGTCGATGGTGGGGGTGGAGTGGATGCGGCGTCGGGTGGTAGTAATAAAGGGGATTGCGGCATTGGGTGGCGGGAGAGGAATCCGGCGTTGATGGAGGTGCAGAGGGGTTTGCGGCATTGATTTTGGGGGGAGGGGGTGCAGATTGCCACATCGAGAGGTGGGGACGGAGGGGTTGGCAGCGCCGGGTGGTGGGAAAGGAGCAGATTTTGTGGCATCGGGTGGCGGCGGGGAAGGAGCGATGCAGTGGAGACTGCAGGGCCAGTGGAAACAGCGAGAGGATTTGGGGATCAATCCGGAACTTGCATGAAGGAATTGAGGAGCGTTGATTTTTTTTATCCTGTAGACCCCACCTTATTGCCGTCTCACGGAAATAAGCAATGTGGAGTGGGTCTCCTCCTACTACCGCCTGTCACTTGGTCCCACACTGATACCCATGTTGATAATATACATTGATGTTGCCCTAAGATGCAGATATTAGTATATTTTTAAAACCGTTAAATGGTTTGTTTTACATGAAAACTTTATATATAAAAGATATTCTACAATATCAAATAAATATATGTTTAAGTTTGTAATAATTAAAACTCAAATAATCATGCGTGGATGGTTTGTCTTGTTTTACGTGCACCGTAAAATTTTTGTCTTAATCCAAGTCAAATGGGGGCATAAAGAGAGCAACTATGGGACAAGATCCTGTCACAAGACCAGGATACTTTAATGATCGAGCTCTTACATCCGACTTGGTCTATCTCCTACGTGTAAAGCAACATTACTCACTCAACTCCTTACCCCAATGATTGTAGCAACAACAAGAAAGGGAGGGAGGCATTGACGAGATGAAGCACTAGCGGCATGTGGCTTGCCATCCGCCCATGCGACGACGGTGCGTCCCCCCTCCCCTACCTTGATACCCTGTACTGAACCTGGTACTTGTCGGTACCGATCAGACCAGGTGCCTAGGCACCAACTCTAATACACTAGGTGGCGCGGCAAGTTTGGATTATGGGTACCAAGCTTGAATATCAGTCGTGATACCTTTAGGTATCAGGCTTGATACATGTGGGTGTTGTCAAAGTTCAATAGTTGCAAGTCAAGGATGACGTACTTGCACATAATACCGACGAGCTGTAGGATGGGCTAGCGAGAAGTACCACCAAATCGAGTCATCCGACTCCAAGGCCATTGACGCGCATGGAATCCGATGACACTATAGTGCCCTAGGGCAAGGTGACTAGTACGAACCCCCGCCTTTGGGCACAATACCCAGGGAGGCCGCACTGTGGCGAGGTCCTCCAAAATCTAAATCTCGTATGACATGAGGTTGAGCTTGGAGAGTGGAGACTAAATCCAACACATCTCGCTTGTCAGCGTCTTCCTCGACCATCATAGCGATTTGTGACTTTGGAGGCAGTATAATTAGTGAAGCTCTTGAGTCTTGACGACGACCATCCTGAATGGATCTCCACGATACAAAGGGATGGAAAACTCATGACGAAGATGGGGGGAGGATCAGGGTGGTACGTAGGTGAGCGGTGGGGGTGGATTGGAGTAGGACATGAAGGGGGAAAGAGATAGGAGGTCAACCATGAAGAGGATATGAGGGAGGAGTAGAGAAAGAGGATGGAGAGACGCGTGCCTAGTCTAGTTTTTATGTGTTCACTGATGATTTTTAAATTATATAAGCAAATTTCTATTGTTTATATTTGTCGTGTAGAAAAAAATAACAGTATAACACATTTTGAAATATTTGTGATGTCAAAATTGAATATGTAGTACTATATTGTACTCCAAAAAGGGGGAAAGGAATTAGGAAAATAAGAAGGACGCTATCACGCCTAGCGTGTCCAGCTCGGGACGCAGTTGAAAGTAGCGTCCGCCTGATGGGTCGACCTAAAACCCAGATATCCAATCCGGCCCTTCTCATCAGTTGTCAGTCACGCATCGGCGCCGCCCTCCGGCCAGCAGCGACTCGCCGACACATCTTCAAAGAGTCCCGCCGTCGTATGCGTGGCTCCCCTCCCCGGCCTCTCGTCTCGTGGGAGGTCTGGATCGACCGCTTCCTCCGCTCGTCGCGGCGAATCCAACCAACGCCGGCGTCCCTCCGCGCCGCAGCTTCCTGTGCTGAATCTCGCCGCTCCCCGAGTCCGGGAACGCACGGAGCGGGCGCGGCGAGCGGCTGGCACCTTGGTTCAAATCTCGCCGCGAAACTTCTAGTAGCAGGCAGCGGTTTAAATCTCGAATTTATCCATTTTGGTGTTCGGCTGAGCCCCCATGGCCGACGCTAGGTCCGCCCCTGAATCGCTGCCGCCCGCGTTTCTCGAGTTCCTCCAGGAGAATGGCTTGGACCCAATGATGTATTCCATGGTCGACACCATCCCACGATACATAAGGTGAGGAGGCAGCCTGAGATTGATTCAGAGCTACTTATGCTCTGATGAATCACCGGAAGGCTTTCATAATTGTTATTGTCAGTTTACTTGCCTTGCATTGCGTTGAGTTTGCTTTGTGATTCCAAGGCTAAAACCAGGCATGGAGCCCCATATTCCAGAGATTCAGAGCGAGCTGACGTGCCATCTCAACAAGGTTTCATGGCTGCCAGATTTCTACGCAATTCCGCCTCAAGTTCAGATTGCTAGCTCCATGGCCTATCAGCAAGGAAAGGTGACAAGACATTAAAATTTACTTTTGATTCTGTTCTTTTTTTACAGGCCAGCGCAAACGCATTGGATTGCATAATCGGTTAATGGTATCCTAGATTAACTGAATGTTATCTGGTGTTTATGCAATTTTATTTTTATTCTATGAAGTGTTTGCCAGATAATTTATCCTAGGTAGAACTCTTAAAACATCTTACTTTTATGTGCAAGAGAGAAATTGTCTCAAGTACTCCTTAGTCCTTATAACACTACTTGTACTGTTACAGGATAAAGCTGCTGTGCAATCATGTCTTATCATGTGTTCTTTTATTTGCTCCATTGCTTCCTGCTAAGACATTTTAAATACATTTGGCTAGATCTATGGAATTGATGCAGCTTCTGGAGCTGCTGTCTTAGCACTTGATGTTCAACCAGGAGAACATGTTCTGGACCTCTGTGCTGCCCCAGGTAATTAATTCAATATTGTTATATATTACATCACACCAGTATTTTATCTGTGGCAGATGTCTACCGTGTATAACAATGGCCCTTTGCTAGACTTGTTTTTTTGCGCCACATGTATTCAGCAGTAATGGAAATACCTAGTTTTCTCCATAAAACACAAGAGTAATTATCTTTCCTGATTGGTTGATCTTTGGGGAAGTAACTGCTCTCTCTGCATCGTTGGATTGAACCAAATCTGTTCAGCCCCAAACCAGATTTATGGATTGACACAGTCTTTAAGTTTGAAATATATGTTGAACTTTATTCTCAAATAGGTTTGATATAGCATTGTTATATTACATATACATTGCAAAATTGGTGATGGTCAAACTCGAACGCCATTTTTGCATGATTGTTTTGTCATAAGTCTGTAGTTTCTGTTAGATTATTTGTTAGTTGTGGAATTATTCTGAATGATGTGCTCATATCATGTGCAAGGTGCAAAGCTTTGCATGCTTGCAGATATGCTTGGAGGCAGAGGTTCTCTGACTGGCGTTGATGTTGCAAAGCACCGTCTTGCGGCCTGTCGTACGATGTTGCAGAAGTATTCTCTCGGAGATCGTTGTCGTCTCTTTGTTGCCGATGGGACTTCATTTTCTATATTACCTGTGAACTCTAGCTTGGGTAATGGAGAAGGTAATAGTTTGCCTCTTTAAACAGAGTAAAATCCTTGCTTTCTGTCTTATTGCTCATGGAGCACTTGAGTAGATGCATCTGGTTGCTTATCTATCACAGGATCAACTTGTCATAAGGACAATGGAAGTACATTGTCGGAATGGACTTCAAAGAGATCGTGGAAAGACCGACAAAAGTCTAAAAAGGCAAGAATGGCGGGTTCACCTCATCTAACATCAACTTCAGAACCTGAACTGATATACTATGGCAAACATTCAGGATTAGTTGGATTACGCAAATGTGATGCTATTCGTCCATCAGCTGATGATGAAGCCCAGACATCTGGCTATGACAAAGTATTCCACAGAAACCTTAAACAATACTGTCCTTTCTTTCTTCAGTACAATGCTGTTTTTTTAGTGTTACTGAAAACAAACTAATGATATTTTTAGTTTTTTATCTGTGCACTTTGATCATTTTAGGAAGGAAATGTCTTGTGATTTAGTGTGCTATCTTGAAAAGTTTGAAGACCTAGCCATTCCAAATGTTGCACGCTTCAATCATGACATAAATCTAGTGTCTCGTTTAGTCATCAAGCACTCAATACATCTTATTGAGAACTACCATATTCCCTTGTCCAATAAAGTATTCATGTTTATAACTTTGTGTATGTAACATTTTGACTCTTGATAGTTTCCTTTCTATAATTAAGCAGTGCTTCTGTGTCCACCAGAAAATTAACTTGCATGCTCACCAGAGAATCAGCTTGTGCAAATATTTAAAGTAGTACAATTAGTAGTGGAGTTTCATGTAGATGCAAATCAGGTCTTTGAACTTCTCTTAATATTGCGTTGTTACTTTGTGAGAGAGAAATGAAGCACTCTTCTTATGCAACATACTTTTCCAGCAGGAATATCCTTTGGCAGTTTATTTCACAGCTTGGATAATATTTTTAGTTTGTTATGTTTCAAATGCACACAGGTCCTAGTTGATGCAGAATGTACTCATGATGGATCCATAAAGCACATCCAAAAATTTGAGTTCTGGGGATGGAAAACCTTAGATCGTCGTGTACTTGATGCAGAAAGAACTGATGACCTGCTTCATCTTCAGGTACTACTTTCAGTCTTGATGCTTGCTTGAAGGGTTGACAGTTGGCACCCAATCAAGCTATGTACATTTTAGATATAATTACTTATCTCGTTAGCATGTGAGTGCACAATTTCATGAGTTTCATCCGTTGTGCAGTTACGCCTTCTCACTAATGGTTTTAAATTATTGAAAACTGGTGGATCACTAGTATATAGTACTTGCAGGTGAGTAATCTCTTCACATGCAATTCCAATATTTGATGCCTCCTCAATCGCTTCCCAGCTGTGTAGTCACCTTTTCCTATTGCATTTCGTGTCTTACTTAACTACTGATGGCTTGCGTTGAAATAGCTTGACAGTTGCACAAAATGAGAATGTGGTTCAACAGTTTCTTTGCAAACACTCTTCAGCAGGTACAGAATAGCCGTGTTCCTCATTTCAGTATTATGTATATCCCTTATATTTTTACTTTGAAGATGAATATTGTTATTTTTCTCAAATGGACTGATTAAATTGATTGTGGTACTTCTAGTCAGGAAATCTTTAGTAGTGTACTTGTTCTCACTTCTTGGTGTGGTTAAGTGAACCTTACTTATAACAAGATTATTTAGTTTGTCTTGGTTCATTGAAGTTGTCAAAGTTCAACAGATCTGCCCTGATGACCTTCTGGGATTTCTTTTGCAAACATGCAGAGCTACAAAAGATTGATTCAGCTGACAGTTGGCCTTGCAGAAGTGGCAGCATCTTCAAAACATTGCGATTTGATCCTGCAACTTCACAAACGAGTGGCCTTTTTGTTGCCAAGTTCACTAAATTACAGATTTAGAGCATATCTGATCAGTCTCCATGTAGTTCTAAAGATGTGCATTTAACTAGTATATGATTCCATGTGCACGTTAGATGTTCACAAGTAACTGTATGCTTCAAATTCCCGGAGCCATCACTGTTATGGTTTGCGAAGCAAAGTGGTGCAAACTGTCAGCTATGCGAATCTAAACTTGCAATTTGGAAGGTAAAAGCTTGGTTTCAGTTAACATTGTTGTCTGCTTTCATGCTTTGGTATATGCTATTTATTCATTAAGTCGAGAGTCGATTTTACATAAGACATTCTCGTGTTTGTTGAATTTTTCGTACTACCGGATACAGGTATGATTTGTAATACTGGCTTCAACTCGAGTACATCCGAAGACAGATAAAGAGGTGTCATAGAATTTTTGCGACGCTATCTGTCAAGATATAAGTTTGGCATCAATACACAGTAAAAATTTCCAGGGTTGATAACATGGCATTGTGTGCGCGCGCGTGCGTGTGCTTTCCTGGACTGGTATCATGCCCTTACTCAATGCAGCAACTTGAGGATTGTGTCATGTCCAAAATAATATGGTGTAACTTACCTTGCGTATATTTGTTACTATACTTTACATGGGCGTTGCTCTTTTACTATTCCCTTCATCTCATTTTAAGCGTCTCAATGTCCAACTTTTGATCGTCCGTCTTATTTGAAATTTTTTTATGATTAGTATTTTTATTGCTATTAGATAATAAAACATTAATAATACTTTATATGTAACTTAATGTTTTTTATTTTTTTTCAAAATCTTTTCAAATAAGACGGATGATCAAAGTTGGACACAAGGAAACTCATGAATGCGGTTAAAATGGGACGGAGGGAGTACTACTTTAAAAAAAAGAGTCCAAAAGCAATCCAGAATGCCAAACGTGAATTACCAACCATATCGATACCACGGCAATTAAACCAGCCTTTCTTTGAATAACAGACAAAAAGAAAGAAAAATATAAACTTAAAAAAATACATTTACAAAATAGCTAGACTATCACCACTGTCGCCACTAGATGATCTCTATCAATAAAATGATGCAGAGCTTTTGCCTTTGTTTCAACAAAGCAAGTTGCAAATATGATCATATTGCATCTCCAACATTTTAAGCACTATACCTGTGAATTGGTCCCATCTGGACACAAATGGGTGCTTCAGTCCACTTAAATCAACTACGGCAGATGTTCCTAGAAAGCACAGATTTACTACCATCAGAAACAATATTGTGTATGTTTTTCGCAATTGCTATGTACAAACTAACATCAATATTCAATACGCACAAATCAAGCCATACCTTTTTGAAAAATAAAGTATTAAAAACTCGCATGTACACCCTACAGGGATGTACAGGCCTAAAGTTCATACAAGGCTGCGTTAAGTTAGACCAGCAGGTTCGGTACTTAGCTCTCATTCACGAAAAACGAGCTAATCTACTAGCGCATGATTAATTAAGTGTTTGCTTTAAAAAATTGAAGAATAGATTAATATAATTTTTAAAGCAATTTTCCTATAGATTTTTTTTAAAAAAATAGTTAATACCCAGCTTTGCTATGGATAAAAATGAATTATGCATGCGAAAGGGCCTATAGCCTAGTGGTTACATGAAAGAGTTTCAGTAGCATCATAGGTCCTAGGTTCGACTCTCCATGGGAGTGAATTTTTCAGGATTTAACGGCTTTGTGTTTTCAGTGGTAGGCGGATTTAACGGCTTTGTGCTTTCAGTGGTAGACGACGTACACCTCGACAACGAGACGCCTGTGGTGACTTCGTCAATCTCTAGGATGGATTTACCGGCCTAGTCTTCGAAGATGCTCATAGGGGTAGCGGTGAGTGTGCGTGCATTGTGAGTGTTTGTGTTGTACTGTGTAATTTTAAAAAAATGAATTATGCACGTGCTAACATTTTTTTGGAACAAATAAATTGTAAGGTTTTTGAACAAGTTCATCCTTGATTCCGTGTGGATATTTTTACATGGTAAACTTAAATTCAAGAGATGAAATAAGCTATTAAAAATTTGTAGAAGGACCGTTTTATAAAATTAAATTACAGAAAGGAGTAGTTGGTAAAAAAAATACAACACAATTGGTGAGTGGTAGATTCGCTACCACAACCATTATCTTCTTTTAAAGGAGTATAGAAAACACAACGTTTTAAAATACTTCGGGAAGCATGCACGTGAAAAAGGAGTAACAGATTAACACGCAATTAATTAAGTATTAACTAAGAAAAACTTGGAAAATCGGTTAATGTGATTTTTTTTCAAACAACTTTTCTATAGATTTTTTTTACGAAAAAAACACCATTTAATAGTTTGAGAAAAGTCAACAAAAACGAGAGAAAGTTTTGCACTTGCACAAATGAACTCAGCCAAAGAGCAAGTTTAATAGTATAGTCAAATAGCTAGCTTTAAAAATTGACACATCATCTACCGTCACTTTAATAGCCTACCCATATAATAGTTTTATATAATTATATATTACACTATTAATATGGCTCACCACATAATATTTTGGAGCTCGTGCTACAGCTGTCTATAAATCTGTAGCCACTTTTCTTCTTTCTTCTTTAAATGTGTTTGTAGCTAGCTTTCAGTCAAATAAAAAATATATGTTTGTAGCTAACTTATAATCCGTTATTGTACTTGCTCTAGTTCATTTTACAAGTTGAGCAATACCTGTACAGTAGGACCAGCGTACATGCCATTGCGCCCATTAATATTCGCTGGTTCGTCTTTCTCAAGCCAAACACAATTATCTGGCACATCATCTACTTTTGCATGTCCAACCGCTGTAGTTGAAGCACAAGTTGTTAGTGATAAAATCAAACTGCATACAAGTTTTGTTAGATAAACGAACACAATGTACTAATGTACGTGGTAATTGTTATTTCCAACACCAAAAAATTGAATAGAACAGTGACTAAATAATAGACCATCCGTCCCAAAATAAGTTCATTCCTTACATATCAATACAAAACCAAAAAGACCAAAATACCCTCACTTTCTCAAATCCCAATACAATCATTTATCTATTTATCTATTCCCAAAACATTTATTATTCTCTACTTTTATAAATTTTGATATAATGATTACTAAGAAATAAACTTATTTTGTGATAAACCTGAGAAGCTAGATGTGAACTTATTATGGAACGGAGGGTGTATATATGTTTTGAACCAATATCAGATATGATTAGTATTTTACCTCCACCAAAGAAGTGGAGTTAAGTTAAATACGAAACCTGACAAACATGTAACATGATGACAGTGAGGGGTTTCACTTACAGAAGCTAGAAAATGGGTAATCGTGAAAATAGGAGCAAACATGCCCAGTAGATTCGAACTGGTACTGTGGGTCAGGGGTAACGACATCAAGAAAAGCACAAGAGCTCACTGAAGTAATGCAGTGTATGTTCCCATCACTTTGAGGATATAAAACAGCGGTTGGACAAGGGGCATTCATAACATCATCCTTATGTAACTCGCCAAGTCTCACTACAAATCAGGAGGAAAAAAAAGAAGCATTACAATCCATAAAAAATCTTGAAAGCCAATCTAAAACGATGTGTAAGGGTATGTTCAACATTTTTCAATTTTTATTTTCTCTTTTTTCACGCACACGCTTTTCAAACTACTAAACAGTGTATTTTTAAAATAATTTCTATAGAAAAGTGATTTAAAAATTGTATTAATTTATTTTTCAAGTTTAAAAAATCATATTAATTTATTTTTCAAGTCTTTTAGAAAAAAAATATTAAACGGAGTAATACTTCATTAATCAAGTGCTAATCCGGTGTTATATTTTTGCGAGCCAGTGGAAGGATTCCCAACCCCAAACGAAGATAGCCTAAACAACACTGAGCAACCAATAGGCCGGGTTGGGTAGTAGCAACACTACTGTGTTAGAAACACAAATTGTTCATTAAGAGCATCTCCAACAGCCTCTCTACCAGCCTCTCTAAGCCAAATTTTAGCCATTCAACCACAAAAACGAGGTCCAATAGACTGGCCAACCGGGCCAAAATCGCTGGCTGGCTGGCTAGATTTGGCCAGCCAAAACGCCTCGCCAAACCGGCCCGCAGCAACTGTACTCCTCGCAAGGTCGTCGGGGCGCCGTCGTCGTCGTCGGGGTCGTCGTCGAGGTCGTCATCGCGAGCCGTCGCCACCATCGCCATCCCCGCCCCGAGCTCCGCCGCCGCGCCCCTCAAACCATTGTCGCCGTCGCCGCCTCCCGCCTCCCAGCGCCGCCGCCATCGCATCCCCGCCCCGAGCTCCGCCGCCGCGCCCCCCAAATCGTTGTCGCCGTCGCCGCCTCCCCACGCCTCCCGCCTCCTAGCACCGCCGCCATCGCCATCCCTGCCGCCCCCCCAAACCGTTGTCTCCGTCGCCGCCTTCCGCCTCCCTACGCCGACTCCCGCCGCCCCGCGCCTACCGCCTCCCTGCGCCGCCTCCCTCCTCCCAGCGCCGCCGTCATTGCCGTCGCCGCCTTCCGCCTCCCCACGCCGACTCCTGCCGCCCCGCGCCTGCCGCCTCCCCGCGCCGCCTCCCGCTGCCTCCCTCCTCCCAGCGCAGCCGCCATCGCCATCCCTGCTCCCCAAACCGTTGTCGCCGTCGCTGCCTTCCGCCTCCCCGTGCCGCCTCCCGCCGCCCCACGCCTGCAGCCTCCCCGCACCGCCTCCCGCCTCCCCGTGCCGCCTCACCGCTGCGCCATGCTTCGGCCGCCTCGACGGGAAGAAAGGGGAAAAAGAAGTAAAGAGAGAGGAAGGGGGAGAGAGAGAGGAAGAAGAGGGAGGTGAGGCTGACACGTGGGTCCGATTTTATTTCGGAGAGGATTAATAGAGAGTCTGTTGAAGTGAGTATCTAGTTTGACTAGCTAAATTAGATGGAGAGTTGGCTATATGCGTGTTTGGAGAGTTCGATTTGGAGAGGTTGTTGGAGATGCTCTAACTTGGTACTCTTGAAAACAATGCAAGTATAAATGTTTTACACTTCTATATATTCTCAGAGACAAGAAACTGATTACTCCATGGGAACTAATAAATCCATGCCCACAATTAGTATATATTAATAGCTGATAATAGATAAACAAAATAAAAAAAACACATATTGAAACAGAGTACAGAAAACAACCTGGCTTGCTGTTACTGTTACTTGCTAG
Organism: Oryza sativa Japonica Group; assembly: GCF_034140825.1. Lineage (NCBI taxonomy): Eukaryota > Viridiplantae > Streptophyta > Magnoliopsida > Poales > Poaceae > Oryza > Oryza sativa. The sequence continues at coordinate 12,788,804 of NC_089036.1, read as the reverse complement.
AACAGCAGGCTCCACCCAATCATACGATTTAACGTGCATCGAGCCATACAGTAATTTGGTCAACACAGTCATTCCCGGATGATCATGGAGAGGAATGGTGACTGAAGTTGGTAAGCAGAAGATTCCAATCTACAGGACACACATGAAACACCACCATTTGCTGAGTAATTAGCAGAGGTTTCGGTCGCAAAAGTGCTACAGGAAGAGATATCCATGTTGAACTTGAACCTACAGAGAAGGCATCGCAGTTGTAGACATGCAGATACATGAAGGGCGGCGTCACTGCTGAGAGTGAGTCCTTCAGGATGTTTGATTCATCGACATCATCATCTCCGAGTCCAACATCCGCAGGAGTGATGGTGTCTGAACACAAAACACATCATTTCTCACCGTATTAATCGGCGTACAAGAGATATTGCAACGAATGGAGTAAAGTAACCAACTGGGCATTGGTGCTGGCAACGTGGAGTTCTGAACATAATTAACAAGAGACAGACAGGACGATGAGATGAGAGTGGACGCGCGGCGGGAGGCGGTGTACCCAGGAGAGAGGAGACGGCGCGGATGGCGTGGTCGGGCGGTGGAGAGGAGGAGGAGGACGGGGGCGGGAAGGTGCGCTTGCAGAGGTCGTACAGCGCCTGCACCCGCGAAGGCGTCGACGGCGGCGACCGCGAGGGCATGATGTATCGCCGCCAGGAGAGGGGCGGACGGACGAGGATTTGGCCCGGGCTCCACTGGTCAGGTAGTTGCTTCAATGCTTAATTCGTACTATGGACTATGGTAACCGGGATTTTAGTGCGGGTAACATTGCATGTCGGACTGCTATTTTTAAACTAGACCCAGTCAGAACAGTGGGCCGACCGATCAGCTCGCGTTTCTAATCCCCGCTTAATTTACAACGTCTTTTACTAAGGAAAAATGCTACGGGATACCATCCCGTTCGGACGGAATAATATCTCGGAGGTATTTTTTTTGATACCTGATAGGTATCGACTGATACCTCGTTCTGACGGAATGATACCTCAGAAATATTAGCTGATACCTAGGTGGATTGAAATGTTTAGTAGAGATTTTTATGGAGTTTTATATCTTTGACTTCGATTCTTAGATGTGACATACACATTGGACATCTATACATCTATACTGCTATATCTATATCTATACTAATATAAAAAGGAGGAGTTGTCCCCCTCCAATCCTACAGGCCAAATCACCCGGATCAATCCCTACTATTCATCCGCATCTGCATCGCCTAATCCCTAATCCGCACCGTTCACCGGCGATTTCACCCTCCCCACAGCGACCGTGATTTCACCCTATCCATCCACCGTGATTTTAGCCTGCGCGAAGACTCCGCCTCCGCACTCCTCGCTCCTCCTTGCGTGTCCCCATTGCTGCCGCATTCCTCCACTACTCCTGTCGAAGCCTAGGTCGTCCCTAGCCGTGCTTCCGCCGCCGCACTCCATCGCTGCCCCGCCGGAGACAGAACCGAGGTCTCCCCTGGCTATCGCCGCTGTTGCCGCACTCCACAGCTACCCCCACTAGAGACCGAGCCGTGGTCGCCCCCGGCCGTAGCCACCGCCGCCACCGCACTCCACCGCTGCCCCCCGTCGTAGCCGAGGTCGTCCCCAGTCGCCGCCGCCCTCCATCGCTGTCCCCGCCGGAGCCAAGGTCGTCCCTAGCCGCCACTACCGCCGTGAGCGTGTGAGATTGAGGGAGGCGGCGCTGGTGATCGGGCATGGGTGGCATGCATTCCGAAAGGCGGTGGCGGTGGTGGTGGGCCGAGGCTTGACTACCAGAGGCCAAGGCAGCGGCGCCATAGGAGCACAATGCAGCTGCGTTGTGCGGGCAGCAAGCCAGCACGTGGGTGGGCACCGAGGAGCAATCAGCTGCCTCCCTGGTAAGCAGCAAACAGGACCGCAGCAGTCGGCTAGTATTTGTTAGCTGGGCTTGGGATCCTGTTTTCTCTTCTCATATACTTATTTGTGATTTGCAAATTGTAATACCTGATTTATGGATTTGGGAATTGGGAAGATGGATTGAAAAGGAAGGGAAAGCATCAACATTTCAAGAGGTAGATTTGGGGAATTTTGATGAGTCTGTTTATATTAGCACCAAATTGAAGAGCTATTTTAACAGATTCAAGTACTCCGTTGTACTGCGCCCCGGTCGCTACCGAGACAACATCAATGCCATTGTCCTACCCACAACCGCCATGCCACAACCGCTGGATCGAGCAGTCAAGCACCCCATGTATTTGCGTAAACCCTGCAATAGTCTACATCGATCCTTCTTCTAATTGTGCTGAGGTAATTTTTTTAAAAATCACCCTAACATTAGTGGGCTGCACCAATTACCAATATATTTCTGTATAATAGTTTTGAACATGGTGTTTGCTATTTGAAATATGATGTTGCTCTCATGACCAATGAAGATTTACATTAATTACTTCAGGTTAGATTTGTAAATTATGTAGTTTTTCCTTAATGCATAATCATTGGCTGTGTTTGGTGCTAAATACTGCAGTTTCTTTTAATTTTGTAGAAAAATCTGTAAGAAATTGGAACAGCAGAGGGAACCTGAACATTTTCTTGGTATGTACCTATACCAGGTATTCACATTGATGCTATTTTATTAAGTGAATAGCCAATATATTGATCTTTCATCTGAACCTGAATTACTAGATTAGTGTACAATGAATTCGTTGGGTTGATACGTGAGAAATACACATAATATAGCATACGCTCTTTTATAAATTGAACATACCACGTTGTCTGCTACTGGTCATGTGATTACCGGTATATCATGATCACTTTTTTTTTTAATTAGGATTTACGGAAGTTGGAAAGTAAGTTATGAACAATTGGTGCCTACACATGCTTTGGCTTCTTTTAGATGAGGTAATTAGTCTTGATTTAGACTAAATATAAAGGGTACCAATTATAATTTTCTAGAAGTGAAAATGAGTTAAAGGGCCAGGAAAACAACATGGAAAGGATGCTAGGAGGCAGTTGCAATAGTACTCGAATCATCCCTTTACCAATAAAATGAGGCTAATTAATTTGTATTTTATCAACATCCTGAGTGCAAAGACAAGTAGTGAAAACCACTTTTCAAAGGTGTGGAGACTGATGAACTGGAGTTGCTAACAAGAAGACTGAAGGAATGCTGTGCTGGACTGCGAAATATCAGAACTGGGGTGGGTTAGTTATAGTTTTTTTTTTGCTGTGTGTTACTTTGTGGAGGTGTTTTGGAAAGCTTTTTGAATCGCTGCGCCTACTGTATCTTCACTTATGGGTCTTGTGTTGTCCCTGCTGTCTAAAAATTGGTTGTTTCTCTGGGCCGGAGGGGCCTCTTTTGGTCGATGTATGCACATTGATGTAAGCTGGAATCCCCAGCAAGACAAATTTGTTTTCTATATAAGCAGGGTCATTCTTCGACCTTTTCTCTAAAAAAAACATCCTGCGTGCAAATATCTTGCTTACAGAATTAGAAATACAATGTGACGTACTATCAGATGCTTTAATGATCTAAAATATGTATGGACAGATTCCCATAGTTCACAAATTTGTTTTGGAAGAGATGATCTATATGATTGGTGGACTGACACAAAAATATCTATTATTTTGTTTCAATGAGAATGAGAATGCTCGACGTGGTGCAAACTGCAAAGTGGATTTTCTAGGTTTTCTTTTATCGAAATAGGTTCAGGATTAATGAAGTAACTATAGTTTATAGGCAATATTGTTAGGAAAAACCACTAAAATTTTAGCATACTTGCCTCATGATTGGTTAAACAGAAACTGTAGATTGAACCAAAAATAAATTTCTTGAAAAATCTTGGTTGTTATGTAAGTGGGATCCTAGAGTTGTGACTTGACATCAAAGTTTTCATTGTTAATTCACCCATTAAACATTTATATGGTGAATTTTTGCACGTCCATCGATCCTGACAAATCTACTGTTATGTTCTTTTTCTTCTGACTGTGCAGATGATCAGTTCCACTGCCAAATGGAAACAAATATGTTAGCATTAGAGTTGAGGTGCCTTTACAGGTCAGTTGGTAGATTGCAGATATAACTTGTTATTTGTACAATTGTATATGTGTGATATTTTTCTCAGCTAAAACTTGTGACCTATCTTTATTCATGTATTAGGAATTTGTTTTTGGATGATCGATTCTGCATGGCTAAATCCATCGTGGATTTGTTGAGGTGGTCCTCTAGGTATGGCCCGGGGCACTCAAGTTTTAACAAAATTATGTGCAACACTTGGGGGTGTATCTATATGGTGTTGTTGTGATGAAAGGATAATAATGTGAGTGTGGATTTATAATATATACCCCCTCTTCAAATTAGATTGTAAGAGTGAGTGTGTTTTCTCAATTAATATTCTACATGGATTCCTATGTGCACGAATTGGTTGTTTGTTCATTTATGTTTGCATGAAAATAGAAATGATGCTTGTGTCACTTCTGTTTAAATAGATTTATTTCTTAGCTACATGGATTCCAGTGTATAATAGTGGGTATTTTTACACATTGAAGTGTTACTTTATTTCTCAAGATGAAACACCAATATTTTTAAGGGCTCATGCTGATAAATTGTAAAGTTTAGTCGAAACATGTTATGATGGGAAGAACGTGCATTGCACGTGCATGATTACTAGTATATATTAAAATCTCCACTTAAATCTTTCTTTTTACCACTTATTAGATCTCACTTATAAACACGTACCAACATAATAATAAAATAGTATCATTATATAAGTATAAATTGATGACTTACAACCGATGATATGCAAATATGTTATATTAATTATTTAAAGTTGTTCGTTTAAGCTTCCAAAATATGCAAAACCACCATCAAAAACCACCTTAGGGGGTAATACGAATGATTTTACAAAGTTCGGGGGGGGGGGGGTTAGAAGTCCGGATTTAAAGTTTAGGGTTCTAGATGGACTTTCATCCAAAGTTTAGGTGGTATTTGGGCTTTTTCCAAATCTCTACTATTATAAATTGAAGATGTTTTTGCCGGTACTTTGGTACGTCATCTGTGTATGAGTTAGTTTCGTCCGTATTTGAGTCGGTTTTTAAGTTCGTTTGCTTTTGGAAATACAGAAGGAGTTGTATAAGAAATCTGTTAAAAAAACTCGCATGCTACTTGAAACGATCGGACTTCTAATTGTATCCCATGATTTTCTACAAAAATATATATCAAAGTGAATCCTCACAATGAATTTTACCATAACTAAACTGTATAACAATAATAAGATTAAAATAGCTTTCACCCGTTGCAATGCACGGGTATCTTTTTCTAGTAATCCCTAATATTATAAAAATTGAAGATGTTTTTGCCAGTACTTTGGTACGTCATCCGTGTATGAGTTAGTTTCGTCCGTATTTGAGTCGGTTTTTAAGTTCGTTTGCTTTTGGAAACACAGAAGGAGTTGTATAAGAAATCTCTACTAATATAAAAATTGAAGATGTTTTTGCCAGTACTTTGGTACGTCATCCATGTATGAGTTAGTTTCGTCCGTATTTGAGTCAGTTTTTAAGTTCGTTTGCTTTTGGAAATACAGGAGTTGTATAAGAAATCTATTAAAAAAAACTCGCATGCTAACTTGAAATGATCGGACTTCTAATTGCAGCCCATGATTTTCAACAAAAATATATATCAAAGCGAATCCTCACAATGAATTTCATCATAACTAAACTGTATAACAATAATAAGATTAAAATAGCTTTCACCCGTTGCAATGCACGAGCATCTTTTTCTAGTAATCTCTACTATTATAAAAATTGAAAATGTTTTTGCCAGTACTTTGGTACGTCATCCGTGTATGAGTTAGTTTCGTCTGTATTTGAGTCGGTTTTTAAGTTCGTTTGCTTTTGAAAATATATAAGGAGTTGTATAAGAAATCTCTTAAAAAAACTCACATGCTAACTTGAAACGATCGGACTTCTAATTGCAGCCCATGATTTTCTATAAAAATATATATCAAAGCGAATCCTCACAATGAATTTTACCATAACTAAACTGTATAATAATAATAATATTAAAATAGCCTTCACCCGTTACAATGCACGAGCATCTTTTTCTAGTAATCTCTACTATTATAAAAATTGAAAAATATTTTTGCCGGTATTTGGTACGTCATTCGTGTATGAGTCGTTTCTAAGTTCGTTAACTTTTAAAAATACATATCCGTATTTAAGTTGGGTTTTAAATTCGTTCGTTTTTAAAATACAGAAGGAGTCGTATAAGAAATCTAAATAAAAAAATTGCATTCTAACTTGAGATGATCGGACTCTAATTACAGCTCATGATTTTTTTTAAAAAAAATATATCTAAGCTAATTCACATATTGAATTTGGGTGTAGCTATATTTATGGCGCCATATTTTTTATCAAAAAATAGTCGACATATATTTACGTTGTAAGTTCCTAAAGTACATATGTAATTTTAGTGTATTTATAATGTAAGTCTCAAAATTACATATGTAAGTACTAAAATTATATATATATGTAAATTCGAAAATTACATACTAATTACATATGTAAGTGGGATGTAAATGAGGTGCAACTACTATATAAGTGGCTAAAAAAATCGACTGTAGCATATGACACCATATTTCTAGCAACTCCGTTGAATTTTACAAACATTTTTCTAGTAAAAAAAAACAAAACATCCTTGAATCTCCCCCCTCTCGGCCTCTCCGTCGCCTTCTCCCTTCCCCGCCGCCGTAAGATGCTGCTGCTGCCTACAGCGCCACCGCCGGTTCCCCCGCATCGCGGTCGTCGGCTCTCCCCTCCCCCATCCGCTCCTCCTCCATATCCCCCACCCACCCTGTCGCCTCCTTCCATTTCGCCTCGCTTCGCCCTCGCCATCCCCTCTCCGCACCGCGCACGCGCCTCTCCTTCCACCTCCCCGCGCCCAAACACACGCGTGGGCCGCTCGCCGTGTCTTCGCACTGAAACCCTAGTCGCCGATGGATCTTCTCTCCGCGGCCTACGGTGCCACCTCCGACGACGACGACGACGGCGCCGAGGCCACCCCTACTCCAGGCTGGGCCGCGACGGGCTACGCCTCCGCCGCTGGACCTCCACCGAAGCGGCCGCGGTGGGAGCCTCCACCATACCTCCCACCACCTCCTCCATACCCCATCCCTCAACCGGCCAGGCCACGCGCCGCGCCGCCGCCTGCTAGCACCGCTAGCGGCAGGTACGTCTCCAAAAGGGAGCGGGCCCTAATGGCCGCGTCGAGCTCTCCCGTGGATTCCTCGTCACCGCTTCCTCCATCGGCGGCAGCTCAGTTTGGTTCTCCTGGTGAGGATCTTTGGCCCATGATTGCAAAGGATACAATACGATAAGCTACCCTTTCACCCCTCTTGTGTTCTTGCCCATGAACTGATCTGTTGTAGTAAAAGTCCATCATCTGAATGCCAATTTTGGATTGGGCGTGATTAGCTGCATAGATTGGTAACAGGGGTTCACCATATGTTCAACTGAGTTTTTCAGGAGATTATTGTGTCATCAATCTCAAGGCAAACTGACTTAAAACAATATAAGAGATCTTAAATGCAGTTGATCTTGTTTATCTCGATTTCTAAGAAGGCTTAACCTGAAACCATAATGTAGATACCTGTGGTGACATTTTGGGCAAATGCCAATTGAAATTCTGCCATAAACCAAAGTCCTATTTTATACTTAATACTGCAGTTGATCTATTATCATTGATGATGGGTTTAGGGCTTTAAGAAGTTAAACACGTATAATTTATTTTTTTCCCTTGAAAGGTTTTTGTATGACTTGCTCATGTGTTCTGTACATTTTGTTCCAGTTGTTGGATCTATCTCTGATTCAAATTTGCGAGCTGATATTTTTCATTCTTTACGATGCCAAACAAAACCTGGATCAACCAGGAGGATGCCTTTGAAGCTCTCAGTCTCTTTGACGGGTCACACCAAAGCAGTCAATTGTGTAGATTGGTCACAAAGTCATGGTCAGTATTTATTATTTTACAGTTTCACGTCTCAGTTTTACTTATATTTATCAAAAGTAAATATACACTTAAGACATCTCTCAGTTCTAGGACTTCTGCATTAGAATATGTTGGAAAAATGTTGGAATCTTTCATTCTGGCTTCTGGGACAATAAGATGTTTTAACTTTTGAGGTCCGGACAATTTAATATAAAAACATTTCATAACTTTTGTGATAAGTGATAACCACTAATAATGCATGTGCACTTCATGCCATGGTATTGACTTTTGCAAAGTTAATGGTATGGTTATGGTGAATAATGTCTATAATTTTACCACCAAAGTAATTTCTATATCTAAGAAAACACCAATATTTTCTTCTTTGAAACATGAGTATGAACTTTCCAACTTGCTTGACAAACTTTCTGGGGTCAATGTTGATGTTTTTAATAGTGTATCTGGTCTTAAAGTAGTAGATGTGCACAAAAACTAATCAAACTCTTGTGTCAGTTAGGATGCTTTTGTATTTCTTTTCTCTTTGGTAATACTGTTGGTCTGAGAGGACTAAACCATTTCACAGCTTAAAAACGTTTGCTTTTTTAACTGGAGAGATATGAATGTTTTGAAAACCTATATACATTGACACTGTTAATTGTTAACCCCACATGCTCTTCGTGTTTGATTTTGTACAGCTTCTGAATGTTTTAAATAATGTGCAGCTTAGTAGGTATTTAGCACAAGTGACATTTAAGAAATTGTAAATTACACATAACTTCCAAGCACGTGTATATGTATCATTTGGATGCATGGTCTTGGTTCCAATCAATATTTTTTTTGAGATGAGATGAAACCTTGGCTCAGTCATAACTGCCAGTTAACCACATGATAGATAGGTAAATTCATGGATAATTGTTTTCTTATATTTGTAGGATGTTCACTGTTGGACAAAGTATACAAAGTAAACAAAGAGAAGATAGGGACAATGTACTTATTATCTTTTCTAATAACAAATACAAATCTTAACAATTGTGCACTCCATAACCTACAGATGGTGATCCATCTCTAGTGATGTGGTCTCCTGGTTTCTGGAGTCCCAAGGGACTTCTGATCAATTATCTATGTAGGTCAAGCTTGCTATAGAACCTCCAATTAAGCTGGGGTAGTGGTCATATAGTTTGGTCTTTTTTTCATGCGCTCTCCCAAAATGTAGTGAGTGGGAGGAGTAGATGTTTATAGGGTGCTAGCATTGTCTACTGTCTCGCTGGTCTGTGCATGGTGTAGCCTTCGTGTCAGCTCCATCTTCCCTTGCCCTCCTGCCTTGTTAGACTCGAATGATGTGTATGTGTAGATTGCTGATTGTTACACAAATACTCTTGTTATACAGATTTTTTTAGAGGTGTTATACATATATCAGAAGTAAATATTAGTTTCGTGTTGCTTAAGGTGATAGCTATAGTAATACTTTTTTCCTTTGTATGTCTGTTGTTTTATATTAAGGTGTTCACTCCTAATGATTACATCTAAAAGAGATGCACCATCCATGGGATGAGTTGAAGGCAACTTTCATCTCCATAAATTGTGTATGCTAACAAAAGAAATATTACTTCATCTACACTTTGTATATAGTTGGTACCCACTAACAATTATTAGAAGCTAAATCTCAACATGCAAGCATGCCACATCATCACCCACTAGCAATTACTATTCTAGCCCATTTAAAATCCCATGCAAGCATGCCACATCTTCACTCACTAGCAATTACTATTTAGCCTATTTTAAATCCCATGCAAGAATGACACATCATCTACAATATTATATTATAGAGATCGACAAGTATGTGTCAAATCATCTTCCTCACATTATTTTCTCAACATTTCAACTTTTATCATTTCGACAATATTTAACATATACTTATCCATGAATCCCGCAACAAAGCGCGGGGTATCACCTAGTTTTTTAGATGAAGACTCCTTTACATACGGAATACGCAATATGATTATGCATAGTATTTTTAATAAATTATTAGAATATTAAGTCAGTAAAAACTCACAAGGAAGAACATTTACAGCACATCTTCTCGCTTCTGCTGGAATGGACCATACAATTCATGTATTTAATGTATGGAATAAAGGAAATACTACTGCTCGTGTTTTCAAATTTCATACCGCTGCTGTGAAGGATGTGAGGTGGTCCCTTAATGGGCTCTCTTTGCTTTCTGGCGGATTTGATTGCTCCTTACGGTTAGTTGATGTTGAGGAAGGGAAAGAAATTAAGGTGTTCAAGGAGGATCAGGCTGTGGAGGTCATCAAGTTCAATCCAAGTAACTCCAACCTGTTCCTGTCTGGTGGGTCCAAGGGTTCTCTTAGACTATGGGATATTCGGAGTGGTTTGGTGACTAAAGAATATCAAAGAAATCTTGGCACCATCCTTGACATTGAATTCAGTTCTGATGGGAAACAGTTTATCTGTTCAACAGACACATCCAGAAGTAATGTTAGTGAGAATTCTATAATTATATGGGATACCCTGCGACAAGTTCCTTTATCTAACCAGGTAATAGGTTACTAATTTATATTGATAACTATTTGTACATAGCAAATTATCTTCTTTTCACTGAGGATCTTTTCCCATTCTTATTCATATGTATGCATACTTCAGCAGTTTGAAAAACAGAAGAGATATTTATCCTTAATTTAGTAAGCAATTTGATTACTTGCTAATCATGCATGTCTCTGATTGCTCATGTAAGCTTCACTTGAATTACTCTGTTATGATAGCTATAGCTTCAAATATAGAAGTTCAAGATGTACACTAGCGAGGAAGTATGACTTTATCTGTGCATATGAAGGTGGAGCATGTTGAATTTTGTTCAATACCCTTTTTTATAGTTTTAATATGCCATGGTGCCTTGCTTGATGTTGCTTCATATTCATTCCATAACAAAACCAGTTCCATTTTGTTCCCCAAATTCTTATAGATGCCTGATATGTTGGTATGCGTGTCTCACTGGTATGGAAATGTGTACTACTCCGTAATACTTTATGGGCTAATGTTTATGATGAATTTGTCAACTTACAGTTATGATAATCATGCTAATATGCTATTTGCTCTGCATACTAATAATTTATTACTTGAAATCAAGAAGGTATGCTGTCGTGTTGATTAGAAAGCACTTTTCAATATTGACAACTTTGAATTAGAGAATAATATTTCGAACTAACAAATATTAAAAAAGGTTTATACAGAAGTGTAAACACTGAATGCACTGAAGCTTGACACAAATGGCATTCTGTATGGCAGGTTTATACAGAAGCATATACCTGTCCTTGTGTAAGATATCACCCATTTGAAGCTTCTTTTGTTGCTCAATCCAACGGTAACTACATTGCAATCTTTTCAGCAAAGTCACCATTCAAGCTAAACAAGTATATGCGGTATGAAGGACATGGAGTGTGGGGTTTCCCGATAAAGTGCAATTTTTCATTTAGCGGGAAGGAACTTACATCTGGTTCATCCGATGGTTGTATCTATTTTTACGATTATAAATCGTCGAGACTTTTGAGTAAAATACAGGCATTTAAAGAACCATGTACTGACGTTGCATACCACCCAGTAATTCCCAATGTGATTGCTTCATGTAGCTGGGCTGGTGAAATAGCTGTTTTTGAATGACACAATAAAGGTTGTTTATTTCGCTTTTCTTGCCATAGATTGAGAACTATCCTCTAAAATCTGCTCACCGATGTCTGTTTCCCCTGGCCATTTGATCCGAGTTATTTCATTTTTCTATGTTTCAGAATTCAAACCCGGGGATCACAGTTTTAAGAAACGACAAATAACTTGCCGGTAATCAGTTTGGAGCAGGGTTTACCTTACTGTATGTAGGGGTAGGGGTTGAGGTTACTGGCACTCCACGTTAACGCGGCTATCACATGGTAACCGTGAAAAACTGAATGGAATTCATGTTTAAAAATTGAGACAATTCCTTGTACGTCGTTGAAAATTTTCCTGATCTATCTATGCCCTTGAGTTTTGTTCAATTTCTTTTATATACCTGAATTTAGAGAAGTGTAGAAGGAATCCGCAAAATGCAAAAGAAAATGAATTATACAGAAAACTTTGCATGACCTTTTACTATATTTTGAAAATTGAAATAAGGTAGGAGTCACATCTTACTCTCGATGGGCTTAGCACATTTTTTATTTTTCTGTTTTTAGTTTCAATATTGATTTGGTTACTTTGTATATTTCATAAAGTTTTTTTTTCACCAAATAGCATTACAGAGTTCCAATTATATGATTCTTTTTTATTTTTTTTCTCCATTGCTTTCAAATTTGAATTCAACACCACGGTAATCACTAGTTTTCCCTTTATTTCAAATTATAAGTCATTTAGACTTCGGTTAAAGTCAAATTACTTCAAATTTGATTAAATTTATAGACAAATATAGTAATATGTGTAACACTAAATTAGTTTCATTAATTCTATAATTTAATATATTTTTCTTGGTATGAAAATGCAACTACTTTTTTCTACAAATTTAATCAAACTTAAAACAGCTTTACTTTGACTAAAGTAAAAATGACCTATAATATAAAACGGAGGGAGTACCTTGTTTGGTCTGGAGTCAAGGACCGGTTATGGGTTGATTATTGGCTGGGAGGCTATGACCGAAACCCAAAATATAAATTTTAGAACGAGAATTAAATTTAAAGCTCCTTCCACCAGTAATCAGTTACCAGCCTATAATCAATTTTAATTGTAGGATTTTTTTAAATACAAATTCTATCTGGCAAAATCCGAAAACCAAGAAAAATATTCACGATGACTAATACTCTGGATTTTTCACATTTTGATCCTTTTAAAAAACTTATTTCGCAAATAGACCCCTGAAAAAACTTATCCCAGAAATAGTCCTTTTTGGGGCGCCAGAGTGGCTGGCGCGGACGGCGCCAGCCACTCTGGCGCCGTCCTCCTGCCACCGTGGCGCACGCGAACCGACGTGGCAGGAGGAGGGCGCCCGCCCTGCTGGCGCCGCCCCAGGGAGGAGGGCGCCAGCATGGCTGGCGCCGCCGCCTCCATTCATGTTTCTCTGTATAGAGTTGCAACGGTGTTATTTTTATTTTATTTTTTCGGATGTTTTTTCACACTCAGGATCACGATACAACCAACCACAAAAAAAATTTAAACTCGAACTACCACTTAGCTAAGTCTGAAAATATCTAGCATACCACTTAGTCTACTTTGCACCTTCACTCAAATTAGACCATAACTTCTTTAGTAAAACCCTTTGATCAGCATGTTAAATATAATGTACTCTACCACTATATAAATTACTTAATCTAATTCAAAATATAACCACATGAAATGACATATATAAGTTAAACAGTACATAGAGATGCAATTTTTTTATTTTTATTTCATTTTTTTGATATTTTTTTCACACTTAGGAGAACATAGGAACCAACCGTATAAAAAATAAACTCAAACGGACAAAATATGTGACATGTAGAATTTTCCAAAACTCTACCGAAACGGACAAAATATGCCATCTATCAAAATAGGCGTAACTTTCTCATACGGACTCGGAATCAGGCAAATAATATATGAACGGACATCTACAGAAAAAGTTACATCCGATTCTCCCCGCTTTGCCGGGTTCGGCGATATTAAAACCTCCACATGCCACATATTTCGTCCGTTTGAGTTTATTTTTTACGTGGTTGGTTCCTGTGAGTTCCTAAGTGTGAAAAAAATATCAAAAAAATAAAATAAAAATAAAAAAGTTGCACATCTCTCTCCTCTGCACTAGTTCGGAGAGAGGAGAGGAGAGGAAAAATTCTACATGTCACATATTACGTCCATTTGAGTTCAATTTTTCTATGGTTGGTTCTTGTGTGTCCCTAAGCGTGAAAAAAATATCAAACAAATAAAACAAAAATAAAAAATTTCGGGGGGGGGGGGGGGCGCCAGCCACTCTGGCGCACTCCCCCTAGCCACCTCAGCATCGCCCCGCCACGTCGGCGGTGGGACGGCGCCAAAGAGGCTGGCGCCGTCCTGTTGAACGACGGCGCCAGCCACTCTGGCGCCCCAAAAAGGACCATTTTTGGGATAAGTTTTTCTAGGGATCTACTTGCGAAATAAGTTTTTCAAAAGGACCAAAATGTGAAAAATCCAGGACTAATACTCCGGTGAAACCATCCTCACAAAAGATTTGGTTAACATGACGGGATCCACTTGCTTTCATATGGCAAGTGTCAATGGAGCCATATTCTAGGATTCAACCAGTGCTGTTTAGGCCGAGTTTAGTTACAAACTTTTTCTTCAAACTTTCAACTTTTCCATCACATCAAAACTTTTCTACACACACAAACTTTCAACTTTTCCTTCACATCGTTCCAATTTCAACCAAACTTCTAATTCTGGCGTGAACTAAACACACCCTTAGTGAAGCTCACGCCCGGTCGCTCTGCCCCGGGGGCGACGAGGATGGCGAAACAAGCTGCGCCGCCCCCCGCCCCTCTCCTCCCCTCCCCCGCCTCGCCGCTGCCCGAGCCGCCACCGGCAAAGCCAGGCAGCTACAAGCATGGCGGCAGCGGGGCTCTCTCTCCCTCGCTCGCGGTCAAGGCGGTCGGGGTGCCAGCAAGACAGAGCTCAGGGCCAGGCGCCGACGTAGAGGAAGAGCCGATGGCGGTGTCCAGATCTGGCGCCAGGATGCATGGATCCTGTTCCCCCATGGCCGGATCTGTTGTTCCGGGCGGCAAAGAACCAGGTCGGTGAGATGGCGGCGTCGGCGGTGGCCTCGGCGGCGTGGAGTTGGCGGCGGGGCCGGACTCAAGGCAGCCGCCTGGTGTCGGGGCGAAGGAGACGACGGTGTGGACACGGTTTGGCGGCAGCGGCATGGACGCTTGGCGGCGGGACAAGGAGGTCGCGGCGGCGAGCACCGCGATGGCGACCATGGCTGCGGCGGCAAGTGGCGGGCATGGCCAGATCTGGCCGGGCGGTTTGCGGCGGCGGTGGTCGCGGCTATGAACGCGACATCGGCCCGCTGCGGCGGCGGTTGGCGACGGTGGCTGATGGTTGTTGGTGGCTGCATGTGGGGGCTGGGAAGGTGTCGGGCGGCGGAGAAAGGGGAGAGCGGGGGTGGGTGTGGACGCGGTGTTGACGACTGGAAATGGGTGACGGCAAGGCACGGATGGCCACGGGCGGCTAGCTGGGGAGGTGTGGAAGATGACCGTATTTGGCCGGCACGACAGCGGCGAGAGGAGTGCTCGGAGGCCAGCTTGGTGCGTAGAGGCGCGGCCGGTGGCAGCGGAGGCCGACACGGCGCGAGGAGGCGCAGCCGGCGGCGGCGGAGGAGGAGATGCTGGTGGGTGCGGTGCGGTCTACAGTGCACGAAGGCTGGCCGGCAGGGGGCGCCGGTGCAGTGGTCCCACATGTCGGGAGAGGTTGGACGGTGGTGGAGCATCGGGGCATCAGACGTGGACTCGCAGGTGGTGAGCGGATGGTGAAAACTCAGCCCGGCCTCAGCCGGGCCAACAACGATGACGCTCGAAGCGTGATTCCCCTCCTGAGGGCGTTGTCATGCTGTTTCATCCCTCATGTGTGGATGCTGGACGAAAGCCCAGTCTCGGTTCTCTGAGACCTTGACGGACGATGGCGGTGGTGTCTTCCGTCATTTTTCTCTTTGGTGACGTCGTTTAGGCATCCCCTAGCCGAAACCTACCAACCAATTGGTGCAAGCTCACTTTTGATTTTATCCTCTTGTGGCGGCGTCCTAGTCTCTACAAGTTGGCCAGGTTAGAGGGCCTAGAGGGGAGAGGAGTTCCATTCTTCTCTCTCACCCTCTCTCCCTAATTCCTGGAGACTTGGATAGAGCGAGGCTCTCTGTTGATTGTAAGGATTGGGTTTTGGACGATCTCGGCCGTATTTCTTTGTTGGTCTAGCGGCGGTCGGTCACGTTTAGCGGCGGCCGGTCCAGTGCTAATCTTCTCCTGTTCGGTGTGTTGGCGCTGCTGATGTGTGGGTGGTGGTATATTTTTTATTTTTCCTGGCTACGATCTTCCAGGGTTGTAATCTTGTAATTTTTCTCTTGCTCTATCAATAAAACTTCGCACCGCCTTATGCGAGTCGTTCAAAAACAAGGATTCAATTAGTACCAGCAGATTATTACGGACGCATTTTTCTAACCGTTGAACGATATGTTTTTTAAATATATTTATATACTTAGGGGTATATCCGTGCGTTAAAAAAGAACTTAAAAAAGAGAACACACACCATACACTTTAAAGCCTCGAAAATTAAAATGAAAACCCATTGAAAAATAATCTTCAGATCATAATTGCTCTTATTTTGTACCTCACTTTAAAACAAACGTTTTGGCTTGGGTTTGGGAAAGGGATATAAGTCTACCAACCTCACTACTTGAAGATTCACACGATTGTAAATAGTAGGTGGTAGCAGATTTACCACTCACAATCACCATTAGGGTAGTTTAGAAGAGCATAGATAGAAGTTTCAATAAAAATTCAGACAAATCATTTTTGTAAATTTCTAATAGTTCCTCTCAGACAAGTGTCCTTTGATTTGGAGGAAAAACATAGGAATTTTGGAGGATTTCAATCTTATTGAAAAATTTCCTAAGAAGCCCTTTGAAACAAAGGATTGAATCCTATCCAATCCTTTGAAATTCCTATGGAATGGACAATCAGATTTTGGAGGAAATTTATCAAGAACTTCAACCTCTTGGTAACTTTCCTTTAAGTCTATCTCTCTCATTCAATTTCTGCATTTTTCCTATGGTTCAATCAAACGGTCATTCCTGTGATTTTCCTTCGTTTTTGTAATCCTCTATTTTACACTTACATTCCCATCAAAATCCTACGTTTTTCCTATTCCTATGTTTTCTCAGTCATGCGATTCAAAAGGGCCCTAATTATACGTTATACGTTAATTGGGGAGGATTTTTACTGTCCTTGATAGTGGCCGGTACCAAATCGTGGTCGTTCGATGAGCAAGATCAAACGGTCGAGCATGAGCGGTACCGCTACTTTGCACGGGGGTACCGCTCCTCCTTCCGCGTGCAGGAGTAAATTGAAAGAGTAAATATGTACTTTCGCGTTTATCCTCTTCCATGATGCTCTCGCCTCTCGTTTTTGCATCGTCAAAGCCCCAGGCGGCACGGCGCCGTCAGGAGATCGGCGATGCCCAAGGCGGCGCTAGGAGCTCCAGCCAGGCTCTCGACGGTGGCGCTTATATCAGGGTGATGCTCTTGCCAGCGGCAGTTAGGATCTTAATGAAATCTCAAGAGGCAAAGATCAGGGGTCCGGCGAAGCTCTCGGCGGTGGTGGTCAGAAGCTCGGTGATGCCCCCCAGCTGCGCTCATGGGCTACTGGGCTAGAAGATGCTGCCAGTTGCACAGCTGACTTCCCGTCCTTTAATTTCAGCGAAGCTCAATAGCTCACCCACCTATTTCTTTCGTGGTACAAATATACTGGTGTTGATTTTTGGTGGAAAAAAACTTCGTTGTTACTCTTGCTTACTATGGTTATTGGATCGATTAATTACTGTTATATTCCATTAAGCAATAAGCATCTAGCCAATAGCCGGCTCAAGATGGCGGCAGGCACAGCGGCCTCGATGAGAGGGCGGCGGGCTGAATGCGGCGGCGCCCGCGGCGGCCTCGATGCGCCGGCGGCCGCGGCGGCCTCGTTGCGGCGGCAGCCGCGCCGGGGTCGATGCGATGGCGCCGCGGCGGGAGAACAGGCTTGATACGGCGGCGCCGGGGAAGCTTAGATGCAACGGCGAGGAACGGATCATTAGCCCGGGCACCTCATTTTCATTAGACGATCCTACCCCCATTAAATCAATGATTAGATTAGATTGGTATCTCGTACGTTATGACACCCCATAATATCTCTTTAAGGATGAGAAAGATGCTTTTAATTGGGTGTCTTCTCGGACAAGTCAACCTGTCAAACGAAGGGGGATTCTAATTCTAACAGGTGATCTGTTGACGTGGCCAGTCTCTGGTCAGACGCAGCCTCCATCCCCAGACCCCAGCCGCCGCCGCCCCTCTCCTCTCCGGTGAAGTTGGGTTGCTTCGTCATCGTCCAACCACACCATCCCAAAGCCGCCGCTCGGCTGCCGCCGCCATTACGTCACTACTGGAACTTCCTTCCAGGCAACCCACCACCCGCCACCGCACCTGCCCATAAAACCCGGCCACATCCATCAAGCAGCAACAGCAACTACCAGTTTGGAACTACCATCCCCCGTGACCACCTGCCCGCTTTCCCGCACAAAGTTCACTAGTAGTTACTGCTCCAATATGGAGTAGTACTAATCCTCCGTATACTCGAATCCCAGGATCTCTCCCGGTCGGATGCTCACTCGTCTTCCCCACCACTCGTCGCCCCTTGTCTTCCCCTGCCGCCTCTCCGCCGCCGCCGCCGCCCGGACGCTCTCCACCGCCACCGGCAGCAACTCCACCACCGTCAAGGTTAGACGCTTCACTCCTCACTGGCAAAGCTCTCGCGATAGTATGTTTCTTGGATGATGGATCCGTGATCTGATCAGTGCTCTGGAGAGTGGTCTCTGTGGGTGTTGGGCGCAGATGGCTCGGTCGGCGCTCGACGAGGTCACCGACGCCGGCGCCTTCGACCGGTCGCCGTCCACCTTCCGGAGCTCTATCTCCAGGGACAGCTCCGCCCGGTTCCCCGCCGTGCCGGGGAGGTACCACCTCTACGTCTCCTACGCGTGCCCCTGGGCGTCACGCTGCCTCGCCTACCTCAAGCTCAAGGGCCTCGACCACGCCATCGGCTTCACCGTAAGCAGCAAATCCATCCATTCTCGATTTCGCTTTCTCATCCCATGGGGAACAAGAAGAAGAAGAAGAAATTCATTGACTCTTCTTCTGTGTGTAGTCTGTGAAGCCCATCTTTGAGAGGACCAGGGAGACGGACGACCATCTTGGGTGGGTTTTTCCGGCCACCGGAGACGAAGAGCCCGGCGCAGACCCGGATCCTTTCAACGGAGCCAAGACCATCAGGGAGCTATATGAGATTGCCAGCCCAAATTACATCGGGAAACCAACTGTTCCGGTGAGTCGCCTGAGCTCTGAACCTGGGGATCGGATTCAAGAATTTCCTCTTCACATTTCCTATGAACAATTGGATTGATCTTTGTCATTTTGTTGTGTTGCCTTTCAGGTTCTGTGGGACAAGCAGCTCAAGACTGTGGTGAACAATGAGAGCTCAGAGATCATCCGAATGCTCAACACTGAGTTCAACGAGATCGCAAAGAATCCTGACCTGGATCTCTATCCTGCTCATTTGCAAACCTCCGTCAATGAGATCAATGAGTTGGTATACGATGCGATAAACAACGGCGTGTACAAATGTGGCTTTGCCAAGAAACAGGGGCCATATGATGAGGTAAATTGGTTTGTGGTTTCTTTGAAATGGATTTGGTCAAATAGGATGGTTCCTGTTGTTGACATGTCCTTTTCTTCCACATAGGCTGTCACGAGATTATATGAGGCTCTGGACAAATGTGAGGAAATTCTAAGCAGGCAACGTTATATATGTGGCAACCAGTTGACAGAGGCTGATGTTCGCTTGTTTGTAACTCTTATAAGATTTGATGAGGTATGGATCTCTTCATGGAAGATAAAAAACATCCGAGTGTCTTATCATGAACTACAATATATTTTGGCATCATGCTAGTTTTGTATATGCTATTATATGTAGGTTGAACTATGTCAATATATTTAGTTTTGACTGTGCTGAAGTCTTACCAATTTTATTGTTCGGTTTTGTATATCTTACTTGTGATGGTAGCAATTAGTATGATCTCAAATCCTGGACGATAATAAGAGCAGTAGGAACCATGCTGCGTAGAGTGTACTTCCCCTTAATTGAGTCCAAAAGTATCTGCTGCTTTATTCTGAAAACTATAAAGTTGAACATAGCGCTTCATCTTTGTAGTCTCTAGAGCTGGCTATATGCGGATATGCCTATAAAGAATGGGGACATTTCATATGCAGGTCTATTCCAGGATATTTTTGCATTTGGTTTATGTAAAGATTGTACGGGGACATGCAAATTGAGTCAATGCAAGTTTTCTTTTTATCTATTACTACTTGAGGGCTGCAACATAGATCAGTACTGAGATTCTTATTCCAACATACCGAACATACTCTATCGAAGTTTATTCAACTCTATAGTTGCAGAACTGCTCTACATTAGTATTAATCTCATTAATTATTTAGCGGACACTTGTCAAACAATAACAGAAAACCATTGTACCCCTTTTAGAGGTTAATTGATGACCACTCTGTGTTCCGTTTGTAGTTTGTATAAACATTTTTTTCAATTAATAGTAAATCTTAAATCTTAACCCAACAATGATTTGTTTTTAATCCAACAAGGACTTGATGTTAACTTGTGTCAATATGTGATCACCAGTCAAATAATGTCCATATACTTTTTTTTTTTGAAAAACACAGTAATTCACTTGAGTGCGTGTCAACATTTTCCTGTCTTCCCTCCCATGTTCTCTTTGGGGATAATACTTGCAGCAACCAAAACTTTCCCTTTTTCCAAGTGGTGATACCGTAATTGGAGTACTATTTACATGAGTTTGCCAGTTATCTGCTAAACACCACCTTTTCTTTTCACTTGGGCTGCTCGTGTTTGTTATTAATCATATTCTTTTAAATACTCTAAATGTCCAAATTCCGGACACAGGAACATTGTACCGACCATCATATTTATTTTCAGAGAGAAGGCTTTACGCTTTGCTTTTCAAGAATGCAACCATCATATTTTATCATTATAACATTTCATGATTCAGAACAATGCATCATTTCTGCATCCATGTGATGGGGAACCTCATATGTGCTTTCTGAACAGAGAACTTTTCGACTTCTTGCTGATCTCCTTTGTCATTCCAATTGTCACTTCCCACTTTATTGTTTATTTGGGATGTTTCAAGCTAATCTATACTAATACTACCATTCTACTTTTGCAACCTTATCTTGAAATGAGATCACATATCTAATAATAAAAATTGTAATCATTATCACACATAAACCATTGATTTGTACTAATATGCATATAACAAGTCATTTTCCCCTTATACAGACTAAGCAATTTTTTTGCAGGTTTATGCTGTCCACTTCAAATGCAACAAAAGGCTCCTCAGGGAATACCCCAATCTGTTCAATTACACCAAGGACATCTACCAGATTCCTGGCATCAGCAGCACGGTTAACATGGAGCACATAAGAAAGCACTACTATGGAAGCCATCCGTCCATAAATCCCTACGGGATCATCCCTGCAGGCCCTAACATCGATTACAACGCTCCACACGACAGAGAGAGGTTTAGTGCCTAGGAGAAGATAAGTAGTACTCCCTCCGTTTCACAATGTAAGTCATTCTAGCATTTCTCATGAACGTGAGAAATGCTAGAATGACCTGTAAAACGGAGGAAGTATCTCTTATGGTACTTTCTGTATTGAGTCACTATGCTTCGTTGCTATGGTATCGAGGCTGTGGCTAATAATGCTTGGAGGGTTGGTTTGTGTTTTGGTTGTTGTATTGTAATACAGGGATTGGAAAAAAAAAAGTTACCGATAGAGAATAAGAAGTATCACTCGACCAAACAGAGACAAGCAAAAGTTATGTGGTAATAAATAACAAAAAGTTTTTGGTTCCAAGAGTTTACTGGTCACAAGCTCAGAAAAATATTCACCGCAAATATAACGGTATCATGTGATCGTATTTAGAGGCTAGATTAAATTAAATTCCATTATCGAAATTAACAATGTTTACGTTCTTTTGATATTTTGGGATTTTTGATATTTTGGGATGTTTAGATTAATGTCATTTCAAACCATACCATTTTTTTTATAAAGTTGCCAAAAATGTGCATACATTTATTTTTTTTTGCCAAACTTTAATAAATGCATAATAAATCTAGATTTATTTTGGCTACATTCTGAAGAGCCCTTTTGGCTACATGATTTTTAGGTGTGATTTTTGAAAAAAAAATATAAAAAAAATCTTTTGAAAAATTTCAAAAAAATTCTATTTTTAAGTGTGATATAGTTAACATTTAATTAACCATTCGCTGATTACAAATCTTCTCCGTCAGAGTCAGCCTGATTAGTCCAAACCGGTGGCTGGTTTCAGCCGTGGCCGAAGTTGAAGTTGAAGACCTTGGCGAGGCCGGTTTTGTCGCCGGCGTCGCATTTGCCGAGGGTGTTGCAGCCCATGACGCCCTTAGAAAGCCCGCTGGTGCCCGGCAACCTGCTCAGGCCCTTGGAAAGCCCGCTGGTGCCCGGCGACCTGCTCCGGCCGGCGTAGGCCTCCTGCAGGCTCGACGCCAGCATCACGGGCACCAGCACCACCAATACCACCCGCATCCTCACTTTCTTCTCCATTAGGATGGATCATCAGTGTGGAGACGAGAGGCTCCTTTAGTCCTTTTATTCAATGATTATTACTATTCTGAATGGATTTCATGATGGCCTGTTTTTGTTGGTGTTGCTGTCCTAAAATATATACGGATGGGAAGGAGTTTAGATCTCTAGTAGGTTAGCTGTCTACTCCTTTCGTCCCAAAATATAAATATTTTTAGCTATAAATCTGGATAACTGTTTGTCTAGATTCATAGAAAAAAATTCTTATATTTTAGGACGGTGGTAATATATGACTATATCTGGAGTCCTAGACACCTGGTGCGTTATTGCAGGAGCATGCCATTTACACCTGGTGCGTTCTTGCAGGAGCATGTCATTTCTGGCCGGCTGGCTATTGGACTGCGATGGCTGGCCGAATGGGAAGAGTGGAGGGGAAATTTGAGAAGAAAAGGAAGTTGGATTTGTTTGGTTCGATTTTTAGTTTGATTGGGTTTTAAACTAGTTTAATTTTAACGGCATCGGTCAACAATCAGCCAAATAACTTAAAGTAATAGTATGATTGATCTGTTATTCTGCTGGTACGTTTTCTACGTACTCCCTCCGTCCCAGAAAGAAGGAATTCCTGGAAGCCCAAAGTAGTTTTAGGACAAAGAGCAAAAGACTAAACTACCCTCAGTACTAGTACACCCAGTCATTAGGTACAAATAAAATATTACTACTGCCACACACTAATAAAATAGTAGTACTCCATACTCAAACACACAGGCAGACACAGGGCGCCAAGGTGCCAAATAATTTGAATGAAGAGTTAAGCGCCACTTCATTGGCGGGATGTAATACAAATTTAGCACACCCCACCACAACAAATCCTACAAGTTTCAAATCAGAAGTTTCCCTCCCACTTTATCACTTCATAACTCTGCAAAAACACAAGTTTCCCTCCCACTTTATCCCTTCATAACTCTGCAAAAACACATCCATGGCTTTAGATCTAAATATAGCATTAGATGATGGAGGTGAACATGCTATACCTAACCTCAATGAAGCAGTGGCTGAAGAAGCAGCAGTGGCTGATCAGGAGGATGATCAGGTTGGAGGTGATCTACAGGAAGGTGCCAACCATGAGCTTCCTGGAGGTGATTTCCAGGGAGGTGCCAACCATGTGCTTCCTTTTGATCTCAACTTGTATACATCAGACCACCAAGGAGAAATACTTCTAGGTAACCTTGTAAACATTAATAGAAAACAATTGATCATTGTAGATATGGTTTGCATAAATCACTCTAAAATCTTTGTTGGAACTGTAGGATGAGATTGACTTTGTTTTCTTTCTTTTGGCTAGGTTTATTTTACTTTGGTTGTATTTAAGGCTAATGGTTGTTGTGCTGTGACCTGAGTAGCACCACAAGGTTTTGAGTTCAAATCTTCATAGAGTTCAAATCTTCGTATGAGCGAATTTCAGATTGACTAAGTTCCAATTTAAAAAGACTATATATGCAATTAGATATAGATGTCAGATAAAAAAAACCCTTCTCTAGAAAATAATAATAATAAACTTTGTAAGGTTAGTTGGGTGGATATTGTTTCGCTGCATATATCCACATTTAATATAGAGGTTTAGTTTTACCCATTATATTAAAAAAAATCCCAGCGAATGTCACTTCCACTTGTGAACAAAACGTTGTCCTCGTTAAGCCGCTCGCTGGACCATGCAAATCGAGGCTTTTGTATGCCGTCTGACAAGCAGGTGAACGCACAACCATTAGAATATTTGTGGAATAAGACAAATGACATTTACAAACAGAAAGTAATTTGTGAATAAAACTTTTATATAAGTATATTTTTAGCAATCTAAAAGAATAAACTTTGATAAAGAAAACCCCAAATCAGCTTCAAATTTAAAATTGAAAATTCAAATTTTAGTTGATAAGTATAAGCGAAAAGATAAGCATAATATGAGCCCTCCCCCTTTTTTTTCTTGCATATTAACAAAATCTAGAGTTATAGGAAGATAAGAGGGAATTACTACAGCACTGCACAGAAAGCAGGACTTTTCTGCCTTTCTGTTCACAACTACAGTAAAGCCTTTTGTCGCCTTCAACCTAACCTTTTTTCTTCATAAATCTAACCTTTCCACTGTCATTAAGACTATACACAAAAGGGAAACACTTTTACTCCCCTAATCATCTGGGAGCTTTCTGCATCCATGCATCACCGTCAATGCAAACCAACAAAATGCGGCATCAAGTTCTCTCTGTTTTGTACATTTCACAATCCAACAGTCAGCGTCTACTGCAGATAAATTAGCCTCCTTCAGAAAAACCTCCCGGTAGGCCGATTACTTGAATCTTTTAACTGAAATTATCTTCCCTTGGGTTTTCAGGGAGGTCATGCCTTTCTTGTGTGGCATCTTGCTGGGCCATGGAGATAAATATTCCGTTCAACAGGATCTGCGCAAAGATGGACACGGAAGTAAACAAGACCTTGTTAGTAAGCAGCAAAGAAACAAAAATGGAAAAGTGATTATCTCATGTTAATAAAAATAGTTAAGAATAAAAAGAACGTGCATAGAATGAAATGTGTACTGTAGCATTACCAACAGCAACACATAAATAGCTAAACAAATTTCCATTTCTCAAATTTCATTGAGCTTTCAATTCACTGCGCTGAAAACAATCCTAACAACTCAAGTGAAATGCACAACTATAATATTATTTATAGAAAAATGCTAGGTAGTATACTGACCAAGTAGAAGCAGAAAAAAGGAAAACTAAGCCAGTAATAGTGTACTTTTTCAGTGGCTATAAACTATCCATGTGCCTGAAAAATCTGTGAATATAAAACCTAATTAATCTGAAAGTTAAGAATGATTGTCGTGCATCTAATGGAGTGATCCAATTGACAGCCTCAGTTCATATCCAGCTCATCTAAGACTTAGCTTCAGATATTTCAAGTGATCCTTCCGGATCAATGTTATTTACCTTTACCTAGTTCAGCATCATTCTTTACAATGACAGTATCATCATTAACCATTCTAGTAAAACTGCTCCAGAACTACTGTCACAATCGGTTGTTAAGGCACTTCAATATTTGATATAAGAGGTAAAATGGTATTTTATGTATTATGAACGTAAGGGTTAAGTAAGAGCTAAAAAATGGAATAAACTAAACTAATTGTGTACACCCTAGTATTAAATGATGGAAATGGAATAGAAAACTGTTTTATGCAGGAAATATGTCTAACTTAAAAATTTCTAACTGCCACTACCAACAATAAAATGAAATGATTGAAACACTTCTCTTTTACCTGATTGTTGTTTTCAGTATGCTTGGGATCAAATAGCATAGGGCGGCAGCGCTTGTCTTCATTCATCAAGCTTGAATTCTGGAAATGATTTACAAGTGCGGCTTTCCCCTGTATTCGAGCATATGCCAACGAGACTACTTTCTCACTGTTAAATTTTTCCCATTTCCGACCAGCAAATGCCTGCAAGAAAGTAAACACTTATGCTTGGAATCTAATGTAAGCAACAAAGTTAAGTGGGTAATCAATTTCTATAAGATAATCCATGTGGTGGTAGCTAAAAACAAGGCGAATATTGAGCATTCTTAGCAGTAATACAAAAGCTATAAAATTTAGCTCACATCCTTATAGTCCAAATCAAGTGGTAAATTCTGCCTCAGTCATATTCTCTAATTTTTACTTCGATCAAAAGCTTCTTATTGACTACAATTTTCCATACAAAGATGGATATTTGCAAAGAGCTAATAATAGATATATAACATTGCTACAAAAGATAGGTGTGAAGGTAAATCAGAGTTCAAAGCATAAGAAAACTAAAATGTAAAAGAAACAATAATTAGCTATAAAAACAGGAATAACCTTATACAAAGAAAGCCACACACAAGGTAAAAAGAGGTTGAGCTTAAGAAATAACCTTAAAGAAAGATACAATATAACCAGGAGATGCCATATTAATGAAGGCATAGCCAACATTGCATTTATTCTGCAGAATTGAAGCTCAACAATCAGCAGTAGGCAAAAATATTACAGAGAAGTGTATAATCCAGAAAATACAAAAAATACCTTGAAATCAATAGGCAAGTAGAAGAAATCATAAGTCCCTTCATGAGTTTCATCAATTACTTCCAAAAGCATATTTGATGTATACCTAAAATTTAGTAAAATATGAGCAACAAAAGTAGACCGCATGACACTGTAATAACAGAGCATTACGCCAATTAATTCAAGAATATCATACTTGTTTGGTATGTTCTTTATCATCAACGTTGTTCTGGTGTCTTTACCAGCAATGATCTTCTCCAAATCTAATTGATATTGCACTCTGCTATCTTCCTGACACCCAGAGTTTCCAACTGTCTGATTTCGGCCACGGTCAAGCAGACCTTCAAAACCAACTGAACCTGAAATATTATTGAAAAGGAGGATTTAAAAACAAACGAATTCTCATAAATCAGTGCTCATCATTAAAAAAGCTAATATTTCTTACCGTTTTGCATGGAAGCAACATTAATGCGGGGATAGGCACCAAAGTTCGTCATGAGGCTTCCACTAACACGTGTGGGGCCTGTGCCGCCAAACTTTCCCTGTCTCATGTAAGATGTGTCTGGGGAATCAGAGAAATAGCCGAAATTACTCTCAAAAGGGAAAACAGATGGGGCAGACCCAACATTAAACTGGGAGAAGTGCTCGGATGCCCCAAAGGAACCACGCAGATTCTGATACAGATTACTCTGGCGTTGTGGCTGGTTATTGGGAAAAAGTGAGTTGCTAAGAGCTTGAGATTGGATAGATGAAGGCTGGCCATGATCCCTTAAGTTATTGTTATTACCCCAGAGAAATGATGTTCCAGTCAGTGCAGTAAAACCAGATGCAGTAGAGGCTGACGAAGCTGCGGATGACACAAGCGGGCTGGCACTTATAATTCCACCATGATGTTCTGGAAACGAATGTGAATTGTGCAAAGTTGGTGACCCATGGAATATGTTGTCAGCACGGTTATTCCAATAGGAGCTCTTCCCAACGGGTGATTTCATGGGAGGATATCCTGAAGAGAACCCAGAAAGATGGTTACTGCCCAAAGGGCTCATTCCCCCATTAAATGCAGTTTCATTGAGTGCATTTAATTTATTTTCATCTGTTGGGCTGCCAAGTTGGGACCACAAACCTGAGAACAAATTGAAACACTTAAAACAAATGTAATAATATAACCATAGGAGAACAAGGAAATAAATGATGTAGATTAAGGGCTATAAAATATTATAATACTTGGTGGAGAGTTGGCAGAAGGTGAACCAATCTGAAATGAATTATGCTTTGTTTCGTCTTGCTCAAATTCGTGATTAAAATGCTGTATAAAACTGCATAACAAGAATACAACCATGAGAATATGTGCAATACTCTGTATACAGTAAAGGAAAATACCAAACAAGTGAAAGTTAAATGCATAACAAAAACAGATAATAGAGGAATCCACAATTGGATTTTTTTTCCCTCAACAACCAATCAAGAATATTTTCATTTGAAACATCACTAGACAAATTGACACAGAACTTGGAACATGCATTATACTAGATAACATGATGCATAACAGAAGTGCAAATAAAAAATTAACAAAGCTCCTTAGGACACAAGTGACAGGAAGTTCTCAGTCCGACGGTTCTAGATGTTGATGTCAGAAAGGCCATTCAAGTAACAGACCATAGAGAATACTCCCTCCATCAAAATTTGTTCAGCATGGTTTGATTTTTTTTCTCTTCTAGTTTGACAATTGTAAGGCACACAGCAGACATGGAAAAAGTTCCGTAGATTTTCCAACCCTGACCCATTACTTTCTGTACTACGAATTATGGTGCATGCATGCATAAACACTAATACCATGTAATCTGGTCATTTAATGTCCCTTCTTAAACTCTGTGCTGAGGTACAACATGCCTAACCTAACAAATTCCAATGGAGTGAGTAACTATGTACAACAGGAGTTAGGGGATTCAAAGTACATATGTTAAGCCAGCCCACATGCAGTAATTTTCAATGCTAAATAAAAAGTTAAATGCACACTAAAACATCATCTAGAATTTCAGCAATAACTGAACAAACAAAAATAAGTCACAAAATCAACATCTCAGCGAAAAAAACTATGACAGCATGCAACCAAGCAAATCACAGAAGCAGCTATGGTACAATCTTATTTAGCGAACACAAAAGACATGTGATGTACAGCAATACAGACCTTCGGCGAGCTCCACCAGGACGGCTAGGTTCCAACTTTACCCGTTTTCCAGCAATGTCACTCTTGTTTAATGAACGGAGGGCAGATTCTGCAGCCCTAACATCATAGAACTCAATAAATCTATGGTGTCGCTTATGTGGTGTCTCTCTTATCTGCACCAGGCGTAAAGCACAAAATTATGTAAAACATGCTGTTGAAGTTAATTTTAACAAAGCTTTCTAGAAGGATATATGGGTTCCTAAGTATACGGTGCACAATGATTGGATCAGTTAGGAGGTACAGAGTAACACTTTTTACCTCCCTAACTTCACCAAATGCACCAAAAATTTGAAGGAGTTCCTCATTTGAAACAGCTGGTTCCAGATTAAAGATCACCAGGGTTCCTTGGTTCATATCTTTATCTGACGGATTCTCCTGTGAAGAAAAATCAAATAAATCAACAGAGAATGATATTGAGAATAGGATATATTAAAATAGCTGACAAAAGTATTGACCTTGGGAATTGAATAGTGAATGTCAAGTTTCCTCCTCCTTAATGGTTTACTTTGCAATGCAGTCTTTGCATTTCTTGCATGACGGATATCGTAGTAAGATATCATAACGAATCCTCTGTGTTTCGTTGCAGTGTACATGGACCGAATATCCCCAAATGGCTGAAAATAAGTATGCTTAGCAAAGCAATAATAATTACTATAAAATATACGTACATGTTATAATAACCTTAATGAAATGAAAAGTGGAAGGTTTACTACACATGAGAAATTGCAAATTCAATTGAGACAGATTATAACAAGCTATTACAAACTGGTTCCATGATTTATAATAACAAAATGTGAACTGAGAACAGAGGAAGTGCCCTAATACCTTGCTACTTTCTATTTTGTTTTCTCCATTCTTAAGACAGTAATCCTCAGTTATTATACAATAATGTAGCGCCTTAATTCACTAAAGAGAGATCTTATTACCATGGAATATTTTATAAAAGGAATGTTTGTTAAATGGTATTTTCAGCGCCTATGGTTATCATATAAACATGTTACTATGTTAGACTAAACTATAACGGTGCGTTTGGATAAATGGGTTATAAAGGGTGGGATTGAGAAATGGAAATGAATGGAAGGTTGGGATGAAATGAGGTGAGATGAATGGATAGCTAAGATTAAAAGTTATATTTGGAGGGTGGGATAACATTTCCCTAACCCAATTTCCAAACATGCCCTAAAGGTTACTATTAAAGACCTGCATTTCTATGTATATAAAAAAAAGAAAAGAAGAAACCCCTAAGCTTAACTGCAACAAACAATAAACGGAACAGAATAATACTAATAATGCTTTTGTAGTATTGTGGAGTGAAAAGTTTTTGCATGCTAGTTTGTTTGACACAACCAACATTTTATTGTGAGATAACACAACAACTGACTTCAGACATGTTTTGAGTAATATAAATTCAACAAAATAAAGGTTCATCTATGCTACATGCCAATAGCCACGTTATGATCTCTGAAAGTTTAGACTAATCAGCACCCAAGTTATAGCTGTGTATTCGTCTGAGTTATTCTATTTCAACACAGTATTACTTGGGTCATGTAATAACAGTAGTATCAAAGAAATATGCTCAATAAAATCTTTTTAGGATAATGAACTAAGGCATGAGTTTAGGTATTAGTTTGTTTGGATAAACTTAAATGAGTTTTAAATTACTAATACAATAAAAACTGTTGTTTATTATCATATGATAAGAGGGATAACCAGGAAAATGTTAAGTAAACATAACATGTAGCGTAACCATGCTTCTCTACATGAACAGCTTGCAGTCTGTTGGCATGCCCAAAGAAAAGGACAACAGTGAAGACATGAAATGCATGTGCATATTAGAATCCAATCAAAGCTCATAGGATAGCATCTTGTCTTGGTGGAGTGCTGATAGTTTTTTCTACTAGGAGAAATATGAAGCCACAAAGTATGTTAAATAACTAGATTTCAAGAATATTTTACCAGAAAATACTATGCAGAACATTAAGCAACAGAATTAAGCCTCCATGGACTTACGAATATACCTCAAACAATGAGCGCAGTTCTGAGTCTTCAACATTACTATTAATGTTCCGAACGAACAATGTCCTGGACGGGTGCTCACCATAAGGATGCTCACCAGTAACTGTTCCAGCACCATTTTGGATGCTGTACTGATTAGTGCTACTTCCAGTACCATTGACAAGGCTAGCCTTTGCTGTACCAAAGGTGATGCTTTCCAGAGGGTCAATATCCAGCTCCATACCCCCACTATTGCGGAAAACATCATATTCTTCTGATTCCTCAACTTGGGTTCTCAGTTTAACATGATCAAAATCTTCAATTACCCCAGCCAATAGCTCTTCATCATCTGGTAACAGATTTCCAATCAAATGCTGTGCTACATCATCCATGGGGTCAGCCACTCTAGCATTAGTGCCTGGCTGCTTCATCATGGGAAACATATCATCCTTTGGTTGAGCATTGTACTCCCTTTCTTTACCTGGCACTGCATGAGACACCATGATGTGAGCTCATGTATGGGAATTGATCGTAGTTTAACAGAAAAGAAAATTTCCATACGTTTTCCAAATTGCAGAACTGATGGCAACGAGCTGGAGAACAAGACCGCGTCACTTGATCCGTTGACTGTAGTTGAAGAAGGACCTCCCCATGCCCATATGTTTCTCATCTGATGAGTCCTTTTGGATGGAATGAATGCAGGTTCTGTACAACATCATAAATATTAAATGGATTAGAGTATAGCAAAATTTTCATCACCTATAGAGTGGTATTAAAGTACCTGATGATTTGGTATGATCCTCACGCTGCTCCATCGCATCAATACTGAAAAAAAGAATCAAAATGATGTCAATGCTGATTTACAACAATTCATGATGTACAAAAATCCCTTGTCATATAGTACAATTGTAGTAGAAACAACAGGACCACAACCAGTCAACCACCCTAGTACTACTATCACCACGAATGACATCAATAGGGTCCAAATAAGGGAAACATAACTTCTCATCTTTGCAAACCGTATCAGGGGCGGATCTAACATGGGGCATAGGGGGTTCAATTAAACCCCCCAAACTTTTTGGGGAACAAACAAACTTATTAGTATTATTAAGGCTAACACGAATATTAAGAGGAAGACCCATGTCTAGACGAGAAACAAGCAAAGGGGTTAACGCAAATTGGAGGAAATCTGCGCAGGCGGCGGGCGAACTCACCAGCAGTCGACGCCGAGGGGACGCACGCACGACGACTTCCTCTTTCTTCTCGGACACAATCACACGCAGAGATGCCTGGGAATATGAGATATTGGTATCTTTCCTTAACTTTTTTGCTAATCCCCCACTCCATCCCAGCAGGTCCGAGAGCTTACCGGTCCAGCGGCGATGAGGGGGGTGTGGTGTGCGCCACACCCCGCAATGGCGTCGCCTCGTCGCCGCCTCGCCGCCGCCGCCGCCACTCCTCACAACACAACCGGAAACCGGAAAGGCCGAACTCCTCGTGTACCCTCGGCTCGCGCCGGTGGGCGCGGGCGGGCGGGCGGGCGCGCGCGGCAAGCCGGAGGCGCCACGAGGGGGAGGAGCAGAGGGGGAGGAGGAGACGACGAAGGAGAGAGAGAGAGGAGTTGAGAGGGAAGAGAGAGAAGGGAGCGGAAGGCAGGAAGAGAGGAAGAGGGGGGGAGAGATGAAGTGAGGCGAGGGATATTCCACCAACCTCCTGGATCTTCTGTCACAGGCCCTTTTCTAGCGGCTGCAAAGCGGGACGTTTGCTGTGGCATGTGTCTTCTTTTGGAAGTGTACACATGTTAGGTCATCAATGGGGGTATAGCTTTTAATGTAGGTACAAATGACTTCATTGATTTACTAGGCAAAAAATGAAGAGATAGTGTTTATCTCTTTGATTGCATGGATGTGGGAAGTGTTGTCAGTAAAAAGGAACAGAAGATGACAAATTTTATGTGGTCCAACTGATAACACATGTTTCATGAGATTATGTGGTCCAAGTGGTAACCCATGTTTCATGAGAGTATTTAAAATGCTATCAAAAGTGAATCTTAGAGGGAAGAGGAAAAAAAGGAGTCGCTCCAAGTAAATAGAACAACTGTGAATATACTAAATAGGTTCGTTTAGTCTTTTTCTTATATCTTTAATTTGTTTCGTTTAATTTCCTTCAACCCTTAAAGTTAAATCTCACCATTAGAGAAGCTATGGAATCATCGATCCCTTTACAAGCTTTATAGAAGATATGGTAACTTGAGGGATGGAGGCGGCCCATAGAGAAATAAAGTGCAAAAGGCACTATGCTTGCACCATGGCTAGATTTTGCCTTGGACAATATAAAACAGAAGAAAATAGAGTTGAGTAATGTAGAAAACAACGACTAAAGCATTGGACAAGGGCGACACTACATCGCTAGATCTAGATGAAGGCGGCCTCTGCACTTGACAACAGCATGTGTGTGTGTGTGCGCGCAAAAACAAGCTAGTTGGATACATAAGAATAAGATTGATATGTGCTAGCATGATCAATAAAACATTAGAGTGGTATATTGGCCGCTAAGGTATAATGCAATGTCTGGTTTAGTTGTACTCACATCGTTAATATTTTCTTCACCAAATCATAGTTATCGTCATCACTCATCGATTTCGATTGAGCCACCCAAAAAGTCATTATAGACACAAACTAGCTGACAATGGGAGTGCGGTGGATGATAGCCATGGTCAAGGTTATGGAAGAGTGTGCGGCCACGCCTTAGGCTGGTTAGAGCCAATAAGGAATGGGCAACACCACATCCATGCCATATCCTCATTTATTGGTGGCTTGGCATGATAGGTGTGACGACAACCGTTAGAAGGCGAGGTAATTAACGATCTTGGCACAACATGTAGGAAGGAGACAATTAATGGGATTTTTTTCTAGGGGACAGGCAGGGAGCTCCTGCAATTCACTATAGAAGAAGAGAGTTGATCTAGTTTATAAGGGAAACCGAACCCAAAAACCTTACAACAGCACAGTTAATTAAAGGAAAACCGGCAAAAACCCCGACATTGACAAACTGAACCTAAGTACAGCCGTCCAACAAGAGATAAACTCCTAAAATGAAGCCTTCAAGAAGGTTATGCCGACAGAACGGCGACATCGTCCGATCCTAACGAATCTAGGTTTTTACCCGGAGAAAACTCTTGAAGTGGAGTTGAACGAGGGCTCCAGTAGCAACGCCTTCAAGAAGGTGAACGACGCCCAAGGGCGTCGTCATTGCTAGCACCGAGAGCGGAGCAAGACTTTCGCCTTGGAGCACCCATCAACCAAAGCATCCACGACAGAAGCCTACAAATGTCACCTGCACACCGAGGATACCTGCGATATTCACACCACCTGAACAACGACCGGACTCCAACCACCCCTTTCCCACCAGAGGACGCGCCGGATTTGAGCAAGGGAGCTAGATCCGGTCGTCTTCCTCTCCACCAACGCCGGCCGACGCCTAGAGGGGCGCCGGAGGACGCCAGTGGCAGCCGTGGGGTGCCTGCGTGCTCTGGCCACCGCCGGCCGCCACGCCGCCGCCGGATCCGGGTGCGCCACCGCCGGATCCGCGGCCTCCACCACCGCCACCCTAACGCCGTCGCCATCCCCGCTGCCATCACCCACAACACCACCCGGCGCAACTCACCTCGACCGCCACCGTCGCCCGTCCCCGCCGCCGTCGTCAACCCCGCCGCAGACGCCTTCCCCGCCGCCAGCCCATCCCGCCAGATCCGGCCGGAACGGCACGGATCTGGCGGTCACCGCCTTCGCCACTCCAGGCGGCTCCCCAGGCCGCCCGAGCGCGAGGAGACGAGGAGCTCCCCACCGCCGCCGTCCTTGCGGCCGCGCGGCTTCGTCGGCGGCCACTCGGGCGACGGTGAGGTGGAGAAGGGGGGTGGGGGTGGGGGGAGAGGGGCGGCCGGGTCGTCGCCTCCTGAGCCGCCCCTGGGGAGAGTGACGCGAGAGGGGAAGTCACTCTAGATGCTGTCTCGAGTTGTCTCTCTTCACAATTATCGGGATTTTGGGAGGGACAAAGAGAAGTGTGAGGGGTAAGGTAGAAAAAGGTGATTCGAATAAGTGAAAAGTGTGCCAACTAGCGGGATAAGGATATATGTGTGAGTTTGTTTTTCGCTATGGCTCTAGTGTGATGTAAAAGTTGCAATAGATTTTGGTAATAAGAAATATTACAAGGACATGCACAAAAATAGTCAAGAACTAAAATACAAAAGTACTCAAGGGTAACTTATTACATTTTAGTTGCATAGTAACTACAATCTACATCTATGGTTTTTAGCTGGCGTTGCCGTTTTTGGGGACTTGTTGGGAGTGTAGCGTGGCTAGGCCCCTTCCCTCTGCTTGGAGTTAGTGCTTAGCCACTGTAGTTTCTCTAGCTTCAGCTTTTTATTTTGATTTTTCTCCCTTCCCCTGGCATAAGCCGGTCTGGTTGATTGCGTTGTGTAACTAAAACTTTTTTCGTCTAATATATTGATGTGCAATCCTTTTGCGCATTCGTGAAAAAAAACAATCTACATGGCGTACTCTCTCATTTGAAACTACACCATAAGACCATTTTGCATCGTAAATTGTCCTAAAGACTAGCCTTTGTATTTTTCAAGTGGTTTAAGTGACAAGTAGCATGTGTCTAAGTTCGTCTATAGAAATTTTGATGTATGTAGACTCCCTACTTGGGGTGTGTTTGGTTTCTTGCACCATTTTAGTTTGGCCAGTATGTTCCATCCTGAGTCATCCTAGCCTGCATAGATGGGTGCAAATGAAGTTGTTTGGTTAGTTGTATCAGTTAGGCCTGGATGATGTGAGATATGTTGTTTAGTTGGTTGTATGGGCAAATGTTGTATGCAAGAGATTTTG
Organism: Oryza sativa Japonica Group; assembly: GCF_034140825.1. Lineage (NCBI taxonomy): Eukaryota > Viridiplantae > Streptophyta > Magnoliopsida > Poales > Poaceae > Oryza > Oryza sativa. The sequence continues at coordinate 12,753,216 of NC_089036.1, read as the reverse complement.
TTTGGTTGACTGTGTGAGTCCAAATTTGGTTACCTCCTGTTTTGTATGGTGTGATTACCCCTGCAATTCTAGTACTATTCAATTATAAAGAATTTAAAAGGTTCATATAAGCATCTAATTTACACATTATATACAATAATTCAATTAGATGTATTCTTATCACATAGTAGTAAAAAAGTGGACACTATACACAGTATACAATAACTTTGCCAAACATATTTATCCACAATGGGCCAGTGTGTGTGTGTGTGAGAGAGAGAGAGAGAGGGGGGGGGGGGGGAGGGAGGAGAAGGGATAGCAGGAATCCAAGAATCTTCCTGTTCGTGAAGCTCACCGTCCCTCGCCTCCTGCCGGGATCCACCTTGCCGCTTGCCTCCATCGCCATCCCAGTGGCTGTTGAATCCGGCTGTTGGGCCACTAGAGGGAGAGCGGATGGTGCTGGCAAGGAAGGGGATGAGGGCGACATCATAGAAGGGAGTGATGACGAGGAAGGGATAAAGGGAAACAATGCGACGAGGAGGAGGGGATGGAAGGCAATAGCGATGGCGGTGGTGCCCCTCGAGCCTCCAGATCCATCGAGGCATGGTGGATAAATGGAGGCAACAGTGCGGTGGAGCTCCTCTCGCGGTTTGCAATGACAGAGAGGCAATGATGATGCTCGTGAGGTAGTGGAGACGACGGCAACTCAAGAGGCTCCGCGCAAGCAAATGGGGCAAAGGGAGGTGACAGGATGCGCCACCCCTCTCGCGTCCCCCCACCGCACCCGCTAGTCCCCGCACCTGCACGCGCTTAGCCCGGACAAGGAGCGAAGCTTGATTCGGGCATTCTCTCAGGCCTGGCTAGCTAGGGAGGCTTATTTGCATACGCGGAGCCAGGCTTTGAAGGCGGGCTAGCAAATATCGCTCCAGTGCACCCTGCGTGTGTGAGCCAGGGGTCGTGCAGGCAACCAAACACGCACTTAACCACTGAACTGTTACAGTGAAAGTAATTAATTTCTAACCACTACACCACTTAGTTCTGAATGTTGCTGAATTTTGTTTGCTAGAGTTGCACACATATGACTCCAGTACCATATCAAATGTGCTTCATATATAATTTTTATAGATCCAATTTGTACAAAGTATTACTCCCCCGTCCAAAAAATATAAACCTATGACATAATGGAAAAAATATTGATATTCTTGGCCTTACCTAGAGAGAGAAAGCACGGATTTAGTGTGCACATGCATGATTAATTATTGTGCACCGTGTAGACTCACAGTTTAATGTTTTTGTGAGCTAAGTTTTTGGGATCGAGCAAATAGTATTCAACTGAGGTTTTTTTTTTTTAACCAGCCTTTTTCACCCCACTCCTAAGGGTACGTTTGGATAATGTGAATAGTGGGACGGGATTGAGATTGAAAATGAACAAAGGATTAGAATAAAATAACATAGAGAAAAATGGATGGGTAGAATTCGAAGTTACCCCTTGGTATGTGGGAAATCATTTTCCTTTCCCATTATCTAAACGGGCCTAAACACCTATGAGAGACTTGTCATGAATAAGAGCACATATATTAAGTTGAAGGAACAAATTAACGCAGTTAACATGTCCTACCAAACTAGTTTCATAAAAAGATATTTAGAATCATATGCAAGGAAAGGGACAAACTTACAACTCTCTTTATAAGTGATACTAAGAAATTGATAATAAGGTCCTCCTTAACATCAATACACTCTCTCCGTTTTTTAATAGATAATACCGTTGACTTTAAACACGTTTGATTATTCGTCTTATTAAAAAAATATTCAAATTTCTAATAAATCATGCTTAAAGTATTTTAAGTGATAAAATAACTCACAACAAGATAAATTATAATTACAGAATTTTTTTGATAAAATGAATAGTTAATTATGTGATAAAAAGTTAACGGCATCATCTTTTAAAAGCAGGTAGTATTCTTTAGTCTAGCTTGAGCCTTTGTTGAATCACTCTTTCTAAAAACTCAGGTAAGTTGCACAGCCTGACCGCCAGAAGCACCCGGCCGCAGAAAATCCAGAAGAGGGCAACTACACTTCGGCGAATTTGCCGTATTTGAGTAGAACAATTTGCGTCCGTTGACATTGCTTTGCCCTGTCGTCCGGATCGAGCGCTAAACTGCTAACTGTTCTTCTACCGCCGGTATTAACGTGCTAACTCGATAATTAAGTTAAGAGACCTGATTGGTGAAGCCTTTGCATCATCATCCCCAAATACTACTCAATGATTTCATGACAGCGACGCTGAATTTTCTCATCCACTTGCATCGTCGTCTCCATTTTAGTGAGCTAAAAAAAAATCCGAAGTGTTGATGCTTTCGTGTCAAGACTCTCTAGTAGGATTAATTAGGCTTTATACTAATTAATCACAGGTGTGGCGTGTACATATAAGAGCAAGGATAATAGTATAGCTCACTTCCTACTATTAACTCATCTTAAAATCAACGTATATAATAGATTAGTTATAAGGTTGGCTATATTTTTCTTCTCTTCTCTTTATCTCTCACTTATGCATTTAATGTATTTGTCTTAGAGCTTGTGATAAGCTAGCTCTTGAGAGCCAACACCTTTAATTTTTCAGTATCTTTCTCCTCCTCCTAAGCTTATAATAGACTTATAGCGCACTATTATACTCGCTTAAAAGCAGTTACATGGCAAGTCAGACACATGTTTGCATGTTCCTAGCTAGTGAATTAATTCTGTGCCCATATCTGGCAAAACTAGTACTACTACCTGCAGTACTGTACTGCCAACATAGTGTTTGCATATTTATCCTGGATGTTGCTGCGGCAGAAATAGATTAAAACGTTTCCGAATTCGGCAAGCATCGAATCCTATTGGTGGGGAGCACCAATGTGACGACCGCGTCATCAGATTTTATTTTTGTACTTCAAGGCGTGTGATGATGTCAAGGATATTTGTTGAATCGCTCAATAGATTCTCTACGAAAAATAGGCTCCATGAATGTTATGGAATGTCTGGTTCCCCGGCCATAAGTAAGTTTACTGATTCAGCTTAAGTAAATTTTAGCCAGTTCTGCTATTTGTTAGTCATGCAATTTTCTGTTATTTATTAGTCAACTAAGGGTCTCTTCGGAACCCAGACTTTTCAACCCCTCTCCAGCGTATTCCACGCGCATGCTTTTAAAACTGTCAAACGGTGTGTTTTTTGCAAAAAGTTTCTATATGAAAGTTGCTTAAAAAATCATATTGATCCATTTATGAAAAAAATAACTAATACTTAATTAATCACACGCTAATGGACTGATCCGTTTTCCGCGCACACGGTTCAGGATGGGAACTAGATGGTGCGGACACACCCTAAACATGCTCAATAACGAAAAAAAAAGGACCAGCTTTGATATATATTCACATCACTTTCTAGCTTCCATTGTTTTTTCCCTGATTAACTTGGAGTATTTGAATGCTTATTTTGTTTGTGTTATATTCGCAAGGATCTATACACAAAAGTATAATATTTTATTTTATGTTAGAACACTCTTTGTTTTATCCCTAACAAAAAAAAGGAAATTTAAGGTGTTGGATGTTGATCTGTTCTAATATTTGAAAAACAAGTGATAGATTAATAGAGAAAATATAAGTCGTTCGAAAAAAAGATACCCAAAAGGTCAGAGAAAAAGGGACTACACATATATCACTTAACACATTCCCCCTCTTTAAATCACATAAATTTTAGATAGTTGAGATCGCTTTTAAGATCAAGCCATACCCCTTAATTGTAACCCATTACTCTCTTCTTCCTTACTCACATCCGATTGCCGCTGTCACTGCCTCCCCACCTTAGGGAGTCGCCCCTTAATCTCGCCATTGCCGGAAGCCACCAATAACGGCCAACAAGATCACCCACCCGCCTAGACTCATCCCTCTTTTCCTTCTTCCAAGCAGCGGTGAGGTGCCCCCACCAGCCTTATTCCTTTTCTTGGATGACTCTCCCACCTCCTAGCCACTACCATAAGGCATCTGTTGCTAACCTTGGCCAATGCTCTCCTCCAATCTCACAGCTCCATCAATGCCTACGGTCATCCCTCTAAAGCCGCCTTGCCCCCTAACTTTTTCACCACCTCCCAACTTCAAAACGCTAAATCGTGGTTTGTTAGAGTTCAGGGCTCGACAGAGCTTGCTAGCAAGAGACAAAAGTGAAGTAGATTTGAAGACTAAAATTTCGTAAAATTTCCCGTAAAATGTGTCAACCGATATAGAACCTTTGTATCAGAGAAAAAAAAAAACTACTCCTACCTATGAGTCTAAATACATATATAAGTTTTTTTTTTTGTTTTTGACCGGGGAGTTTGCCATTTACTACTTCCGTCCCTAAAACACCAATATAATATTGAATGTGACACATTCTAATACTATAAATATGTACATATCTCTGCCCAAATTTATTATAATGTTTCACAGCCAGGCATAGAGTACTTCAGCCCAAGGGGGACCGATATTCCCCTCGGCCCACGGACAGCCTTGTTTCGAACAGGCGTGGAATTTCGGTCCATATACATTTATGTTTGGATCCCTGGAATCAGTTTTCTCCAGCCTGCGTAACCCAACCCCATCCAGCCTAGAGAAAGCAGAGAAGCCTCCTCCGACGATATCCGCCCCCCGCGCACGTCGCTCTCCGTAAGTGTGGCGTGAGCGTCGATGCGCCTCCACTGAGCCTCGCAAGGTTTGTCGTCCTAGGCCCTGTTTGGAAGATTAGCCCAGGGCTAATTTTGAGAGCTAATGTTTAGTCATGAATTGCTAGGCTAAACATTAGCCTAGGGTGGTATGTTTGGATCCATGTGCTAATTCAAGGCTAAAAGGTGGAGAGAGAGTAGAAAGAGAGGAGACAGAAGGAGAGAGAGAGCATGGCCCCCACACAAAATTAGCCCCATTAGCACCCCTTGGAGGGGCTAATGTTTTGAGGGGGGCTAATTCACTTTAGCCAAAAATTAGCCCACCTGTTTGGATCCTTGAGGGCTAATTCAGAGCTAAAAGATAGGGGCTAATGTTTAGCCCATAGAACCAAACAAGACCCTAGCTTCGCTTCGCGCCGCCTAAGGGGCGCGGCGAAGTGCGAATTCGAAGCACTCGCAGGCCACTCGCAGGAGCCTGACCGCTCGCCCGCCCACCCGCTCGTGTGACTGGCCTCCTCCCTACCGTGGGCGTCGTGCTGCTAATCGGTCACAAAGCAATCAGCGTAGGATCCTGGTGAGCCCGGACTGGAGCCGACCCTTCGTTTCTTGCATGCAGTGCCCGCCTCCCGCCACCCGCTCGACGGAATGCCTGCTTGGTGAAAGAGCTTGAAAAGAAAGAGAATGTCTGAGGCCAGCGAGGAGGATGCAATCGAAGCCCTCCCGGACGAGATCGTCCATCACATTCTGTCCTACCTGCCGGCGGATGAGGCCATGATGACCTGCATCCTATCCAGGCGCTGGCGCAACCTCTGGAAGTCCACGTCCGTCCTGCTCATCATCGATATGCAACGATGGAAGAGCTGAGCTCCAAGGAGTTCAACAGGTTTTTCAACCATCGGGTACAATTCCATGGAAGCTCTCCTCTACGTAAGTTTGTTCTGGTATTCAATTCAAGTCGAGAAGAGAATGAAACTGATGAAGATAGTCGTCCATTCCGATATGTCCTGATGTGGGTCATGTACGCTCTAATGTGTCAAATTCGGGTGCTCAGAATCAGTAACTTCATGCAAGCATACATTGAAATGGATGATGGTGTAGAATCGAATCACAAGAACTAAGCCAACCAGAGGAGGGTGAATGGTTGATATACCCAAAAACTGAAAACTTTTAGCGGAAATAAAAGTTACCTTCGAAGTCGATGGATCGCGGTCTGACCGAAGGTGTTGAGCCGGTCTGACTGCCTGATGAGCGTCGGTCTGACCGAAGTAGATCGATCGGTCGAACCGTCGAAGTCGCGGCCGCGCCTGCTGCCTCCGCCGGTCTGACCGACCGTATGCCGCCGGTCTGACCGCTGGTAGATCGCCGGTTAGACCGCCGAAACCCGGTGAAACACAAATCGAAGAACTCTTAAAGTAGATGACGACTTTATTGATTCTCTCTGTGTTTACAAAGTACACCAACAACACTCCTTACAAAAATTTCGACTAAACTCGAGACCCTAACTCAAAACTCAACTCAATTGCTCTCTAAAGCGATACCGGGAAGCCTCACGCTCCCCCTCTATTTATACATGAGCTAGGCAGCCTAAAGCCACGAACCAAACAAATACTAGGAGTCCTAAACACATTAGGAAACCCTCTAGTACAAGAAAGAAAATCTACATAACCAATTGTACCAAATTTGGTCCAAATTCGACTCCGCATCCCATACGCACACAATACCTCCATCGTATGCCATATGGAATCTCCATCAACCACGTGCATCAACTCTAGTCTAAGTATCCCGCATGATCTCTGACCACCACAGACGTCGTCTTATCCCCAAGCCGACTCCCGGTCCATCACCGCAAATACTCTCCCGAGGCATCGAGTCACCTACATATGAAAAAAACAAAGAAACCATATTCCGAGACAAGCTATCGCCAACTTGACTCATTAGGAGCAAACAACAGTATTACACATGTATAGTATCCATCTAGAAGCCATAATCATAAAATAAACTCGGATATCCGAACAAACAAATCCGAAACCGAAACCGACACAGTGTCGGCCGGTCAGACCACGGGCTGGCCGGTCCGACCGCACGATCACCGCCGGTCTGACCGGCACACACTGCCCGGTCTGACCGGTCACATAAACTAACAAACCTGTGATTCACCTGTAAATCCAATCATCTCCAAAACCACTTCGTGAATAAATTCCAAATAACAAAACCAATAATCTCCGATGCCAATTATTCATCACAGAATAATAATCAAAAACACCTTTGATTTTACAATCTCCCCCTTGATGAACACATTTGGCAAACCCTTAAAAATGTTTTGGTGTTTGGAAAAATAAAAACAAAAGTGGTAAAAAGCACACTTCGTACAAACGTACACATCGTGCTCGAAAATCCAAAAGAAAACTTTTCCCCCTTTTTAAAAGAAAGAAATTCCCAATTGAACCAAAAACATGCTCTTCTCAACAACTCTCAACAACTCTCTGCTTCTCCAAAAATCCAAAAAATTTCATATTACTTCTCCCCCTTTTGACAATGATTTCATCAAGCATAAGAATTATGTTCATTAATGTTGAAGAGCTTAGCACACATATAGCATATCAAGTCATGTGTTGCAATAAAAAGAAGATAAACCCATCTATAATATAACAAGCATGCATTAAAGTATAACCATGAACTAAAGATTTTACAATTAAGTTTGAATCAACAATCAAAATTCATGATTTTATACGATTTATAATGCAACATCTTAACAAGCACATAGGTTGAAAAATAAACACTAAACACATATACCTATTGCATTTATCACTCTTTCTCAAATAAACTTTAGCACAAAATAACCAAGAGAATTTTTTAACTTTTTCTTTTCTTGAGCCTTTTTCTCATATTTTTCTCTTTTATTCCGGGTATGTCCCTGTCGTCAAGACTGTTTCTAGGGATTCGGCACCTATTATTTTGCTCACATCGAATACGTCCTTGTCGTCAAAACTGTTTCCAAGGATTCGGTATTCATTTTTTTATATTTTTTATTCTCTTTTCACAATGAGCAATTAAAGCTATTTGAGGAATAACAGTTCAATAAAGCATATATATAGAGCATTTATAAATCAAACCATATGCTAGCATCAACATTGCATATTTTTTTAATTTACGTATAGAATTTAAGTGTCATGCATCATCTCCCTTAAAAGCAAAATCTAAATCTCATGAAAAGACTAGAATATATACAAGCTATGCTATAGACAAATAAACCTTCAAAGTATTGCTAGCATGCACAAGAAAATACCATATGTATAAACAAAGCTCTCATTTATCAATTTTTTTCTCATTGTCATATTATTGCTTGATAAAACTATGAGGTACAAACTCCCCCTCAAACCATGCCAAAAGGATGAATTATGCCCAATTCACCATGAAGAAAAGCAAAACGATTAGAATCCAAAGGTTTAGTGAAAATATCAGCAATTTGCAACTTGGTGTTCAAAAACTGCAACTCAACATCTCCCTTCTCAACATGATCCCTCAAAAAGTGAAAGCGAATATCAATGTGCTTTGTGCGTGAGTGTTGAACAGGATTCTTAGCAATGTTAATAGCACTTGTATTATCACAAAAGAAAGGTACTTTCTCAAAAGTAAGACCATAATCTTTCAAAGTAGATAAAAGCCAAAGAATCTGTGAACAACAGCTAGCAGCAGCAACATATTCAGATTCAGCAGGTGATTGAGCAACACTAGATTGTTTCCTAGAAGACCATGCAATCAATGATGTACCAAGGAAATGACATGTTCCACTAGTAATTTTCCTATCAATTCTACAACCTCCAAAATCAGCATTTGAATATCCACTGAAGCATATAGAAGATGAAGTAGAATACCAAATTCCAAACTCAAGTGCATGATTCAAATACCTCATTATTCGCTTGACCGCTTGACGATGTGAAGCACGAGGAGAAGCTTGAAAGCGTGCACACAAACACACAGCAAATTGTATGTCTGGCCTAGAAGCAGTTAGATACAACAATGATCCAATCATACTTCTATACTCCTTTTGATCAATAGCTTCACCATCTTCATCAGGATCCAACACAGCTGTAGAACCAATTAGTGTGGAAATTGGCTTGCAATTCTCCATCTTGAACCGTCTCAAAAGATCCTTCGTATACTTCGTTTGATGCACAAAAGTACCTTGAGGTGTTTGCTTAATTTGCAATCCCAAAAAGTACGATAACTCACCCATCATGCTCATCTCAAATTCCCTGCGCATAGTCTTAGCAAAATCTACAACCAAAGCGTGAGTCGAACAACGAAAGATGATATCATCCACATAAATCTGAACGAAAAGTTGATTATCACCATGCTTAAGAACAAAAAACGTTTTGTCAACCTTTCCCATTGTAAAACCTTTCGCAAGCAAAAAGTTCTTAAGCCTATCATACCATGCCCTAGGAGCTTGTTTCAAACCATATAAAGCTTTAGACAATTTAAAAACATGGTTGGGAAAATCAGGATTTTCAAAACCTGGTGGTTGTTTGACATAAACTTCCTCCTATATAAAACCATTTAGAAAAGCACTTTTCACATCCATTTGATACAATTTAAAACCTTTTGAAGCAGCAAAAGCCAACAAAAGTCTAATTGCCTCAATTCTAGCAACAGGAGCAAAAGTTTCATCAAAATCCAAACCCTCAACTTGAGTAAAACCTTGAGCAACAAGTCTAGCTTTATTTCTCACAATCAAACCATCCGCATTTTGTTTATTTTTGAAAACCCACTTGGTTCCAATAATATTATGTCCAGAAGGTGGTTCAACTAAAGTCCAAACTTTGTTTCTCTCAAAATTTTCAAGTTCTTCATACATGGCGTTAATCCACGATTCATCAGTTAATGCATGTGACACATCTTTGGGTTCAAAAGAATCAAAATGCAGAATTTGCACAAACATCATGAATCGTTACCTTAGACCTTGTAGTCCGCTCACCTATATTACCAATAATTTGTTCCGGCGGATGTCGTCGTTGAATGTGCAAAGGAGCAGCGACTTCTGAAGTTGATCCACGTTTTGTATCAGTACTGGTCGAAGTTGTAATCTCCGGAGGATCATCTCGAACAGCATCAACGGAACCCTCAGCCGACGACCCTGGCCGGTCTGACCGGCCTGGCGCCCGGTCTGACCGGCCGAGCCGACCTCGTCGTCGTCGTTGTCGTTGTCGCTCTCGTCTTCAAAAATACGACCATCCTCCCCCTGAACCTGTGACAATGTACCTGCAATATCGGATCTAGTACTTGGACTAGCCTCATCAAAAGAAACTTCGCAAGTCTCAACGATTTTGTTAGTCTCCAAAATAAGTACACGATAGCCACGAGTATGTGAGGGGTAACCAAGAAACAATCCATCGGTAGAACGTGCCTCAAACTTCTCCAAATTTCCAGATTTCAAGACAAAGCACTTGCAACCAAAAACACGCAAATGTGAAACTTTGGGTTGATGTCCAAATCGAAGTTCATAAGAAGTTTTTCCAAGTTTAGATTTCAAGAAAACTCGATTTGAAATATAACAAGTAGCGTTAATAGCCTTAGCCCAAAATTTTCTAGGAGTTTTATATTCATCCAACATCGTTCTAGCCATCTCAACCAAAACATGATTTTTCCTTTCAACAACACCATTTTGTCGAGGAACACGAGGAGAAGAAAATTCATGTTCAAGACCTCTTTCGTTGCAAAATTGTTCAAAAGAAGTATTTTTAAACTCACCACCATTATCACTTCGAATTCTTTTCAAAGAACCAGGAAATTCAAGATCCAATTGAAGAAACAAACCACGAAAGTGTTGAGAAGCTTCGTCCTTAATTGCCATAAAGAAAACCCAAGAATATCGAGAAAAATCGTCAACAATAACCAACACATACCACTTTCCTCCAACAGATTGCACTCTAGCTGGAGCAATAGTGTCCATGTGTAATGGCTGTCCTAGTGCATCCGTCATCACAGAAATAATAGGAGCATGTGAAGAAGCAACCATCTTAGCATGACGACATGGTGTACAAATCAAATCAAGATCTTTCTTAAGTTTAGTCAAACCACGAACAAGAGCCAAACCACTTAACCTAGTGAGATGATCAAAACCAACATGTCCAAGTCTACGATGCCAAAACATCTCATCTTTATCAAACTTAGCAACTAAACATGTTATCATAGGTGAAACAAGATTTTCAAAATCAGCTTTAAACACTCTTCCATAGCAAGAAATATTCAACACAGAATCACCACAAGAATCAAAAACTTTACTTCCAGTTTTCTTAAAGTGAACCTCAAAATTTTCATCAACAATTTGTGAAACTGAAAGCAAATTGTACTTTAATTCCTCAACCAAAGCTACATTCTTCAATTCAAAATTTTCATTTACCTTAACCAAACCTGTAGCGAGAACGGCACTTGTAGAAGCATCACCAAAGATAATCGATTCAGTCTTAAATGCCTTTTTGAGTGAGGAGAACCAATTTTTATCACCAGTCATGTGGCGCGAACAACCGGAATCCACGATCCACACGTTCTCCTTCCTTGCCACCAAAGCCTACACACAAGCAGAAGTCGAAGCCTCAGTACTGGGGTTAGATGATAATAAAAATTTAGGAATCCAGTACTGAGACACACGACTAGAAGATCCATTAGACATATATCCATGTGCAAAATCAATTTTAGAATTTTCAGAAAAATTCCTCCGAGGCCGGTCTGACCGTAGGTGTGCCCCCGGTTTGACCGGGGGCCGGTCTGACCGAAGCTTCACCGCCTGTCTGACCGGTGGTCGGTCTGACCGAGGCTATTCAGCCGGTCTGACCGGTCGACGGTCTGACCGCAGGACCCACTGCGGTCTGACCGGTTTCTTCGAGGGAAAACCAGATTTTTGCCACTTTGATTTTGCAAAAGCAATCTCTCGCTCCTTTTTCTGTTTATGAGCTAATCTGAAACAAAAACCAACAATATGTCCATCTTGGCCACAAAAAGAACAAGTATATTTTTCACGATGATTAGACACATTGGTAGCACTAGTAGATTTAGCAACATGAGCAACAACAGGAGATTTTGCATGCACAACATTGGATTTTGAAGAAGATGCATTCATAGTAGACATGATACCAGCAGATTTAAACACAGTTTTGTTAGTATCAGGTTTAACCAAAATCTCACCACTTCTAGCACCAGCACCTAACACAACAGGAGGATGTCTAGAATTATGAGCATAAGGATTAAAACCTTAACCACGGTTAAGTGTGCTAACCATTGATTGATCCAAAATCATGTTGATGTTCTTTTTACCATCAGAAAATCTTAGCAAATAATTTTTTAAATAAGAAACCTCTTTTTCCAAATTAGCACAATTTTCATAATTTACCATAACACCTTTGCTTTTATGACATTTAGGGCAAGAAAGCACTTCATTGTTTTTCACAACATCTTCCATAAACTCAACACGACCTAAAGCATCTTTTAGTTTCATCTTATTCAAATTACATGTTGAGCAATCCAAAAAATCATGAGGTTGTTTTAACTTTTTAGCAGAAATCATGTTAAACATCAAACTGGCATGAAAAGCAATTTGATATTTTTGCAACAACTTTTTAGTTAAAAACAACTCATCCAAAGTGCGTGTGTGCAAAGCAAAACTACAAGCAAGAGAAGATCTATTTTTCAAATCATGTGCAGCATTAACATCTCTAATTTTTGAAATCTCATTCATTAAAACCTCACAATTATCACAATCATCATCATTAGGAATAAGAGATTTTAATCTAGCAATTTCAGATTTAAGAGATTCAATGATAAATTCCTGTTTTCTATACATCTTCTCACGCTTCTTATTTTTTTCACTCAAAATATTAATAGCTTCCTCAAAAGCACTTACCTCATTATCTTCACACTCTGTGTCAGATTCACCACGCGCCATGAAGCAAACATCGGAGATGTTCTTTCCCTTATCATCATCTCCACTTTCACCATCTACATCACTTAGTGGCTCGAAGGCGGTGCAAACTTGTTGAAAAGCCTTCCTAAGATTCTCCATCTTCCTCCCTTGGTATGAACCCTTCGGCATGTTGTTGTTGTTCTTCTCACCATCTTTGTCTTCTCTTTTGCCTCTCCCAAACTTAGGACAATACAAATGAAGATGATCAATTGAACCACATTCAAAGCAACGATTTGGACCACCTCTTTTCCTGTTCCTGGCATTATTCATAGCTCGAGCAATTCTGTTAGCAACCAAAGCCAAATCCTCCTCCTCGATCTGTTCGAGTTGATCATCGGATGTGGCATTAAAAACAGTAAGTAAAGAAGGCTTAAATGAAGAAGCATCAACATCCGAAGAAGAAGAAGACGAAACCAAAGCACTCGACTTAGAATCAACTTTTCAAGAAAGAACATTCATCTCATGTGTTTTCAATTTTGTATAAAGTGAATCCAAAGTCAAAGTAGACATGTTAACAGACTCCTGAATAGATGTAGCTTTCATCTCCCAAATAGACATATCAAGACCATTCAAAAAGTGACGAGAAATCTCAGATTTTGGATAATTAGTATCATAAGAAGAACCAACAGATCTAAGATCATTCAAAATTTTATTAAACCTAGAAAAATAGTCATCCAAAGCTTCTCCAGGTTTCATCTCAAATTTAATGTACTCCTTTTTGAAAATATCACGACGAAGTTCTTTAATGTTATTTGTTTCTTGATGAAAGTTACTCAAAGCATTCCAAATTTCATGAGCAGTTCGAAGATGAGCAACACGATCATAATCCGAACGAGAAATCCCACTCAAAAGAATATTGCGAGCTTTGCAATTTTGTTCAAACTTAGTTTTTAAAGCAACAGTATTAATCTCTTCAGGAATCACATAAGGATGAGAAACTTTTCTCCAAATATCATAATCTTCAGCCATAATGTAAGATTGCATTCTACTACACCAATGAGAAAAATCCGTTCCATCGAAAACATGAGGCTTAGTTGAAAACCTAGCGGGAGTAGCCATGGCAAAAATTCCATATCGATAAAAATCCAAAGAAGAAAACAAGGCTATGATACCACTTGTAGGATCGAATCACAAGAACTAAGCCAACCAGAGGGGGGTGAATGGTTAGTACACCCAAAAACTAAAAACTTTTAGCGGAAATAAAAGTTACCCTCGAAGTCGATGGATCGTGGTCTGACCGAAGGTGTTGAGCCGGTCTGACCGCCTGATGAGCGTCGGTCTGACCGAAGTAGATCGATCGGTCGAACCGTCGAAGTCGCCTGCCGCGCCTGCTGCCGCCGCCGGTCTGACCGCCGCTTGCCGCTGGTCTGACCGCCGGTAGATCGCCGGTCTGACCGCCGAAACCCGGTGAAACACAAATTGAAGAACTCTCAAAGTAGATGATGACTTTATTGATTCTCTCTGTGTTTACAAAGTGCACCAACAGCACTCCTTACAAAAATTTCGACTAAACTCGAAACCCTAACTCAAAACTCAACTCAATTGCTCTCTAAAGCGATACCGGAAAGCCTCACGCTCCCCCACTATTTATACATGAGGTAGGCAGCCTAAAGCCACGAACCAAACTCATACTAGGAGTTCTAAACACCTTAGGAAACCCTCTAGTACAAGAAAGAAACTCTACATAACCAATCGTACCAAATTTGGACTCCTTCCAAATTCGACTCCATATCCCATACGCACACAATACCTCCATCATATGCCATATGGAATCTCCATCAACCACATGCATCAACTCTAGCATAAGTATCCCGCATGATCTCTGACCACCACGGACGTCGTCTTATCCCCAAGCCGACTCCCGGTCCATCACCGCAAATACTCTCCCGAGGCATCAAGTCACCTACACATGAAAAAAACAAAGAAACCATATTCCAAGACCAAGCTATCTCCAACTTGACTCATTAGTAGCAAACAACAATATTACACACGTATAGTATCCATCTAGAAGCCATAATCATGAAATAAACTCAGATATCCAAACAAACAACCCGAAACCAAAACCGATATAGTGTCGGCCGGTCAGACCACGGGCTGGCCGGTCCGACGGCACGATCACCGCCGGTCTGACCGGCACACACTGCCCGATCTGACCGGTCACATAAACTAACAAACCTGCGATTCACCTGTAAATCCAATCATCTCCAAAACCACTTCGTGAATAAATTCCAAATAACAAAACCAATAATCTCCGATGCCAATTGTTCATCCCAGAATAATAATCAAAAACACCTTTGATTTTACAGATGGCATGCCTCTTGTCTCACGGCACTTGAGGAAGCTAGATTTATCTAGTCTAGAATTAAAGGAGTGTTTCCTTAACTTCTCGAGCTGCCCTGCATTGAAATGGCTATCTTTCTCTGATCATTGCTGCTTTGATTCTGTAAAGAAGATCGTGTTCCAATCAATAGAATATCTTTGCTTCTACTTCTGCCAGTTCAGTGAGTATCACCACACTCACATTTATGCACCAAGCCTCGTTGGACTCCATCTTGAAGGTTTCTAGGGCAGGACACCTTTTCTGGAAAGCATGCCATCATTAGTTGCAGCAATTGTTACACCTCACCAGAATTGTGATGATCGTTGTAGTAATACTTACTCTGGTTATTGTGAGGATGAAAACTGTCATGGTTGTCATGGTATGCTAGGTGAGACTGGCAATGATAGTGCCAATGTGTGCTCCTGGGAGGATTATCAAAAGCTAAGAGTTTGAAGTTGGTAGCTGGACCTGAAATGGTAAGCCTACGTTAACATCTTATCTCCTTTATGTTATTTGCTGCGCCTTATTTCTGTTCCCTTAACTATATTCATCATTTTGACATTTTAACAATCTCTCTTTTTTAATGCATTGCTACTATCTTGACATTCAAATTGTTGTATTCACATAAAAAAATAGTTGATCTTCTCGCCTGCACTTTAGCTAGCGAATTTTCAGAAGTGGTTTAAGATGGTGCCCTTTGTTTAGCAAGTTGAAGACTTTGATACCCAATGAGTGGTGTGTTGCCACTGATTTGTGGCCTCTAGCTTGTATTCTCAAACAATGTCCAGTTCTAAATAAGCTCACTCTTCGAAATTCCAAGGTATACGTTTTTACAATTGCTGCACTAGTGCACAGTCAAAGTTATTGTACATGATTGGTTGAAAGTGAAATTGATTTCCCCTTTTTCAGAAAGCTAAATGTATGATAGAAACATAATGCATTGGTGAAATCAGCTGCAATATCTGAACACCTCAAGTTGTGAAAATCGTCTGTAAAGAAGCTGATGATGGGGTTTACAAAATTGTGAAGTGCTTTAGTACATGGAAGTTATTATCAAAAGGAGGAATCAGTCGCCAAAACGTAAACTATTGAACCTCTTCATTCTTTCATTTTTTTTCTAAAATTTAGATTTTTTTAATCTGTGAATGGAAGAAAGAAATAACTAAAACAAAAATACAGATAGGGAAAGGAGATTAAAGATCCAATGTATTTTGTTTTCTACTATGATTCATGAAAGTATACAGAATTTATTTTCCTGTTGAACTTAATAATATAAACAGATGACAGTATGCGGACTTCTAAAATGGATGAGAGTAGTTCTAGACAATAACACAACATGTTGATTTCGGAATATCTCTTAATTGTACATGTTATATGACCTCATACGGCTACTTAATCTTTGAAAATTAATAATTGCTCCTTCTCTTTAGAAGATCTTTCGGTACCTGATATTTGGATGCCATGTAAAATTTATTGTGCTCTACATATTGGCGCGCAAAATCTATTTCGAGAGGCATCTCGATTTAGACTTAACGAGCGATGCAGACAATTACCTGAGAAGTACCAGTAGCGGTATAGACATGCATGCAAGTAGTTTTTCTATTAGGTTGTGTGTTTTTTTTTTCTTCTTATGAAATTTTCTCTTAAACTACTCATCCGATCTATGATCCGATTACACCGTTGTGTTCGTAATAATTAAATCTTTACAACAAGATCTCACATGATTATATTTTGATGAAAAATCACAAATTACTTTTATGATATGTCTAAATTACTTTTATATTTCACTAAGTTACTTCTTAGACATATAAAAGTAAATTCAGTAAAACCTAAAAGTAATTTACATATATTATAGAAGTAACTTAGAACAAAAAGAAGGTAACTTCGGCATGCCATTTGAAGTAAATCCGTTGTAGAGATAAAAACATGACTCTATCTAAAAATTAAATTAATCAGCACAAATTATAGAATTAACTAAAAACAATAATAAAAGTAATCACCTCAGAGCATTATAAATGTATAGGAAGTATTTTAATCAAATCTAAAAGTAACTTATATATATATGATAATTATATATATGATAATTTGTTCAATGAAAAAAAGTATTAATTAAAGTTACTTTCTTTTTCTTTTTGTTATAAGTTACTTCTATAATATATGTAAATTACTTTTAAGCTTTACTGAATTTACTTTTGTATGTCTAAGAAGTAACTTAGTGAAATCTAAAAATAATTTAGACATATCATAAAAGTAATTTGTGATTTTTCATTAAAATATAATCATGTGAGATCTTGTTGTAAAGATTTAATTATTACGAACACAACAGTGTAATCGGATCGTAGATTGGATGAGTAGTTTAAGAGAAAATTGTATTTGAAGTATAGGTGGATGGTATCTTTTATAGATGAAGTGGTAGCTGATTTAGATAAACCAGCTACCACTAGCTGTGTAGTCACGTAGATATTGGCGCAGTCTTCAGGTTCGGGGAAGGGAATTTGGGTTGGAGTCTTGATGATATAACTTTTAGATGAAGTAACTGTTTCGACTGTCTGTGCACTTCGGTAATGTGATAGGAACATACTGTAACTGCGTTGTATATGTCACTTTTACTAATTGGACACCTTTCATACCATGGTGTCCTTTTATTTGAAAGCAACTGCAGCTGAGCATTTTCTTCTCTTTTGTTATGGAACTAGTATGGTAGTTGGTGTAGATTACGCAGCTAGCATTGCTGTATATATATATTTATAATAGCATATATACTTTCATGTTTTATTATTAAAATAATACTAAAAACAACAATATGATTTTAAACTGCTGCATAACTTGACCAATATGATTTTATATGTCTGATATCTATGGTAAGTCTTATGTCCATCAAGCAACGTGATGGATCCTCTAGTACTGTCTAGTACTGCCTTAGTAATACAATATACTTATAAACCATGGTAGCTGGATGATTATCGTTAAATGCTATAGAAAAGGTCATTCTTCTTCCCTCCATCTTATAAAGTTTTAAATTATTAGTGCCATCTTTTCACTATCTGTAGTGATATCCTTGTACCTACTAAAGATGATATATTGTATCTTATGTTCATAATATTTTATAAACCGTTTCAGATAAGTAAATGAACACTTTTTCATTTCATTGTCACGTTAGTTTAGGGTTGGAGGATCCAATCTCATCTGTTAGTTAGTTGTAATTTTATACAACTTAGACAATCAAGCCATTTTTGCTTCTCTTATTAACATGTGAATTCAAAGAATTTTCAATTAAAATGAAAACTTCTATGTATTTTTACCTTCTAGAATTAATGTGTCACTCCTAGTAAATCCTCCAATTAATATAAATAAAAATATAGACTCTACTCCCAATATTATTTATTATTTTCCTAGATTTAAAATATTTCTAAGTTGTCCTCATACATGAACTCTTTTCCTTAATATTACTTGTTTCAAATATGAATTAGATGAACTTATTTCTCCACTTTATTTATTAGAGTGAATTTATTTTATAATTCCAATTTTAGATATTTCCAAATTGTATTTCTATGTGGACTCTTTTCCTTAATACTATATATTTTTAAACTAAACTTCAGATATAAATTTGTACTTATACACTGATTCTTGTCTCAGTATCAATTATTTTTTAGTTTTTAATACAAATTTTGTATTTTCCATAAATTGTATTTCTACATGGACTCTTATGTCAATATTTATTATTATTTGATCCGAAGTTTAGATTTTTCTAAATTGTGTTTCTGCTTGATTTGGCTTTCTCAATACACACAATCTGAATGAATTATTCCATCTGCCCCTATCACCACAAGCAGCACTTGAGTGGCAAGATCCTCATTACATTCCTTAAAACACAACTATAACAAATCTCCATGATCAATGGATTGGAACAGTGTATGCTACGAAACAAAAAAGGTTTATTCCCTCTTTTTCGCTCATTTCCCTCTTGGAAGAGCAAATGCACAATGAAACTCAAGGTCTTCCATTGGATACTCTTGATGGACCGTTCAAACACGAGACCTTCTGCAAAGAAAGAATCTCCACTCTAAATAAGGAACTAATTGGGTAATATGCAACTCTTTTCATACAGAAGATGTGCTGCACTTATTCTTTAATTGTCCTTTGGCAGTTCAATGCTGAAATTACGTCGGAATACAGTGGGCTACAAACTGGAATTCATGAACATGGTGGTAACAGCAAAGCAAAATTTTAGACATCCGTTCTTCATTGAAGTTTTTGCTATCGCGTTATGGAACACATGGAAAAGAAGGAATGACCTGATTTTCAACAATATCACACCTTCTTTCAATCTTTGTAAACTACTTTTTGGGGATGATTTTACTCTTCTTTTGTTTAGAGTAAAGGATCAAGACCGTCAAACCTGGCAAACATAGATTGGCAATTTGTAATTTTGATTCCTTCCCCTTTCCCCTGTACAGTCTCTTGTAATTAACATTCTTTAATCTAATTTACAGTAGAAGCCTCTCCTACTGTTTCCTCATAAAAAAAACTGATATAGTTCAGGTGGTTGGTTGGGCCTGTTCAACGTGGTGTAGCTTTATTCAGTGGAAATTTACTGTTTTAAACTACAACTGTTTACAACCGCCTTTATGCAAATAGTCACAAACCTCCTTTTGTCTCCCCTTGCATGAATGCATTATTGGTGTGGTTTGTGGTTTGCTGAGTACGCTGGTTATACTCAGCCTTGCTATAATTCCTCTCTTTCAAAAGTTTAGTGTTTCTGTTCTGAAGATGGTGTTAGAGGATCAAGGATTATACCCAGTTGAGTTCTGCTTGTGGAGTGGAGCTAAAGCCTGCTAGGTGTCGTGCCCCGAAAATACTTTTCCCGAACGCTACACTTCAACAACCATGATACAAAAGACACATCTTTATTATATGGTTGAGTTTTGCAGTAAAACAATATTTTAAATCACTTAGTTGCCCAAGGTAAATTTGTAAATCTAACCATAAGAGTAATTAAGATTATTAATTAAGGCCGTGAACCCACACGAACCTGCCTTAACCCAAGGGCCTACGATGAGTTAGACCGAACTGGCAGCCTTATAGCCAGGCCCCAGCTCGTCCCAAGTCAACCTAGGCCAACCATTCCAGGTTTTTAGTTGATTAACCAAGTTTTAAGAGGGAAACCACTAACTTGGGTACATTGCTAGCCTTGGCCATAGCCGAGGGCGCAACTATTTGAATAGATTATACTCTGATTAGATGTGTACATCTTTTACACAGAAGAAACACCTTTACTCTGCATTCTATTGCAATTGGAACCCATCATAAAAACGTGGCATAACCCTTCACCCATCCTAGTTGTGAACAAAAGTACCGACGCAACTCCGCCTACGGCCGGTATCCCGGGACAGGTAGGTTAGGGTTGAGCCCCACAACATCAGAACATCCCTCAGGAGTGGCCACCGAGATGCCCGTCCTATGCCACGACACCTTGATTATCGAAATACTCGCCCGATAACCTTCATTTGTCTCAGAGATATCCATCACCCGACTTTAGCCATCTCTATTCGTGTCCTTTTGTTCATGACTAGACTGAGCACCGAGTTAAGCCTTACCCATTTTAGACATGTGGTTAGTATGATAGTGCTTTGCAACAGAGGCTCGAGCTTAATCCTTATAGCACCCAAGGTACGGCTATCAAAACCAAGCCACGCACCTCGAGCCCAGCCTAAACCATTTTGGGAGTTTTGAAAGGGGAAGAGTGTGTCCAGAGCTTGTCATTAAACCTCAGTCCAATGTATCCAATGATGTTTGTGAAACAACTCCCAAAGTCTAATGCTGTAAAACATCTAAGGGTTTCTAATTAAGCAGGGCTAAACAAAAGTCTAGCAAGTACTAGTGAGTGCCGATCTATAGAGTTCTCACTAGTAGGGTTTTATTTACCTAGGATTGTCAAAGTGATAATCTTAACAATAACGAGTAATAAGGTCATAACAAGGAATAATAGGCATGGATAAGTAAAACAATTATTTGTAAGAATTTAATAAAGAAAAATGCAATAATTTAAATCAAAATAATTTTATAAACTGGGAATCAATATGCTCAAAGATGATACGACTTGCCTTGCTTAGAGGGAACGGTCTTCCGAACACGAACCGCGCTTCGGAACCTCTAGAATGACAGGAGCTACGTGAAGCACCCAAGCAAAGCTAAACCCTATAAAGAAGCAATAATAATACATAAAAATAAAAGCACAGGGTTCTTTAGATTATAGCAAAAATTAAGAGACTTGAACGGATTGATTCGGAGTTCGTATGACCAAGATATGATCATCCGAAGTTTAATGCTGTTATATGGAGCTTAATTAAGTTTTGTAACTATAAAACATGTGTAACTCCAGCCCGGAAAAGAAAGGAAGGTTGCGCTATTGACCTGTGGACCCCACATGTCAATCTAAAGGAACACGGTGGACTGAGTACACAGAGACGGTCCACGGGCCAACGGAAGCGGACCCTGTGTGTCAACCGAAGCGAGTGGTCGATAAACAGAACCCACTAGACACCACACGGGCTGCACACGTGGACAACACGTGGCTACCGAGCGGGCACACAAACACGGTCATCACACGTGCATGCGAAGGCTGTGCGAATGATTGCCGATAATGGTACCCAGGTATCGATTTGGAGTTCGTATGACCAAGATATGATCATCCAAAGTTTAATGCTATTATATGGAGATTTACGGGCTATTGTAATTAAGTTTTGTGACTATAAAACATGTGTAACTCTAGTCCAGAAAAGAAAGGAAAGGTTGCACTGTTGACCTATGGACCCCACATATCAACCTAAAGGACCATGGTGGACTGATTACACAGAGACGGTCCATTGGCCGACGGAAGCGGACCACGTGTCAACCGAAGCGAGTAGCCGATAAACGGACCCCACTAGACACTATGCGGGCTGCACACGTGAACACCACGCAGCTATCGAGCGGGCACACGGACACGGTCACCACACATGCACGCGAAGCTTGTGCAAACGATTGCTGATACTGGTACCCCAGTACCGGGACCGACAACTGCATGACGGGCACGGGGGTGACACCGAGGGGATGAGGACGGGTGAGTGAAGGAGGGATCCTCACCACAATTGGAAGAGGCGTAGAACGAGGACGACGAACGGGCACAGCGGATGCGGCTCAGGGTAGACTGACGACGATGAGGAGACGACTCTGGGCGGCGACCCTAGGACGAAGGTGAGACGAGACCGGCACAACGCGGAGCCAAGGACGAAGACGACAACGGGGCTGCAGCACCCTTGACGGAACGAGGACGACGAACGGGATTTGCTTGACGGAGGGATGCCACGACGATAAGGACGACAACCGGGAATGACTTGGAGGAGGACAATGTTAGCCGTAGGCGAGGCCAAGGTGGAATGTGTTGCGGCGATGCTGACGATGATGGCGGCACAGCGGGGGGACGAGCCGGTGAGAAGAAACGGCCGGCCGATGGGACGTGGGCGAGGACGAACGTTGACGACGACAATGGCTAGCAAGATTCGTCCCATGTGGAGGCGAGGTTGGGGATGGCCTTGCCACTGCGATGATAGGGGTGGTGATGGTGTGGTCGATCGGCACACGGGCAAGGAGGAAGGGCCGATCGAAGAAGCTCAGGTGAGGAGGATGGACCAGGCACGTGGCGGTCTCTGGGCGAAACCGAGGGCAGGCCAGGGGAGAGGAAAGCGTTGTGATGTCGGGGGAGGTGGTGGCGCAGCTAGCCGGCGCACTGACAAGGCGGTAGGGGCGGCCGGAGTCGGCGCTAGCGAGACCGAGGAAGAGGCGGCGCGGGCGATGACGATGGGGAGCTTCCGGCAGGCTTCGACGGACGGGAACCGGCTGCTGGGATTCTCTTGGCTGTTTCTAACACAGCAGAGAAAGCGGAGAGGCTTGGTGACGACCGAGGCGGCTGGAGCGCGCTCGGCGGCGGAGAGAGAAGACGAGCGCGTGGAGAGGTGGCGTGGCCGCAGGGAAGCTCGGGAGGAGGCAAAAACAAGAGAGGGGAAGGAGGGGGTTCCATTTTATAGGCTCCGGAGGGGAGCCGGCCACGGGAGAGGTGGGGCCAGCACCGAGAATGGTGGCCGGCGGCCATGGAAGGTGGTCGGGAAAGGCACAGCCGTTCCGGGTGATGGAGGCACAGCCGTTCCAATTAATTTTGGAATTATCTGTTTGAATCGAGCGGATTTTGGGGAGGACTCAGGCAGGTTTTCACGGGAGTGAGGAGAGGAGGCCGGCAGGAGGAAGGAGACGAGTCTGACAGGCGGGACCCACGTGAGGCGCGCGGTCAGCGCACGTGCGTCGCGCGTGTGTGGGTGGTGCGGCTGGCGCTGGGCCGCGCGAGGGAAGCGGCTCAGGCGGGAGGGGCAGGATGGCTCGGGCCGAGGCAGCCCGGGGGAGGGAGAGAAGGAGGTGGGACGGCCCAGGGAGAAGGAGGGAAAAGAGAGGAACAAGTACATCAAAGGTCCCTCAACTTGTTATCGAGTTACAAAATTGTCCCCTAACCATAAAACTAGACACAAAGCATCCCCCAACTTACAAAACCAGTGCAAACTAGGTTCCTCGGTGGTTTTGATGCCTGTTTTATCTGACGTGGCGGCTGGGTCAGCTTGAGACCCACGTGGGCCCCACATGTCAGGTGCCACATCTGCAGGTTCTCTTCCCCCTCCTCTCCCTCCTCTCTCTCACTCTTCTCTTCTCTTCTGGCAAGCCGGCCGACGGCTGAGGAGGAGGCCGCCAGGGCGAGGCGGGAGAGGTGGAGGCGATGGTGGCGGCTGCGATGCTGGAGAAGGCGAGGGCAGCGACGGCTTAGCTTACCTTAGCTTAGCTTCCATCGATCATGCCGCCGCCTTGTATGAATGCACTTGACTCAGCTACATCGGTTACATTTGTCGTTGCTGTGTCGTTCTTGGTTCATGTAGCGGCTGTGGCGGTGGCGGCTTCCGCATCGACGGGGACGAACGGGCCACACTTGATGGCGGAGTTCATTGGCAACGCGGTGCCGAATGGCACGCAGAGCTTCATCAACGTCGGGCACTCGGCGGCGCTTGCCTCCGTCGGTGGCAAGGTGGCGTGCTTCTGGCAAGAGCAGTTCTCCACCGTCCACATGCTGTCAAGGAGCTATGAAGGGGAGCCCATCGTGAGGCTTGGCGGCAACGGCGGCTACGAGTTCAGGTACTCGACGTCGCTGGCCGGCAGCGGGCATATGTCCGGGCTTGGCGCGCAAGGCGGCACGCCGTTCTTGAAGTCCGGCATCGCCGGCAGCGAAAAGTGGCAAGGTGCCGCCCAATAGTTGGGAGCGCTTGATTCGGCAGTTGTTGTGTTAGTCTCTGCATGTCAGGTGTGGCTTAGCATTCTCGCAGTACTGTGGCACTGTGCTCTTGCTTTCGCCACTGCCGCTGCCCTCGCCTTCTCTAGCATCGCAGCCCACGCCTCCTCCTTTCCTGCCTCGCCCTAGCGGCCTCTGCCCTAGCCGCCTGCCGACTTGCCAGAAGAGAAGAGGAGAGAGAGAGGAGGAAGGGAGAGGAGGGAGAAGAGAACCTGCTGATGTGGCATCTGACATGTGGGGTCCACGTGGGTCTCACGCTGACTCAGCTGTCACGTCGGATAAAACTAGGGTAAAAACCGCCGAGAGACCTAGTTTGCACTGGTTTTGTAAGTTAGGGGATGCGTTGTATCCGGTTTTGCGGTTTGGGGACGATTTTGTGACTCGATGAAAAGTTGAGGGACCTTTGATGTACTTTTTCCAAAAAGAGAGGGAGGGGAGAGAGGCTTTGGGCTGGATTTGCCTAACGGGTGAGAGGGGATTTATTTTAGGTTTTCTATTTTAATTAAATCTTAAATTATTTTTTGTTGCATTAAAATTATTTCTGGTGTTCTTAAAATTCATGTAAAAATTAGGGAGACATTTTATAACATGGGGAATTTAAGAAAAATAATCCGGGTAACATTCGAATTTTTCTTGTATGTATTTTAATGTTTTCTAATTTCTTTTTGAATTTTAATAAATTTTATTATTCCTTTTAGGGAATGATTTTTAATTAAAAATCGCTATTATCGTCCCTTTCTACTGCTGTTTTCTTTACTGTGTGAGGACTAACCGACTAAGCACCTCTTCTATAAGTACTTATGCTTTATTTGCGTTTGGATCTGTATATTAATTTGTCATTTTGTGTACACTGGCTTCATTCTTGGACATGGATTTATTACATAAAAAATAATTTGGAAATTGGCTAAATTTCTGGACGTGGCAAGTATCTTCTGCATATCCAAGCCTCGAAGCTAGTCTATTAGTAGATGCAATATCCTCTGAAGTTTTGTTTGTGTGGCACCAGATTCATCAACGTTTGTTTTGTGAATCAGCGTGCATATGTATGCCCACATTTTGGATTATTCACATGCGGCGCTTTGTCTGGTGAAGTGGTGAACGCATCTCAGGCCATTCACAGTGGGCTTACGTGTCATTCAGCCTCGAGCTTACATGTAGGAGATTCTCAGCCACATCAGCATTTCCTGTGACCAACCCAGGACCAAGTGACCAAAGTGAGACACACGTTCTTCAGCAAAATTTGGCAGCTTTGTCAGGTCACCAGGGAAGGGAGAGAGGGAGGGAAGAAAGCTCGGCACATCCGAAGCTTGAGGCCGACGGCGAGGAGCTTGAGAACGACGCCGGCCACGGCTGCCCCCTTTCGCGCGCCGAGAATCTCCTGCCGCGCCGTGCCCCACTGGTTGGTGGAGAGATGGCACCATCGTCCCCGCCACCGTCGAGCTTGTCGTCCTCGTGCCGCCCGTCACCGTCACTGCCCGAGGCCAAGTCCGGCCAGATCTGGCCGTCCCACCACCGCTCCGCCCTGCCACCGCCTCGCTGCCACGCCGCCCGGTGCCTGGCGCCATCGTCGCTTGGCTCGCCGCCGCTTGGGCCGCTCGGCGCCGTCGCCCCGCCGTTGCCCCGCCGCTCGGGAGAGAGAGGGGAGAGGAAGAGAGGGGAGAGAGAGGGGGAGGGAAAGTGAAAAGGAAAAAGTGGTATGGTGGGTCCCACTATAAGCTACTTGTAAGGTCACTTACATTGTAGATAAGTGGCTTTTGGTGTTCTCTAGCCCAGCCCCAAGCTCAGGCGCACCATTTCTGATGGCGCACTGCGAGTGCCCTCATAGGCTGGTATGGTCATGTGAAAACTTATCGACCGAATGGTCTAGTGCCCTCTCATGGTCGATGGAGAAAGTTGAAGTAACGTGAGGAAGTGCAATTAATCGATCATTGTTGTTCCTTGAGTGAAGGTGTGTGACAATAACAAGAGATTTTGGTTAACTACATCATCATGAAGTCAACATGAGCCAACAGAAACAAGATCCATGCCAACGGGCACGCTCATTTTCTAGTTCTAACTTAAATTGAGATTTTTTTAGGGACGGCGAGAGTACAGAACAGAGAAGCCCTGGCGTCGCAGCAGGTAGGTTGGCACTTGCCAGTCCAGGCCTGCACACCATTCAAAGCATTTATAATTCAAAGCATTTATAATGCCATTACAATTTGACAAAAAATAGACATATGCCACTACTTACCACTTCAAAGCATTTATAAAAAAAAAAGACCAAATTGAAGAAGTTGTAATGCATTGAAGTAGATGTTTAATAAATAACTAAAAAATTTGAGAAAACAATTTCTGTGAATTATATATGTAATTTGCTGAAGCTTTGAAAAATCATAGAGAATTCATTTTCACCCTGATTTGAGTGAACCAAATTACCATTGATCCTCATAATATTCTCCTTCGTGTGGTTAAGTAAAAATTTTTTGACAAATATAGGGCAGATCTACAGCTAAATCTGAATTTTCAAATAGTGAATAGTAACCTTTGCAATTTCAGCATTTTTAAACTTTGAAAGCTTTATAACTAAGGCGTATGAAATCAGATTCTAATGATTTTTTCACCTAAATTTATCTAAAATCATCCTATATCTACTGTACTAGTACCATGCATGTTTGAGCATTTTTAATATTTGGTGTTCATTCGAGTTTCATTTAAATTTGAATAAACGACAAAGTTACAGCCGTGGAGGAGTGTGAGCACGAACCTGATACTTGTGATGAGTTCACTGAGTAAGGCAAGTCCTATTCAATTCCTCCTCCGATCATGTTGTATGTCTATATTTTCGTAATGCAATATTGTCTATAACTTGTATGCGATGTTGAAAAAATTGGGTACCGATAGAACAACTCCTACTTGTTACATTATCCACCTTGAATTATTGTTCATATTCCTGTTGATATACCTAGGATGCCTTGTAGTAGTGTCCAAGTACCAATTTTAGTATATTCGAGATACTAATATAGCTATTGCTTAGCCATGCCTAGAAATTTTGATGGATATCAATGACACAATATTCACTCTTTCAAATTAGTCATTTGATAATATTGGACAGGGGTATTGCCTCTATTATTTGTGAAAATAAAAACTAAAAATGATGGTTTTAGAATTGGGTGGCAAGTGATGTGCATAAGGTGATAGTTGCACATTGATAGGGTGTCACGCCCGGAATTTCTATGCAAAACTCCAAACGCTTACATGCGTGTAAACCCTCGTCCAGGAATCAGCCGAGGCACACAATAACAAATTGATAATAGAGTACAATTATTATTCCAATTAATAGGTGAATATAAAGTCATTACAGAGGTAGATAGTTCCTCTCAAACAATAAAGATCTAAGCAGCGGAAAATAAAATAAAGAGCGCAGACAACTCCATCCCACAAGCAGCTTGACCAGGGCTACGCCTAATCCTCCACACCTTCAGCATCACTGTAGAACTCCTCCTCTGATGAATGATTGCAAGGTGAGTATATGACAAACTCAACAAGCCACGCAGCAAATATGCAAGTGCAGGGGATAACAAAGGATGGCATAATATAGTCTCATTTGCATAAATGGCATTCAATAAATACTTCAGAATTTAGAAAAATAGTAAAGTATTTAATTAAATAATACTAATCCAACGCTATACAACATACCCGTTGCATAGGCCCAACCATTCTGAACAACCATTCCCGGCTGCCCAGTTCTATTTCCAAACCAGGAATATACCATTCCAAACCAGGAGCTAAACAAGTTATTACCAATTATAGCATCATTTATTATGGTAAGAGGTGTGAGACTAATCACAAAAGACATTGTTAGACCCGCCCATAACCGCAGGCACGACTATTCGAATAGTTTTACTATGGCCAGAGGTGTACCACTGTACCCACAAGACACAACCTTAACATCATGTCAACCATGCGTCGCGATACTTAACAAGTACCCGAATAGAGATTGTGACAATACCCTCCGCATAGCACAATTCAAATCAGTGCACCATTCCTGTATCATAATCACCCACTTATAAAACAAGGCATGGACTCCCTAGCGACCCCCGTGGGCTTATCTTCGCCACTTCTCAGTCTGGTGCCTCGCGATGAACCACACTATACAAAAGGTAAAGCCGTTGCCCACGCTGGCTTGTGGTTGGCACGGTTAATGTTTCACAACCGAAAATCGTGAACCGGTCCTTAATTGTCATGAGCACGACCATCAAAACCATGTGCTCACAACCCACTATTACCATGTTTTAGTTGGCATCTTATCATGATTAACCATCATGAGCTACCATTAAACCATCATTAAGTAATAGTGAATCATTAATTATCCCATTCATATGAGCTAGCGTCTCTAAGCATGGCTAAGCATCCTAATTACTTTAGCTAAAACCATATAATGTTCTAGCTAATCCAATTATTAACCAGGTGACAAAGTATAGGAAATCAATAACAAAGGGCTATAACAAAGGCAATATGTCGTTCCCACCCGGTGACATTCAAAAATAAATGCAATAGTTGAATAGAAACAATAGCTTTAAACTGGATCAACATGCTCAAAGGGTTGTTTGGGATATGTGTGACTTGCCTTGCTGGCCTTGGAATTCTTCAAAGTCTTCTCCTGCAAAATCGGACTCTCCGGGAACATCGGAATCTAAACATAAAAGACCAAAATCACCAAAACAGTACATAAACAATCATAAACAGCACATGTGGATATTTTTAACATGTAGATCTCAATTTTAGAAAAATTTAGAGACTTGAACCAACTAAATCCGAGCTAAGATGAATTAGTTATGAATTTTTAAGATTAAACCGGATTAAATCATTTATATAGATTTTAATTGGATTATGACGCTATAAAGAATTATTTTTGAAAAGGAAAAAATGATTTATTGTGTCAGCGGGCTCGGATTTACGGTGGACCGGGTGCACGAAAACGGTCTACGGAACGAACGGCTGAGATCTAATCTAAACAAAACGAACGGCCGAGATCGATCTAATCTATTGCGGGTCTACGGCTGACGTGGCGCTGACGTCGACGATGACGTCATTGCCGACGGCGGCTCGGCACCACGTGCTCGCTGGCGAACGACGGCGCAGCGGCGCAAACGGACAGCACCTACGGGTAGAGGGCGACGCGGCGAACTCACCGAGGGCTCTGACGACGACAGACGGCAACAGACGGCGACGACGGCGAGGTCGAGGCGGCGAAGACGTTCGGGTCGACGGCGACTGCGATGCTCCGGCGATCTTCGGCGGAAACGGAGGACAAGACGAGGACAGAGACGACTTGGCGAACCCGACAGCAACCTCCCCAAGCGATGACGACAACCAGAGCGGCGAGGGCACACGGCTGGACTTGCTGCGGCGACGGCGGCGCACGGGCTAACGCGGCTAGAGCTCTACCGGCGGTGGAGGGCTAAGGCGAAGGTGGCACGAACAGCGGAGGTCTCGGGGGTCCTTTTATAGGGGCTAGGGGCTGCGGCTAGGCCCACGGCGTCTGGCGGAGGCGATGGAAGGTTTAAGGTTGGAGGGAAGAAATCGAATCTGAATCGAACTCGAATCCGACGATTTCCAAACGAAATTAGCTAAAGTTTCTATAGGGGAAAAGATAGAGGAGATCGAAGGGATCATTTTCCCTCTATCAATTTGATCGGATCGGGAAAGATGCGACCGAATTTGGAAGGGGCGGCGGCAGCTTGCGCGCGGCTAGGGCGCGGCTGGCGGCGGGAGGTGGAAGACGACCCTGATAGGTGGGCCCCACCTGTCAGCGGGAGAGAGGAGGGAGAGAGGGGCGGACTGGCTTGGTGGGCCGGCTTGGGCCGGGCGCGCACAGGCCGGGGAGAGAGAGACTTGGGCTAGCTTTCGGCCCAAATCCAAAAGAAGGATTTTTAAACCTTTTTCCTTTTAAATTATTCATGAAATGCAATTCCATTTATTAAAAATACTTTCTTGGCTCAAATAAATCCCAGAAAAATCTAGGAACTATAGAATCAAGAGAAGTATTTAATAAAATTTTATCTAGTCCACTTTTATATTGGAATTTATTACTTAAAATTAGATCTTTTCTTCTAGGCTTTTAAAATCATTTCTTATAATTCTATTTAAACAACAATTTATAAATTTGGGATTTTTAGGGCGTGACATAGGGGGAGTGTTCGTCTGGGTCGATTAAGGACTAAACTATGTGTCACCAACTAAGATGTATCATGCAACCACATGTGTTATTTATTGGGGTAACCTTAGCTTACTAAGTTGCTTATTGACTAGGCTTGTATTTTGGTAGGCTGAAGTAATATGAGTTATGATGTGTGTTGATGATGATTCTATTGTGTTGAGTTTAACTCAAAGGAGTTACCCCATGTGTCAGGATACGGCATGGGCGTCTAAGTTTGTCCAATACGGCACGCAGAACCATTGGGTTGCCACTATGGCGTTAGGTTTAAGGTGTGAGCCGCTACCTAACAACGCTAGGTCATATGCCTTAGTGTGAATTTTCACTCACCATTGTTGATGCAAGGCTAGACTTTGAGGAATGTAACAACTACATCTCAAGTGTTAAATCAGGTACCTTTCGGTATCGCGTGGCATGCTTGCATGATTACTATTTTGTGTCATATGGATACATTATACAAACTCTGCAGATTCTAAACTAATTGATTAACTGTTCTCATGGTCATGAGCGATTTGGTGAAATGATACAAGTATAGTGTTGGTGATTTTTGAAATGATATGTGAAATTGGTATGGTGTAAATTCAGTGCTGATTTTGCCCGGTGTTAGCTGAGAATGAAATGGTTACTTGCTACCATGGAGTGCACAAGTATGATATTATTATGATGCTTATGTTACTATTATTGTTTACTTGTTGCTTTACAAATTTAGTTGCAATATATAATTATTACTATTGCGAATAAAAAATTGCTTATGCTAAAATTTAGTCTACAAAGATAACCTCCTTTGATCTCAGCTTGCAATAGACATATACTTCACATGGTTTGGGTAGTACTTGCCAATACATATGTATTGACCCACCTCTTATTGTTTTTTTTTAGACATTGATGTTGGAAGTGAAATGCTTAGGGACGAGTACTTTGCACCGTGTAGGAGGTTTCGAGGATGGTTCTTTCTAGGTTGATTCCCTATCGGTTTCTGGGTTGGTTTGGTAGATGGGTATACCAAAATGATATTTTGCTATTCTTATTATGCTACGTTTAAACTCTTTCTTTTGGCTGGTCGACCCTATTTATATTGTATGACTTATGCACTCGCTATGTTATGTGAACCATGTTATCTATTTGTATGCATATTATGTATGGATGTGATGATCAGGTTGTGGACTCATGTACTATCTACTAATCATGGGACTTAGACGGTTTATGCTTCGGGTATTCAGAAATTCCATTCCTAGATGCCGACAGCCATGGCCATGGCCAAGGCCAATTTGCCCTTTGCCAGCCATCCTATAAATAGCACCCTAGCCTCTGTTCACCATCATCCACCCTTCACTTCTACATCAATACTCTAAAGCTTTACCTCACCACATTATGTCCGAGCTGTCGCGGAATGCTGATCAAGCACTTAGTGTGCGACCATGCTGCCATTGATCCAGTCTACTCCAAGCATCAAGACGTAGCATGAAGCATTGCAATCTACTGTAGCATGAAGCCACCCTTTCTTCACCATCTATACAACATAGTCCTCGTGCCACATCAAAAAATTACATTGTGCACCAGTTTGCAAAACACAACAACAACACACATTTAATCAAATTGAAATTCCTAAAGCTGAAATGTAGTGAAAGCCCTAGAAACTTGGGGGAAATTGCTTACATATTGTCCGATCCCACTACCATGGAATCGTCCTTGCAAAACAGGCATTTCACAAGAGGAAGATCGCTGACCTAGGAACTCCGGGCTCCCACTATACCACGTGAGGCAAAAAACGAAGAAGAATATATCATCATCATGCGGTTGTGGCCACCTACGCCTCATCGTGGCCATCACGGTCAACACCACCTTCGCCTTGTGGCCACCATGGAGAAAGTGGTCACCTTGATGTTATCACCACCATCACGGTATGATGACAGATGTGCTTGGCCACCGTGGGTCTTCAAGACTGATGGCTCAGGCCATGTTCCAACCAATCCAACTCCATATAGCCAAATACCATGTAGGCATTTCGGTCTCTCCATGTATAAATGTAGGCCTTCTCTTGTTTTGTCAGGCCAAATACATAAAAATATTGGGGGCGATGTCTAATGGCTAATTACCATATTTACATAGTGTCTTCAACTGAAAGTTTTACTCTTGTGGTGTCTACAGCTAAAATTGCAAACTCACGTTGTCCTAAAATAAAATTTGCCATATTTCAAAGTTACTTATTGTTTTGTCTAGCAAACAAAAGAACTTGACACTATCTGTATCTTGAAGCATTGTACGTTATGACTTTAGTTTTGACAATGATAGCTAATGATAACATACATCAAAAGTCTTCGAACTGAAAAGTCCCATTGGGAATTTCATTTTCATCCATATATTTATGAAGGGAAATTAAATAAGATTTCTTACCTGATTTGTGGTATGAATAACCACTATATTCTTTACAATTAAACCTTTATAATAAGATGGTTATACTTTGATGAAAGAAATATATGTGCTTTAACTATTAAAATTTATATTTCACGTGTTAGGGCAAAATTTTAGAATTATATTTTTATTGTGTTTCAAAGTTTTTTTTTGAATGTTTTGACGACTAAATTATTTATTTCATAACGTATATTTTGCTGATGTCAATTGAAACATTCTAATCCTACCACTACTACAAAAACCTTAGTAGGTACCGGTTGAGAACCACACATAGATGCAAGATTTCATAACGGACACCTAGTAGGTTCCACTAACAAGGAGGAATCAAAGGTTCCAGTTTTGGAACCAACACCTTTGAGGTTCCATGAATAAAAAATAATTCGAGCCGAGGCATCGAGCAGCTCCTGATCACACAAAGAGAGGAGGTCGCTGCTGCCACTACTACTGTAGTCGTCGAGTGGCATGCCCCGCGCGCTGTGGCAGATTTGGCCGCCCCCATGCGCGCGGCGATTAATCCGGTCGCCCCCGATTGGAGAGAAGGAGGGGCAGCCATCGCCATCCCAACAGGTGTAGGTGCAGGAGAGGGAGAAGCCGAGGAGTGCGAGGATGTGGGCTGTGGCCTAGAGGCTATCCCAGGCGAGCGTGATGGCTAGTGTCCTCACACCATTCACGCATAGTGTGGGATGAAGTGGAAGGAGGAGGAGGAGGAGGTGGCGACAGGCACAACTTTGAGGAGCGAAGGTGATGAACCCTGAGTTCCTCTCGACACTCAAGGCTGTTGTTGGCCCGATCTTTCGGTGAGTTGTGATAACTACGATTTGGGAGAAACGTTGACGATCTGACTACAACCGTACGAGACGTTGTGTTGCGCCTTAGCGATCGATACACCTCTCCGTGGGTTGTTGATCTTGCCGGTGCAGATCAACCCTATTCCTGCAAGCAAATCGAAGAAACAAGCAAGAACAAGATAAAAGCAATCTGATATTGCAAATAGGAATTTAATACAAATGATAAGTTGGGGTTCTGAAGAACAAGCAGACGGACGGTCTAGCCGACACGCGCGCTGCAAGCAAGTAGCAATGGCTAAACTTTAATCTAACAAAACCCGAGAAACCCTGAAGGGGTAACTAGCTATATATAGGGTGGGAGGATGACCTAGGGGTGCCTAGGGTCGTGCTCCATCAGCTTGGGGCGCACCCCACATGGGCCCCACCTGGGCCGGGTCCCAAATGAAGTTACAAGCCCATAGGCCCATTATAGGTGATGCAGCACCTTGTTCCTATGATTCCGGCCACACGAGATGGAATTCAGAGAAGAGGCTGGATCCGTTAGAAAGAGGGCTCCAAGAGCTTTCCATCAAGTACTCACAGGCCGAAAACGGAGGTCGTATGCAGATTCGGTGGCCGTTTGAAGTCAGTAGTGTAGTAGGTGGCCGAATCGGATTCCAGCACTTGGAGTACTTGATCTCGATATCTTCTTGTTCATCCATGATGTGAGCAATGGTTGCATCCGTGTTAGCCATGGTCACATCAGAAGGGTAGTGCGCGCGCGGGGGGGGGGGGGGTGGGGGGGACGGGAATAGGTGAGAACGTGAGAGAGGGAGAGGATAGGATAAAGATAACGAAGTGATAGGCTCAACTCCTACACTCACTAAGAAAAATATGTGGTATCGGACGGTTAAGAAAACTGACACATATATTTGTGTGTATGTGTAGCACTTTATAACGCAACAACCTCATAGACACCAGTTTTATTTTATATATATATATATATATATATATATATATATATATATATATATATATATATATATATATATATATATATATATATATATATATATATATATATATATATATATATATATATATATATATATATATATATATATATATATATATATATATATATATATATATATATATATATATATATATATTGACACACACAGACAAACTATAACGCACCCAATTTTAGTTTTTTTTTTTACAACCAAGTACTGTCTCCGTCCAAAAAAAATCCAATCCTAGCATCCCAAGGTGAAATTAGTGGCGAGTGATAATGACTAAAATGCCCTTAATAAATAAAAAACATAGTAAGAGTAATAGGTAGGGGGTGAAAACGGTACGAAAATTTTCCGTATTCCGGACCTATTTTCGGAAACGGAATCTGTCGGTCAGAATTTTTTCGGAATTTTTCGGAAACGGAAACGGATTCGGAAATACTTTCTCGGACACGGAATCGAAAATGATAAGGGCAGTTTCCGTCAGAACTCGCAATCCGTCGAAAACTTTCTGGAATTTTTTCTCGGAATTTCTAGAAATACCCTGGATTGTTTTTTTAAGCACTGAATAGTTTATACCATGGTGTTTGGCTATTATTTTTTAAATAATATTTGTTATGCAAATCTAAAATTACATAATAATATTTTTTTCATACATTGGGATTTATCAACAGCATTACTAATTTGTTCCATAGATTGTGTTTTGTGATGTACTGTTGATACTTAATAATTGGACTTATATGATTGTGTTTTACGATGAATTGTTGACCGTTGAGACTTGAGAATTAGATTTATCAGTTAGAGGGGTTATTTTTATTCCGATAAATTTTCGTTACCGTATTCGCGCCGGTTCGTTTTCGCTCCGTTTTCGGTTGCGATAATATTCGATTCCGTTTTCGTATCCGGGTTTCCGATTTCGATTTCGATTACGAAAAAAAATATGAAAATAAAAACGATAAAGATGATTTCCGTCAGTTTTCGTACCGTTTTCACCCCTAGATAGGTAAAGGGTATTAAAGAGATAAAACTTCTGCTGAGAGTAGGTAGGATGGTAGAAGTTAGTTTTTGGTGGGACAAAATTTAAACTATAGAAGTTCAGTTTTTTTTAGGGCGAAGGAAAAATATAACACGTACTATATATAAATATATATTTATAGATGTCGGTTCTCTATTTTCCAACATCTACACTTCATTTATTATTCTATTATATAATTATTTTATGTAGTAGTAGTACATGATCGTAGGCCGATCCCAAATTAAATATTAGAATCTATCTGATATATACATGTACGCAATCCATTTAATGTTACCAAGAAAAAAACGGTGTGTACCTCGTACTGTGCCACCGCCCACAACCGTGCCAAGCATACTGGTCCATATACTTATGTAGTACACGCACGTGTTGCTTTGTTTTGCATAACCGGTTGATCTAGCAAGAGGAGAGAGTACACTACAGTACTACACACCGTATCAGAATTTCCAAAATTTTGTGTTTACCAGTGGGTACCTGTGCAAGAGGTACTTCTCGATCGAAAATTTTATTTTTTAAAAAAATTAGCGGAATCTTTTTTAATTAAATTTAGCAAAATTTCTTCAAATTTTCATCCGGAATTTTGGAATTCTGGTCCCCTTCACGCATTCGAAACGGTGGCCCTGCACGGCTGTACCGCATGGCACTTGGGGTGTCTCTGTGCATATAGAATTCCTTATATGCCACTGAAAATTGGTTTGATCCCTTATATACTACTGAAAATTGGCTCTTTCCTTATATGCCATTGATCTAAATTTGCGCAACCTCTCATGCCACTCTCCGTCAGTTGACCGTGTGTTGACCATTAATTTTAAAGAAAAAAAGTCGTATTTACCCTTCTGAGTATAGAGCATGCCTAACAACTCAGACAGGCAAATATGTCTTTTTTACTTGAGAGTTAACGGTCAACACACGGTCAACTGACGGCAGTGGCATGAGAAGGTGCGCAAATTTAGACTTATGGCATATAAGGAAAGAACCAATTTTTAGTGGTATATAAGAGATCCGACCAATTTTTAGTGGCATATAAGGGATTATTGCGTATATCAACGTACTCCTATATAATGTACTGTATATAACAAATGGTACGACGATGGACAGCTGGTCAGCTAGCAGCCAAGCATTGGCTGCGGGGGAAATTATTAGCAGCTGCTAATCACTCACGTATAGTTCGTACTTCATTTCTTCTGTAGATGAAGATAGAGATAAGGAGTAAGTTTTTTAAACAAAACGAGATGGTATTAATGAATGATTGATTGAGTTTTAATTATTATAAACTTGAAAATTAGATTAAAATGATATTTTAGAGCAACTTTCATATAGAAAGTTTTCCATAAAACACACCGTTTAGCAGTTTGAAAAACGTGCCACAAAAATCTTAATCTTCATCCAACTTTTATTGGAGAAAAAAACGGAGCCATAGAGCGGGTGCCCGTGGGATGCTGGCATCTAGGCGTATATATACACATATAGCTTAGCGTATGCTTGAGTTAAGTTGCTGCATGCCAACTGAGTAATCAACCGATCGACCAAGAAAGCCAGCGAGATGAGCCACCGCCACCATGCGGCGCTGGTGGCGTCCGCGAGCGGACGGAGCCCGAGCTGGGGTTCCGCCATCTCGCAGTCGTTCCGGCAGGTGGAGGCGGAGGACCCGTTCCGGCGTGCGCAGTCGATGAGGGGCCACGACGAGGAGGAGGAGGACCTGCGGTGGGCGGCGCTCGAGAAGCTGCCCACCTACGACCGGATGCGACGCGGCGTCGTCCGCAGCGCGCTCCTGCGTGATGGTGATGACGACCACAAGGACGACGACGACGCGGGCACCGGCAAGGCGGTGGAGCTCGTCGACATCGGGAGGCTTGCCACCGGCGACGCCGCCCGCGCCCTCGTGGAACGCCTCTTGCAGGACGACAGCGAGCGGTTCTTGCGCCGGCTAAGGGACCGCATAGACATGTACGTACGTATAGTGGCGGAGCCAGAAAATTTCCACGTCTAGGACTGAGCTAATGAGATCTCAAATATTTTCATAAATTAGTATTTTTCAAGATTATAATGGGATTATGGAGCTAGTCATGTGGCTCAAGCCCTAGCTGCCCCATGCCTGATTCCGCCCCTGCGTACGTTGTTGTACCACATGTCACGCTGTCTTCTACTTAGCTTTTCAGCTCAACTGCTACCTCGTTTTCGGTTAACACATTTTTCTCAAACAGCTAAACGATATATTCTTGAAAAGAAAGTTCTATATAGATATTTCTTTTAAAATTTAAATAAATTTACTTTTTAAGTTTATAGTTAACAATAGTACTTACTTAATCATTCTATAATGGTTCTCTTTGTTTTATGTCTCGCCAAAAGTTTGAGTCCAACTAAGCCCAGTTAAGTCTTTATTTTCTTTGTTCAATTTCTCGCGTTTATTTACATGGTCCTGCTGCTGCATACACGCAGGGTTGGCATTGAACTTCCGAAGATCGAAATTCGGTACGAGGAGCTCTCCGTCCAGGCAGACGCCTTCGTCGCCAGCCGCGCCCTACCCACCCTTTCCAACTCTGCCATCAACTTTCTCCAGGCACGTACTACCTTAGATCAGTCCCAACTCAGTCCTAAAATAACGTCAATATACATAGACAGGAAGTATTATATATATTTGCTCTGATCTATTTTATAGAGAGAAAATATCACCAACAGTTAATGAATAAATTGATCCATTAACATCTAATGATAGAACGCAAAAATTTTAAGTGTATTTTATAATTAATATCATTCCTCAATATAGCAAATCTACACAGTGAGCGATATCGATGGCGTAGAAGTAGGACGATGGTAAAACAGAGAAGTTATGCAAAATACGATAGTATATTATATATAGAATCAAACGAAGTCAAATTATAGAACTAGGCCATAACATTTAACCGAAGCCACTAATGTTTCTTAGCCTGTAATGGTTAGAGATATATTATAGAACTAGTTCATTTCCAATGGTTCATAAAGATTTTAAATGGTTCTTGATTACAAACTATTTGGTCCGTTCAAACGTGGGTTTTTTGTTTGGAATGTTTGTGCTATGCAAAATAGGGCTAGTCTCTAAAATATAATTAATTGAGTATTAATTATAATAAATTTAAAAATTGGTTTATTTATTTTTTAAAAAATAAACTTATATATAAAAAGTTTTTTTGGTTTAGAACGGGTGCTATAGATAAATGAGTTGCAAAAGCTAAACGAGCTACTGAACTAAGCCTTTAGACGAGAGAGTTGCATGGTCCTTTGAGAAAGAACTAGCTAGGTGGCCCGCGCAATTACGCGGCTAGCACCTAAATAAAATTATCTATTTCTTACATATAATTTTACTTAAATTTTGTTTAATAGTTGCCTTGTAGTCTTAGGACTTTGAAACATCAAACCTTATCATCACCGTGTTTTTAATTTTATATTTTTAAAAGTCATGCCAGTCGTTACCCCTTACTTCTTTGTCACACCTTTATTTGCTTTTTTGATCTACCACCATTTCTATCCATAGTCCTTGGAACCTTTAAAAATTGGACATCGTAGTTTTTAGAGTTCATTCTCTTGTTGGGTTTCGTTTTTATAATTTTTAAAAGTGCTACCAAATATACTGCCACTATACTCCTCTAGGGTCCATTCACTGCCTCCTCTATTCATTGTCAATGGGATTTTAAAAATCAAGCATAATTACCGTTTGGGTTTATTTTTTTACATTCTAGAAATCCCGCCAAACCGTCAGCGGTTTCGCTATTATACTTATCTACTGCCCACCCGCTGTCTCCTCTCTTTATTGTGATTGGGATTTTAAAAATCAAACATAATTATCGGTTGGGTTTATTTTTTTACTTTTTAAAAGTTTCATTAAACCGTTAGCGGCTTCGCCACTGTACTCCTCTAGAGCTGCCCGCTGCATCTCCTCTTTATTTTCATTAAGATTTTAAAAACTGAACATGACTATCATTGGTGTTTATTTTTCCTCTACGGCCTACCAGCTGCTTCCCCTCTTTTTTTTTTTTGAGATTTTAAAAATCAAACATGATTAGCATTGGGTTTACATTTTTTACTTTTAGAAGTCTCGCTAACCACCGTGACCATGCTACTTAACTTAGCGATGGCCTGATCTCGGGATGTTCTTGATATTTTTTCACTTCAAAATCCGATTCCACATCTGTATATCAAAGCTGTCCGTTTGATTTTATTTTTCCTATTTGGAATCCATGTGGTATCCATTTTTTTCCCTTTCCCCCATTCGGACAATATCCTAGCCCAAATACAATCAGTACTCAAACATGCATGCCTGCGCGTGACGTAACGTGAGAGATAAGACTGACTCTCCTATTTGTATTAAGTAGAGTTTGTTTCATACTTGGAGAACTTTTTTTCTGATAAATCTACACCCTTTAATCTAATGCATTAAAATCTAATGGTTTAGATATTTCTTCTTTTCTTCGATTAATGTAGGAATTTCTAGCCTC
Source organism: Oryza sativa Japonica Group (assembly GCF_034140825.1). Taxonomy (NCBI): domain Eukaryota; kingdom Viridiplantae; phylum Streptophyta; class Magnoliopsida; order Poales; family Poaceae; genus Oryza; species Oryza sativa. The sequence continues at coordinate 12,713,022 of NC_089036.1, read as the reverse complement.
CATAGCAAACATGATGTCTTCTTTTAAGGCTGATTTAATAATATAATAGATAAATTGATGCATAGGGATTGAATTTTCTAAATGAAATTCATTGGGATGGGTTGTGCATGTACAGTGTGGACATTAGTAATGGGTTCTTAGCCTTGTTTATTAGGAATATTTACTGATATACAGGAGGGAGAAGAGAGGATAGATAAACATCATTACTACGGTTACCAATGGCTCAATAACTATTATTAGCCTTTGTAAATGGAAACTTTGATGTATGAGAGGGGAAAAAAGAAAGACTAGTAATAAAATGTATATTTTTATAGATAAATGGTTAGAGTATTTATTGTCTTAACCGTAACGTCATAGTCTCTAAATAAACTAGATAAATACCCCGCTGCGTTGCTACGGAAAATTAAGTTACATAATATGTAAAAAAATATGTAATATGATTATCAAAACTAAAACAAATTGATATTATTTTAAACCTAAAAAATAATTAAGATTGCATGGTTTTATAAGAGAAGAAGAAGAGAAAATTTGAACCATAGATGTATCATCCAAAGGCTAGAAATAATTGATTTGATGTGACTTAATGAGAGTAGAGAGAAATAACATTAACTAAGTGGGGATGAACTATATAAGTATATAAGATGCGTATCACCTAGCCTAAGAGAAAAAAAAGTCACACTCCTATTCATGTCCTGCCATTGCTAACCACCTCTAACTTATAGTTACTCTTTAAAAAAATAAGTAACATAAGAAATTAGTGCTATTTAGTTATAGGTATAAATCTATATATACTACACCCGTAAATTATTGAGTTTGTGTAAAAAAAACACCAATTAACTATGAAACATAAAAGTTTACACCCCCTCTACTATCAAAACCGGCCAAAATACCCCTCTAAGTGCAATACAATCTGGTTTTAATATTAGTTCACAATTTTAAAATCAAAATTTTGATGTTTTACTTATGTACCACCTATACTTAGCAAGATATGGTCCATTATCTATGGAAACATTCATTACAGTTCCTCAAATCTCAAAGCCCCCTAGGTCCATAGTGTTTTTTCAATGATGTGATGCCTACATAGAGTCCACAACTCCACATGGACAAATAGTGATGACTTCAATATAAATAATAAACAAGAACAAAACAAACAAAAAAAAGAGAAGAAAATACTACAATGTGTACATGTCAAGCTCAGTTTCCTCCTTTTTCTTTCATATCCTATACATATATTTTTGAATTGCTAGAATTACTTGTGGCACCACATCATTATAAACCACCCTGGTTTAGGCCTAAGGACGAATCATGAACACTTTGAAGAGTTCAGAGACCAATAGTGATTGGTTTCCTATTTTTCACTTTTTACTTAAAGATTGATTTCATAGTCGAGAGACCAAAATCGAATCAAGACCATATATACATCAGGGACTAAATATGGAATGTTTCCCTTTTTCTAAGTTAAGCCTGATAGTTGAGGGGTATAATATGGGCTTATTTGTTATTTATATGTTCGTGATGAATAGAATGTGAAGTTGTTTTTATTAAATGGCAGGGGCTTATTGGACAATTTGGTTCTTCAAACAAGAAGACCATCAATATACTAAAGCAAGTCAATGGCATCCTCAAGTCATCCAGGTATAGACTCAAGGAAATAAATGTTGTTCAAAACAATAAGATCAAATTTCACATACCATGAGAATACAAGGAGTATACAACATTTGATACCCAAAGTCATTTGACCTAGCTAACACATTTATCGAGCATTAGTAGATCAGGGTGTGCAGTCACCGTCTTATAATTTATATGTATAGATAGCAAAATTACTTTTACTAAAGTTAACAAATAAGATGCGAACTAAAATTTTACCATACTTTCTCTAAAATACTAGTACACCATAGGTAGAGCTTACACAACCCTAAAGAAGTTGTGGACCAATGGTTAAATGGCTAGGTGTAGAATATGTTTTCATTACGAGTAAAGTGTACGGGCGGTTCTTAAACTTGTAGGGTGTGTCATTTAGGTCCCTATACTCTCAAAATGCATATCCAAGTCATAGAACTTGTCATAGTGTGTCATCTAGGTACCAAATCGCCACAACCCCTTCAGGATACTACATGGCGTTGATGTGGCATGCCACATGGACATGACATGGCATTATTTTGACTGACAAATGGGACCCATTTAATTTTTTCCCTTTTTCTGTTTTTCTTCTCTTTTTTCCCCTTTCTTCTCCTTTCTCTATGATCCGTGTTGAAGAAAGGAAAAAAAAGAAGAATGGGAAGAAAATGAAAAAGAAAAGGAAAGGAAGAAAAAAAGAAAAGGACACGTCACGTCCATGTGGCATTGTTACATCAGCGCCATGTAGGATCCTACAGGGGATGTGTCAATTTGGGACTTAGATGATACACTTTGACATGTTCTGGGACCTGAATATGCATTTTGAGAGTTTAGGAATCTATATGACACAACCCTACAAGTTTAAGGACCGCCAATGCATTTTACTCTTTCATTAAAGATCATAGCAAAACCGTCAGTGATATATCAAGAAGGTGACTCATTTTAGGGTGAAACGAGGCCAAACATAATATTTATTCAAGGGAAACCGAACTAAAACCATGGACACAACCAACTCATTAACAAGCTAATCCAAGCATGAAAACATGGGTAGCAATGTTAAAGGGCAATAATACTCTTGCATACAGACACCAACGAACTATCATCATCATCTCAACATCGTACCCATGATCAGACAACTCTGACTTCACTAAGAAGAACTAGGAAACAAAGCATGCCATGGAACCCAACCCACATTCCCAACTCCAGTGGACCTATGCCATCGTTGCAACATGTCACGCTCCGGCGATGCCACAACTCTGACTACATGACCACCAACTTCATTATGATAGGGTTGAGGCAGGACAAAAGAAGCCCAACAAACCATGAAAGCCAATCCCGTGTTCCATCAGATGGGGGAGAGGTTTCATCGTTGCTCCCAATATAATTGACATTGCTAGCAACTTGACAAACACCCAAGTATGATGTATGTGGTTAGGATCACCAAAGAAATGCCTCTAAGGAAGAGTTGTCGACAATATTGACATCACAACTCGATTTGATAAACTATATCTAGGATTTCAACTAGAGGGCCTTTGATAGTGGAGGAGATAGGACACCCACGAAAACGCCTTCAAGATGGAGAATGATGCTTTTTCACACCAATCCTTCACAACTCCATGTTGGAAAAGGCATGAAATAATTGCAAAAAACCTCCAATAGATCTGCTAGGATGCCACAAAGCTCCCCTCGAACTTGATTTGGAGACAGATTTGACATGGAGATGAGTTGCCACTACTGTTAGGGTCTAAGCAGCGTTGGCATTTGCTTCTTTGGATGCAACCTCCACGCAAGCCTCTACCAACACCACCTCCTCCGCGCTACAATGGATGACTACTGCTCCTCCTCTAACACACCTAGCATTTCCCTAGCTCACTCAGGCCATGTGGCAACCGAAGCAAGCTCCAACTCCAACAGGTGACCTCAGGTCCACCATGGGCACCATGTTGCTTGGTCAAAGCCGCATTAGGTCACACGTGCAGATGGCCACAACTCCACTTCCTAGCTGTTGCTCTACACAACTATCTGATCATTTGCCGACGTGCATTTGTGTGCCACAACACCGCGTGGGATGCCACTCGCACGTTACACCCAACATGTGGAGTTAGCTAAGAACGGCTGCAAACAAGGGCAAGGGTGATCCCACCACCACCTTGCTATGGAGTCAACCTAGGAAATCTAGCTCTGTTGGGAAAAGGCTAGATATGAAAGAAATGGAAAGGGCATATCAGGAGAATGGGGA